>NW_013952454.1:2123151-2141045 GCF_001266775.1 Austrofundulus limnaeus | reverse complement strand
ATTTATATGGATAGAATTTATTTTTTACAATAAGCTGGAATGAAAACAAGCAAAAATGAAATAAAAATAATGATTTTCTACTTCTTGCCTTTTTTTTTTTAAATGTAAGGAGTAGAAGTAACAAGTAGGCTGAAAAATAATTACTCAAGTAAAATACAGATACCCAAAAATTCTTAAGTACAGTAAAGAAGTGTTTGTACTTAGTTACTTTACAACTCTGGTTCTAATCAGTGTTTAAAAGAGGACGTGTTAGAATACCGTTTAGTCAAAGTTAAACATGAAACATCAAAATTAACCACAGCTGGCCCTTTGAGGGCCACCGTAATGCTCATATGGCCCCCTGTGAAAATGAGTTTGACACCCCTGCAGTTATAGTAAAATCTGTCCTCAGCTTCATGAGATATTTTGCGAACAAACAAACACACAAACAAACATCGGCTTTAAATGATAATGAAAACTTTGCTTTTGAAAATAAACTTGTAATTTGGTCGACAAGCTGGTTTTGCTCCTACGCTCAGACTCGTCTTCCTACCTGTGACTAGCCTACCTGTGTCTGAAAATAAGCGTGTTGGTAGATGTGTGAATTCAGTGTTTTAGCTTATTCTTAGTTTTTGTGTGAGTTCTGATTCATCCGTCCAAAGTATAATCAATCTGCTGATTGGACGACGTGTGTGAAAANAACATGTGGAACCATTAGAACCTTTTGCTGCTCACAGGTCAAGATGTTATTTGATCCTTCTTTTATTTTTCACACAGATTGTTTGAAATGAACTTTTTACTATTTCTGACAAACAGGAAGTGGAAACAAACAGAACGACCTGCAGACAGACACTGACTCACACACGTTTGTTCTTGAACCCCGTGGGGACCTTCCATTGACTTCATTCATGTTTTTTAGACTTTATATCCTAACCCTGACCATATACTCTAAAGTTAACCTCACGGGTACCTACCTGACCCTAAAACTAACCTAAGCCTTGGTCCTAAACATAACCCCACACCCATAATTTGCATTTGGACCCCAGGTCCCCACGATTCACTTCGGTCCCCACGAGGCAGCTTTTTTTAGGAAAATTGTCCACACGTTGTAGGAAAAACCCGTACAGACACACACACACACAAACCTTAGGCCTAACCCCTTCCCCCTCTCTCCACCCCTCACCTCCTTCCCGGTCGCTCTCTTTCCAGTCTAACCACTCACATCTGGTTTTGAGTCTGGGCCAAGCTGGTTTCTGCTGGAATGGAGGGCTTTTTTATTTCTCAATGGTCCCCAGCCCCCTCTCCATTTTCATCCTCCGGAACGTGAAAAGAAAATGCGAGTTTGTTTACAAACGGATGCTCCTTTCTTTTCCATTATTAATCCATGGCTCTCATTTGCTTTACTGAAAAAAAAAATCCACAATAATTTTCAATTACCAGTCGTTGGAGCAGGAATGCTGGTCGGCTGGCTGGCGGTCGTGAAGCCTTTCCGGTGTTGCCCCCTCCTTAAAAGTAAGAGAAACTCTCACTAATAAGCCACTCAACATTTATCCCCCAAATTCACCTTCTTGGCATCAAATAAAAAAAGTGGTTTGCACAAACAACAGAAATGTGTCTTCAAAACTAAAATATTTTACGCTTGAAATGAAGCGATAAAGCTTTAAAATCCATCAAGAAAGAAGGCCGTATCCTGTTCTCGTGTTTGTACTTCGACACGCATCGGGACATCTGATCAAGCTGCCATATTTCCTTCCCTCAGGCCAGAGAAACTCTGTAAACAATATTAAAGTTAGCAGTCTTTTAATGCACAGTCTTCAAAAACCAGTTGTGCATCGTATGGTTTGGAGAATGGACTTAAAAAAGTGTGCACAGTTATTTTTAGGGGTGGGGGGGTGAACCAGAGGTTGGGTGGGAGTTGTGAGAACAAAGATGTTCAGTGTTTTCCAGAGGGAGGATGGGTGGCGAAGCCAGGCGGAGGGGAGAGACAGGCTGCTGGGTGACGTCTGATGTCACCTGGTAGGGAGCTATGAAAGCTTCCCCCCCTGGTTACTCTATCCCACATAAAAGTCTGGCAGAAGACTGAGGCTTTAGGGAAGCTTGTCAGAACCGCTGCATTGAACAGGAACAAACATCACACACCCTTTCTTTTCTGTCTCTTATGTCAAGGCGTCGGGAGAGGCAGCGCTTGTTTACACGGAACGGCATCGTTGCACATTTCCAATGCAGAGAGTGGAGATCTAACACCTCGTTCCTTCACAGTAAAATTTGCAGTGTTAAATCAACACTTAAAGAGATAACTTTAACACTGTGTCCAAGTCTATTTGGTCTTTATCTGAATTGGTGTCAATTTAACTCTTTCCATWGTGTTAMATTTTCAGAGTACAATTTACSTCTAAACAGAGTTAAAAATTAACACTGACTAACACTGAACAGTGTTAATAAAACTTAACACTGCACAGGGTTAATAAAACTTAACACTGCACAGAGTTAATAAAACTTAACACTGCAGTGTTAATAAAACTTAACACTGTACAGAGTTAATAAAACTTAACGCTGGACAGGTTAATAAAACTTAACACTGAAGTGTTAATAAAACTTAACGCTGGACAGGGTTAATAAAACTTAACACTGCACAGAGTTAATAAAACTTAACACTGCAGTGTTAATAAAACTTAACGCTGGACAGTGCTAATAAAACTTAAAACTTCAAGTCAAGTAACTCTGAGAGTAAATATGATTCTAAGAAGAGTTAATAAGGTACTCCACTGTGGTGACAAATCAACWCTGATTCTCATGCTTTTCAACACTGCATTGAGTTGTTGATGGTTAACMCTGGAGGTTTGTATACCTCCTATGAGTGTTAATTTGATTTTTTTACTCTTTTGCTGAGTAGAGGGGTGTAAAACAGACACTATGAGGTGTCATTACACAGCAAACACTTCAGAGTTCAGATCAACTCTTTAGTGTTGCGTTAACATTACACAATAATTACTGAATAAGAGTCGTAATAGTCGACCTTCACACACCAGGAAGTACCTCTCACTCTACACCTCATGGTGTCGATTTATGGCCAATAACACAAACTTAAACTTCATCAACCTGAAAAACAACTAACTAGAACAACTCATGAACTTCTTTAATAGTCATAAACATGCAAACACATCATTTCTACAAGATTACCTTGCTATGAAAATACTGGTGTGTCTGACATGAGGTGGAAGAGGGYGGGGCTTTTTCAGAATACATTTATCAACACTGCATGGTGTTATATAACAACAGTGTTAAGTGTTATGTAAGACTCAACAGTGGGTGGAGCTTATTTAACACTGTCTAGTGTTGAGACAACACTGAGGAAATCAACACTGTGAATTAACACCAACACTGGAAGTCATTTTTTTCAGTAAGTGTTAAAAATAACACTAGGGGGAGTTAAATTAACTCTGAAAAGTTTAACACTGAAATTTTAATACTGGTTTTTACTGTGTTCAACCTCTCCATCCCCCTCTTCCTGAAACGTCTTCCCAACGCGTCGTTCACATCACATAGAAGGATTTTAGGTTTAAAAAAAAGAAAGAAAAAGAAACATTTTGCATCAGTTTTGTTTGAAATTACTAGCAGATTTCTTTGTTGGCCCCTCAATAGCTGTTGGTGATCTGACAGAGAAAGAATGAGAGCAGCGAGATGCCAGAAAGCAGTTAATTACACATGTGGCGGGCAGATTTTGATGCCGACACCGTGGGCGATGCGGTTGGAGATGCCATGTGTTTAGACGTTCAGACTGCGGTCAGATCCAGCCAGCTCTCTCATTAGCTCCACCAGTAGGTGTAATGAGCGGGGGGATGTGTTTGAAACAAGTCCTGATGGTCCCCTGGTTGTGCGTTTCCTCTTATCTGAGCAATAATTAAAACTTAAATTTGTTTCTGGCAGCCGGTTGATGGATTCAGTTTTCAAGGTATTTTAATGCTGAGTTGTGTTTTTGTTCGGAGGTGTCGTACCTTGCTCCGCTCCGTCATGGGAACAGGGATGGGGAAGAAAAAGTGTCTGTGTTTGATGTTTCCTCTGARCCTCAGAACAGTGCGTATCCTTGAACTCCCTCCTCCTTCCACACTGCCCTTCATTAAGGGACCGGAGGATAAAAGAGGGGAGATAAAAGCTTCCAGTTAGCTAGCTGCTATTAGCAGTCATTCTGGCAGTTTTGTATAAAGTACCTCAAAGTGATACTTGAGTAAAAGTACAAGTATCTTATCATAAAAATACTTTGGTAAAAGTTAAAGTCTTCTCTAAAAATATTACTTGAGTAAAAGTACAAGTATCTTATCATAAAAATACTTTGGTAAAAGTTAAAGTCTTCTCTAAAAATATTACGTGAGTAAAAGTCTTAAAGTATCTGATATTTTTTGTACTTAAGTATCAAACGTAAATTTCTGACACAAAATCTACTTAAGTATTAAAAGTAAAAGTACTGAGTAATAGTGACCAGTTAGATTTTCCAAAATGACATTTATTGGGAGGTGACTTCTCTAAAAAAAATTTCTAATGGTATAATGTAGAATTGCCACTGGTTATTATTTATGTAATGATTGAGAGGTAGAGTTGTTTGGCGTGCAGACACAAACGTGGATGCTTATCGAGATTGTTGGGAGCAGTGATGGTTGTAGAGTCTAACAGCTGATGGGAGGAATGATCTGCGGTAACGCTCTTTTGTGCATAAGCTTCCTCTGTGTCTTTCCGTACATTTGTATCTTATTGAAATAGCCACACTGTAAAGCTTGTGTTTGTGGGATTTTGGGTTGGTGTTTGAACGTATAAACTGAGAGATCGTCGTTATTAGCTTGTAATGCTAACAGCAGCTACCCTGGTCAGAGAGCACAGCAGCTGGCTGATCTGTTTACGTTCCTAAAAAGTTGATTTCTGACTTTCAAGGTAAATAGAACAAAGCTCTCCCACTGAGCTCCGAGAGGCCAGAGTAAACAGATAGGTCCTATCTCCAAAACTCTCTCTTCCTCTTATGTATCTCCCCTTCATCTCTATGTTGCTCTTTTCCTTCCCCTCCTCCTCTCCATAACACTTGACTCCTCTTTTTTTCCTGTCTCTGGTGGCCAATTTGCCAGTACCATTCAAGTCTCGACCCTGAGACTCATCAGGCCAACCCCCCCACCCCCACCATCGTCATTATAAAGCTTGAAGGTCAGGACCAGATTACCAGACCGGAGGTATCATCTACTGAGGAGAGAAATAATCTGCGTCTCTGAGATTGTTAAATAGAACCACAAGTGCTGTGATTAAACTGAGGGGTGGAGGGGAAGGAGATAATGTGTGTGTGTGTGCGTGCGTGCGTGTGTGTGTGTGTGTGTGTTGGCTCACCTAAACACATGCAGATGTTCAGCCTCAGTCCTGTCAGAGGTACATGGCGTTCTTTTGTTTTCCAGCATCTATCTGTTTTTTATTTGCTTGGCCTCCTTTCATTTAATCGGATTCTTTTTATTTATTTATTTTTCATTTCAAAGTGTGTTCAGGGCAGCTTGAGAGGGCCGAGGAATGACGTAAATGAGATGAATCATTTGTTGTTTGAGTACCCGTGGTTCTGTGGGCCTGTGCTGCACTTAATTTTCATTGTTTCCACAAATCTGGTCGTAATTAAAAAAATAAAAATCAAAAAGTGGTTGGGGTTCGGAGGCCGTTGTTGCCGTCGCCTCCGTGCGCCTCTGCTTCAGCACGTGCGTGAGATGCCGCGTGGTTCTGATTTATGCTGGAAATAGATCATTCACAAATGACTTTTTTGATTATCGTTTTAATTCTTTCCATCTTTTTATGCCTCTTAACATATTGTCACGACTTGTTCCATGCTATCTGCAAGGCCGCTTCCATCAGGCATTCAAAATAAATGCAGCTCAGACCTCGCTTTTTTTCCCCTTTTACATAAACTAAACATTTCAGTGAAGCTGTTTAAAAAGTAATACAACAAAACTCTTCCCCCCTAAACTCTTGAGTTTCCATCAAAAGCTTCTCAGAGGGTCTGTCGTGACGAGAAGGATGAGAATAAACAGGTCAGATGATGGAAGTGCATCTCTGGACTGTTTCTTCTTTTTTTAATGGATGTGAGGGATCCGTTTGGAAGAGCTGGGAGGAATCTTGAAAGCACGTCTGTGGCCCCGGCGCTCGCCGCGTCCCAGACAGCGGCGCACAATAAGCGTGCAGATGTTCAAAGAGTTTCGGCCGCGCTGGAGCCTCCGGCGCTCGTCTGAGTGGGAAACGCTTTGGCTGGAATTGTTTTTTTTTTTTTTCTCTGTGTCTGTGGTTCTGAACTGTGGATTCACTTACATCTCTGATCCCCTCCTCCTCCTCCTCTTCGTCTCCTCTCTGTCGTTCTCTCCTCACGTCTTTCCTTCTCCCAGAACTGTGAGCTGAAGGAAGGACAACTCGCAGATCAACATTGTCCCCTAGAGGGTAAGAAGAGAAGAAAGTGTTTTTAAAGTTTTGTTTTTAAAGTCAAAATCAAAGAAAACATCTTTATATTTAAGAAACTTTGCATATTAAACACAATTTAACTATTTTGTCACACAACTGGCAGATTTTCTTCAGGATTTGGCTCAGCCAAAATGAAACAGGAAGTGACATCACTCTTTAAGAAAAGGAACTCCCTGTTTTTTTTTTATTGTAACATTATTTGAACTCTGACTCTTGATCTCTTTGATGTGACTCAAAATAATCTAAAGAAACATTGGGGTCTCTACAGTCTGTGTTGTTAGCCAAATAGCAATGCTCTGTTTTATGCAGACATTCCCCTTTGACATCACTTCCTGTTAGTTCTCATGCAAATATCTCAACAACTGTTCATCTCAGCAGAGTGAAATTATTTTCGCAATATGTTACCAGTGTTGTCTTTCCAAAAATGCATTCATATTTATTGCAAAAAATTGATGTCACAGGCACTTTAATTGTTTGTAGCTGTAGAAAGCAGGTCTAAAACTTGGCTGCAGATTGTTTACTTAACCCTGGTCGCCTGTTAGTAAAATATCCCCTGAATCCTTGAACAGATTTAAATGAAACTCAGAAAATAATCGCTGGCTCTGCAGCTCTGGAGTCAGTAAAATTAAAGATGGCCACCACAGCTAAACTGGCTTTAACTCAGTCAACTTCACAGACACTGAGCTAAAATTGGACGTGGTGGTAGCTGAGAGTTGTGTCCAACACATCGAAATGATGCTCCAGATGTTACGATTTCTCGTGCAGTTGCTCCTAACATTTTTGAAATTTGAGCAAAAGGGCTAAAACAGTATAATTTTTCAAAATAAGAGCATCTTATTAAACTAAGGCCAAACATTTTGCCACATGAGCCAAAATCATAAAGTCAGAAGGACTTGAGGGTTAAAAATATTTTTCCTTTACCTGCTCAACAATAAACTAAGCACTGAATACTTTAATTAAACAAATAAAGTAGTCGGATTTATTTCTGGAAATGGATGCATAAATTAATCTAGATCCAGAACTTTCAAAGTGTTTTGCAGGTTTCCCTTATTGAAATAAATTTTGCAATTTTCTAGGTTTTAATTGGGGAAAAAAATAACCAAATTTAGCCAATTCTGATCAATAAAATCATGATTTAGGTCACTCCTTCATTGAAAATGCTTTCTGTATTCAGATAAATTTAATTAAATATTTAAAATCAGATTGGAGTGCAGCAAAATCAGCTTCTGAGTAGAAGTCATTAGATGTGGAAAAAGCTAAGAGTCTGGTTATTTAAAGACGAATAATTGGTATTGTTGCCAATATTTGTTATTATAAGATTTGACTTTGTGATAAATTTGCCCTAACAATAAATATAAAGTCTCCATCTACATCAAACACCTGTGCCAGGGGACAAATTTGTAAAGAAATTTGTATAATTCTTGAATTAAAGTCAGGGGCCACACAAAATCAGTTCAGAGGCCACAAATGGCCCCTGGGCCACACTTTGGACACTCCTGAACTAAGGCATGAGAGCTTGCATGCGTTTTGTTTAAATGTTAATTTTGCAGTGGATAAAAAAGTGAAATTTTTCTGTATAGTTTGTATTTCATATATGAAATGGGTTGTATTTAAAATATTATATCCCACTTCTGCAACAAATTATAAGCAAAGTATAAAATACACAGAGTTTTACCACGATTTGATTTTTAATTGCTGAATGTCTCATTTCTGACCAAAAAAAAAAAACTGCTGTAAAGTTAATATATTGTCAGATTTAAGGATATTATAGGTGCCCTGATACCGTTTTTTCTTAAACTGAATGTGAGTACTACAGTTGGAGTACTCGTAAATACAGAAACCGAGTACTTACTGAGTTAGAAATTAAACATTACAGGATAAATTTTAAAACACATTTGTTTTATTTAGAACAAGGTGTGTCTCTTTCCTTATAAACCTACAGCCCCGCTGACTGGATCAAATCAAATATACAGCAGGGTCGGTTTGAGTACTGGGGCATTTTGCACGTGTAAAAACGCTGGTATCCAGACATCACCAGAGGATATCTTACGTACTCTGTGAGATCCATAAAWTGTTTGTGGTTTTTAGTTTGAATGTTTTGTGTTTACAGTGGTTCTTCCTCCGGAGAAGGCCGAGGGCTGCGAGAGCTTCCTTCACCCGGAGGACGGAGACAAGGAGACGCTCCGAGACGCCGCCAAGGCTTCAGGAAAGAAACGCATCAGCCTCAATGTAATTATGACCTGGAAATGTTTGTTTTGTTTTATGGAACAATAACACAATAAGAGTGTGATTTACATCTATATGAGCAGAAGTGGGGCAGCCCATGTGACGGGGGACCCCCCCCCCCCCCACACACACACACACACACACACACACACCTGACCCATAAACAGTTTGACCCTCTGAGGCAGTGAGACCCATCCACTGCTGCCCTTTATAGCTGCTGCTAATTTTAATCTAAACTTTATATTAATAGCTTAAATGGTGTATTTTAATATATTTTTGTGTGTTTCAGGTATTTTTTTTAAATATTTATATTCTCACACCCACATACCCAGGTTTATTTATATCAGACATTGATTAGATAGAAGTTGTGGGTTCAATTGGGGGGACAATAAAGGCTATTTCTATTCTAATTTAATTATAGGTTTTCTAAGCTTTACTTTACCCACATGAATCCTGACATCCCTGCTTACAATAATCTGACTGAATGGAGGAACCAACAAACTGAATGAACTGACGGGAAAATTTTGACTTTCGTGCTATAAATATTTAGAGGAGCCCTTCAGCCATCACAGTGAGTTATGTAAATTTTATTATATGTTGCAAAATCAAAAAGGATTCCAGATCTGCTTGATATATATATATACACACACATATATATATATATATATATACACACTGTATATATATATATATATTAGTTCTATAAATATATATATTAGTTCTATAAATATCAGCCAATAATAATCAGAAAAGTCTAAATCAAAGTTACTGCCAGAATGTTGTTAGTATTGTTTGAAAGATAATTTACTATACACATATACACACGCAGTTCTGGTTTGTATATTCCCGTGGGGACCATGCATTGACTTCCATTCATTTTTTTTGGAAATTTTATATCCTAACCCTGACCATTTACCCTAAATTTAAAGTCACAGGTGCCTACCTGACCCTAAAACTAACCTAAACTCAATTCACAAAGAAGATATGTTTATTTAAATCTTACTGTACATCTCTGTATACTACCCCCTTGTGGTGTAAATTTTAAAAAGCTAGTATGCAGAAGCTTAAAGTTGCTTATAATGAATGACTCCTTGAGAGTTCTGCTGAAAAAAACCCAGATTCAGTAGTGCAAGTGAGATGTTTTGTAACGCACATGTCAAGACATTTCAGGCACTTATGAGACATATTTAATATACAAATTTATGTGTCGTTTGTGTAAATCCAAGAACAGTCTTATTTTAATGTTGTCACATCCTTCTGGGAGTGCGTTACGCTACCAGTCATCTTTATGGAAATACTGGTATGCAAGTCTTTTATATGTTTTTCCGTTTTTGTTGTGTATTACGTTTGTTGTGTCTCTTTTATGTCAACGTGGACAATGAGTCTATTGAATAAACTAATCAATCAATCAATCAATCAATCAATCACACCTTGGTCCTAAACCTAACCCCACACCCGTAATTTGCATTTGGACCCAGGTCCCCACGATTCACTTCGGTCCCCACGAGGCTGCTATTTTCTGGGAAAATTGTCCACACGTTGTAGGAAAAACCCATACACACACACACACACACACACACACACACACACACACACACACACACACACACAAAACATTTAATGACCAAAGAATGGCCCAGATAGAATCAGTGTGCTCTGCTGCCCCCTGCTGTTGTAGCTTTATCACTGCGCTCCCAGAGACCAACAAACAGCAAATGGAAAGTTCCCGTGTGACACGTGTGTGTGTGTGTGTGTGTTCTCAGGATGTGGAGTGTGACGTTTCCATAGAGGACGACAACCGTCAAGAGTGGATCTTCACTCTGTACGACTTCGACAACAGCGGCAAAGTTACCAAAGAGGTACGTGGAGCGATCAGGTCGACAACGTCTCGGTTGGTTTTATTTGTGATTGGTGGGATGTGAGAGGACGAGCTGTGTTTTCCACGTCCCTGCAGGACATGTCCAGTTTGATGCACACCATCTACGATGTGGTGGACGCGTCTGTCAATCACTCCTGCCACAACAAAAGCAAGACCCTGCGCGTTAAACTGACCGTCACTCCGGAGCCGAGGTGCCACAGACGAGAAACGGGAGCAGGTCTTTTTTAAAAAAAATACAACACAAAGTTTGCGTTTTTTGTTAGCTTGTGTCGAGAAACGTTGATTCTTAACTCTTCCCTCCTCAGAGCGCTGTCACCACGAGGAGGGTCGTCCGTCTGACAAGCGGCTGTCCTCGTACCTCAGGTGCAGCTGAAGCCTTCTGAACATAAACACTAAACGTAGAAACTGTTTGATTTTTACCCTTTTTTTATTTTGTTGTTCCAAATTTACTCACTCACAGCAGCAAGGGGCAGAGCAGCGAGCCTCCTGCCACCGAGGGCCAGCATTACTGTGTGGACGAGAACACGGAGAGGAGGAATCACTACCTGGACCTGGCCGGTATCGAGAACTACACCTCCAGATTCGAAGGTAAAAYAGGCGAGAGCTTTGGACGTTGGTACAGGCTTACAAAATGTGCAACAGCAAAGCAGGAGCTCTGGTTGTTTCATCTTACAAAGTGGGCGGGGCTAGGGTAAGGCAATGTGCTGCCCTTGAATTTTTGTTAGGATATGAATTTTCGGTTTAAATAACCTGTTTAAATAGCTTGAACATGTTCGGAACGTCGGACAGTGTTGTGTAAAGTACCACAAAATGATACTTGAGTAAAAGTACAGGTATCTTACCAAAAAATTACTTTGGTAAAAGTTAAAGTCTCCTTTAGGAATAGTACTTGAGTAAAAGTCTTAAAGTATCTGATATTTTTTGTACTTAAGTATTAAAAGTAAGTGCAGTGAGCCTAATATAAACAACTATGTTTGCTCAACCCTCCTCCTTCACGACTGTACCTGTCCCGATGTGCCCACCCCCCTACCTCGCACTGCTCACAAGACATGAGCCCAAAATTTGTGAAAAATAACAACAAACGTGAAAGGAAGACAAAGAAAGAAAACACCAGTGTTGTATAAAGTACCACAAAGTGATGAGTAAAAGTACAAGTATCTTACCAAAAAATTACTTTGGTAAAAGTTAAAGTCTCCTTTAGGAATATTACTTCAGTAAAAGTCTTAAAGTATCTGATATTTTTTGTACTTAAGTATTAAAAGTAAAAGTATTGATTTAAAATGAGCAGTTAGATTTTCTGTAAGGACATTTATTAGGAGGTGACCTCAACAAAAACTGCAAAAATGACTGTTGTATTAAAATAATGAATGGATGTTAAATTTAGGATGCACTAGTCCATCTGTTTCAGTTTATATACATATATCAAGGCTGCACAAATTCAGATACTTCTTAAGTACAGTCCTTTTATTTGAATGATTMTGTCCTGCTGGAGTGTGACATGATTTGTTTGTGTACAAACTAATACGCTATCATAGTTTTATATATTTATACTTCTCATTCAACCACAGTTAAATTCACTCTATCTAGGAGGCACAGTTTATATGGATAGTATGTATTTTTTACAATAACAAGCTGGAATGAAAACAAGCAAAAATGAAATAAAGGTAACAACTTTCTACTTCTTGCCTTGTTTAAAAATGTAAGAAGTAGAAGTAAAAAGTAGACTGAAAAATAATTACTCAAGTAAAGTACAGATACACAAAAATTCTACTTAAGTACAGTAACTAAGTATTTGTACTTAGTTACTTTACAACTCTGAYGTCGGACCCAGCAGTGAACTGTTGGTGAACCTAAAATATGTGACTAATGTCTCCAACCGGAGGTAAATGTGACACAGACACAGTAAAAAGAAAAAAAGTCTTCAGTGTTACATTTTAAAGTGCCTGTGACATGCCTATCCATCAAATGCAAAAAGTCAAAGAAAACACATTTTTACATAAGAAACCGTGCATCAAACATGATTTTACTCATTTTGTCACATAACTGGCATATTTTCTTTTGAACTTGGCTCAGCCAAAGTGCAACAGGAAGTGACATCAAAGGGGAACTCTTCAAGAGAACTCTCTAATCTTTGTTTATTGAAGCATTATTTGAACTCTAACTCATCTTCATCTCTCTTATAGGGCCTAAAATTATCTAAAGAAACATCAGAAGATTCCCTGCTGTCTGTGTTGTTAGCCGTTGTAGCATCRCTCTGTTTAAATTCAGATATTCCCCTTTGACATCACTTCCTGTTACTTCACATGCAAATATCTCAACGACTGTTCATCTCAGCAGCGGGAAATTATTTTTGCAATATACTAATAATGTTATCTTTCCAATAAAGCCTTTATATTTATTTTAAAAATCTTAAAGTGATTGTGACAAACTTTTTGTGATAAATGTGATAGCACTTTTGGAAAGATAACATGGATAATATATTGCAAAAGCAATTTCGCACCACTGAGATGAACAGTTGTTGAGATATTTGCATGTGAAGTAACAGGAAGTGATGTCAAAGGGGAATGTCTGAATGTAWACAGAGCGATGCTACAAGGGCTAACAACCCAGAGAGAAGGGAATTTTCTGATGTTTCTTTAGATAGTTTTAGTCCCTATAAGAGAGAGATGAAAAAAAGTCAGAGTTCAAATAATATTGTTTTAATAAACAAAGATCACAGAGTTCCCCTTTGATGTCACTTCCTGTTGCACTTTGGCTGAGCCAAGTTCAAAAGAAAATATGCCATTTAAGTGACAAAATGGGTAAAATCACATGTTTTATGCCAATTTTCCTAAACATGAAGATATTTTCTTTGACCTTTTGTGTTTGAAGGATAAGCATGTCACAGGTACTTTAACATCAGCTGAGCTGTGAAGCAAAGAAAAATAGTCAAATACTGTGATACTGGTGTAATGTTGAAAATACCATCCATCCATCCATCCATTTTCTGTACACGCTTCTTCCTTTTCAGGGTCGCGTGGGTCACTGGTGCCCATATCCAGCAGTCACAGTGCGAGGGGCGGGGTACACCCTGGACAGGTCGCAAGTCCATCACAGGGCCTGAAAATACCATGATATAATATTTTGGTCATACCCCCCAGCTGTAGTGGGGCTTCTATGGAAAAGTTATAAAGAATAAAGCATTTATTTTTGTGCTTGAGACACGGCTGCATGTTGAATAATTTATTTAATTGTATTTTTTTTATTTGTCCTTTATTTATACAGGAAACTCTCTTGAGACTTGTCGTCTTGTTTACAAGAGAAACCTGTTAATAAAAGCTGTTTCTGTCCTTCAGGAACTGGCCCCGTCTTCCCGCCTCAGGAGCCCCAGGGTCGGAGCTCCCACAGCCAGAGTCGCTCCCGCTCCCAGGAGCCGGAGGCTCCGGCCGTCCACCACCGGCGTTCGCAGGTCATCGGCGACGGCTACAACGCCGTAGAGGGGCGGAGCAAAGGCACGTCGTTCCTTAAATCCCCCAAAGGAACCTACAAGGGGAGCGGAGGGAACGGCGGGGGCAAGTCCACTAAGTGCCACGGATACAACCCCCCTGTGCAGACGGTCCTGCACGGCGGTCAGGACGTCTACCACTTGCCACACCAAGCTCCGCCCCCCGGCCATCACCAGCACCCTCTGCAGCACAGCCACAGCAAGCGGCTGAAGGCCAGAGCTCGAGAGTCCATGTCGCCGTCCAAAACGCCCCTCCTGCCTCCRTCCCACCCCCAGCAGCAGCCGCCCCCCGTCGCCCCAGTGCCGCCGAGCCTGGAGCAGGCCAACGGGCCGCCGGGGAGTCCCGGGTTCGTGGTTCCCGTGGTGCAGCGCCACGAGCATCACCACCACCACGAGCACCACCATCACCACCACTATCACCACTACCACCAGACATGACAGCCTCCCGCAGCGCTGCGGCTGAGTCTGCTCAGGACCAACCACGGCGTCTGAAGGACGTCTGAAGGACGTCTGAAGGACGTCTTCATCCCGCGGGAACACAGCGCCGAGCTTCCTGTGGAAACGATACATCCCGAGGAGACAAAACTCTGACAGAAGGTTCTTCAGTACCACACAATTTTTCTGTGTTTTTATAGTTTTTTTTACATGAATACCTAAACTCCTTCACACACATATTTACAGAGGCAGACAGTAGACAGAACAGGTCAGATAAATGTGCTTTGAAGCTGTCAAATAAAAGTCCTCCAAGCTACAGTTTCCGTCAGAAAAGCTGTTCTGTGCGAGACGTTTCCAAAAACCCAGATCTCAGGTGTAACCGGTGCTGCTGCTCTCCAGCTCTTCACACAGGCCTCGTTGGTGTAGATGCCTGCTGTGGGCGGAGAGCTTTCTTTGTGTGTTTGTTTGTTTGTTTGTTTGTTTGTTTGTTTGTTTGTTTGTTTGTTTGTTTTTGGGAGGGAGGGGGTATGAAATCACCACTGCCAGTTTTAATGCAAAAATATCTTGCTGTTATATATAAAAAAATCTATATATGTAAACACATTTTACTGTACACCATTATGCATATTTCATCATGGATATAATTATGCATATATGTATTTTGTCTTTTATATAAAATATATATTAATAAACATTATTTAGTTCATTTGTTTTACTGAAAAGAGTTTTTTTCCTCATAACTGCGGTTGTGTTGACAGCAGAAGCAGCAGTTTCACTATTTTTAGCTTTTAGTCTGATTAAAATGTTCAGAAAAAAACAGTTTTTTAACATGTTAACCCTTCTGGATGTGTCAAAAAGTTATGCACGATGCAGTAGATTTAAATTTGAGAGCAAACTTTGTCTCGGCTTCTTTAAAAGACGATGCACTTGATTAATTTCCAACATTTCTAGTTGTGTGACGCTTCACAATCATTCACACTATTCAGATCATCTTTTCTGTACGTGTTCAGAATCTAACTCGTTTCACAATTTTTGTGCTATTTTAACAATTCATACATCAAAACGTTCAGCTCATTTATGTGAAGGGTGCCATGACTTTTGGTATTTCAGCTTTTTATACTTTTTTGTTATTTCACTTTTTTAGCCACTTTTTTCCTCATTGAAAATAAATGGAGCTGTTTTCAACATCCTTAAAATTTTTAAAAATATTTCTAAATCTTTACAGCACCTTACATATTTTGTTCTAGTTCTGCTCATTTTCACTTTCTTGTGCTAATTTTAGCCACTTTTTTTGCTAATTTGAGCAATTTTCTGTTATCAGTGTGCATTGCMWWKGCAATGCACACTATTGTGATTCATTTCCCATCCAAGTCATCTCAACTTTGCCATGCTTCTCCTCCTGCATACTTTGTCCTAGAGCTTCCATTGTAATTTATATCTGTAAAACTCCTGTGCCAAATGATGGCTATGCCTTTTGGTGTCTGTAAAACTTATAGTTTATGAAATATTAATGTTTAATCAATTATAATGGCAGTCAATGGAACCTTGTATTGGTCCAATACTGCCCCATGCTGTACTCAACTTGGTACTGCACCATAGTTTAATATTTCAACTCAGTAGTTCAGTGTTTACAGTACTAATATGATTGTATTTTGATGTTTTACTATAATGTCTTAAAACTGCTCGATTGTTGTAATATTATGCATTTTTGTGTCAATAATTGTATTGGCAATGTGGCCTCTTTCTACACACATACAAACCAACCCCTGCCACCATCTTCTGCCACAGCTCCATTGGTCTAATGGTCTATGTCATGGACTCTCATGTGTGAGATCAGGGTTCAAAACCTAGCTTATACAACTTTAACAAAAAAATCTCTTCTAACTTCATATTGTCACACAATTACCTTAATTACAAACACCTGCTGACGTGACAGGCACAAGCTGGTATAGAAAACACATTTGAACTTGGTCAAAGTTCATTCTGCAAGTCCAATGCTGCAGGCAAAGCCATGCTGCAATGACATGCTACAAGGCAATGCACACTTGTTTTTACATCGTAAAAACCCAGGTCTAGTTTTAGTTACATTTCTGTTTCTTTCCACCATTCTTCTTTCTTCAATATATTTGTGTTTTTCTGCTACTTTGTGCTGTTTATGCTTTCACCGATGCCTTCTGTCATTCAGCTTTTTTCTGAAATTTTAGCTAATGTTTAGCTGCTATTAGCTAAAGTTAGCATTTCTAAGCTAAATACAATTTTTTTGCTAATACAACTTTTTCCAGCTAAGTTCAGCAAACTTGTGCTCCTTATGCTTCCTTATGCTAATAAAAAAGTTCCAGCTACTTTTTAACAATTTTACTAAAAATTATCACTTTTTTGTACAATTATGCATTTTTTTCTGCTAGTTTTGTAATTTACAATACCTTCTCTATATGGGTGCTAATTTCAACTTGTGGCTGCTACCTTTAGCCTATTTTATGCTAATTTTAGCTATTGTATGCTACTTTAGCTATGGATCTTTCTGCTGTTCTTCCACTTTATTCTACTTTTTATGCTTTTTTCTGCTACCTATAACTATTTATTCTTCTTACAGATGTTTTTGGCTATATTCAGCTATTTTAGCTTTTAGCTGTTTTCAACTAGATTTGTGCTCCATTTTACAGTTTTTTGCAAAGTTAGTCTTTTTTTTTTGCTTCTTTCTGCTTTTCAAAGTGAGCTCACATTAACTATTTTCCTATTAAATTGTTTCAGCTCAATTTAAGCAGCTTTCAGTTTAAGTTTTCAGCATGAAGCATTCACACCTAGCATTTTCAGAGGAAATGCAATTTCTCCAGTTAAATTTGTTCTTTGTGCAAACCAAAGAGATGCTGCCTGAGAGCTGATGGTCCTGCAGCAGGAAACCAAACTAGGACTGAAAATCAAGGATAAATCAGCCAGGATGTGTTTGCTGTGGAAGTTCCACATTTTAATTATTTATCAATTCAACAAAAGTCCACCTGATGTGAAGAACCTTTCGTTCACAGAGTCCCTTTAAATTATGGTTTGGATGTTTCAGTGCTCGAGTGTTAAAACAGGTGTTGTTTCTCAGGCAGCCACTAGAGGGCGATGAAGAGTCACACTTGAAAACATCAAGCTGTCATATCCTGATGCATCTCAGTAATCCAGGTAAAAAAATCAAAAAGAAAAAAATTGTATAGGTCTTCTGGACGGTTTCTTCTCTAATGAAACGTTTCGTCTCTCCTCCAAGAGACTTCTTCAGTCTGAGAGTTTCAGGCAAAATTCAGGCTTTTAAGCCCTGCCTCCATGTGACTGATACTCACATCACATGGCTATTTTTGACACCTAATGCTAACAGGGGTGGAGTGATACTGGCAATAGCCGCGCTGTAGGAGGGGGACAACTGAAAATGGAGGCCTCCACCTC
>NW_013952454.1:2110593-2122927 GCF_001266775.1 Austrofundulus limnaeus | reverse complement strand
ATTGCTCTGTTTGTGCCGGGGCACCGGATCTTTGGGGTGAACCAGCCTTTGCCGTAATGTGTTTTGAGGTTTGAAAGCCACTGGGACATCATGTTTAGAAAATAAATGTCTCAGTTTCTCCAAAACWCCCGCAACAAACGGAATAACCACTGGTTTGGGGTCTTCATTTTCACCTGAAGGTTGCAAGCTATCATATCGCAGCACTGAAGTCCTATTTCCAGTCATTTCTGTTGCCTAACCCACAAATAATATTYCCCCTTATTAAGACCAGTCTTCGGTCTCCAAAAGGTCCACTGGTTCTGGTCCTAAAAAGGTAACAAAAACCAGGTACACACACAGCTGGGTTTTCATTTTCAACTCCAATATTATGACTTTATTCTCGTAATAATAATAAATCTCGTTGCGTGGCCCTAAACTCAGTTGTATTATTTCATTTTACTTTTATTAAAGTTTTCAAATATAAATGGCCTGTTTTTAATGGTATAATAATATATGACATTTATGATGAACTAAAAACTGACAGGAACACGGTTTTTGGAGCACTAAACAGCCAATGGGGACCTCCACCCAGGCTTAGGGTATATTTAGAACAGTCACGTGACTGCGTCAGCGCCATCAACGAGCCTGCTCTGGGTTAGTTGTGTTTAAACTTAAATAAATTCAGAAAAAATAGCCTAAAACTCCACCAGGACGACCACAAGACATGGTGCTCCAGTACTTGTATCAGGATGCAGCATCATTCCCACGTGGACGGAGTATTTTTGTCACTTTTCCCAAGCTAAGATGGAGGCTAACGGCTTGATTCAAGCAAAGAGCTGAATTTGACCAGAAAAAAACAAAACAGGTTGGAACCATGGACTCAGTCTTCTCCAAACAGTTCATCTGAGGTGAAAGACCAACACTAAACCACCTGGATCCTGTCTTTTAACATTCAGTCCTGAACAGGTAAAGTTATCTTATTGTTTTTACTGTAGCCTACTGCTAGCTGTAGCATCTATGCTAGCTCCCAGACTTGTAAAGTAACATATGTACTTTCTACTCCTTACATTTTTTAAAAGGTAAGACATGGAAAGTATTTACTCCTGTTTTATTCCAGCTGGTTATTGTTAAAAACTTACTACCCAGTGAATGTTGCCTCCTGGATAGTGAATTTAATCGTAGTAAAGGCCCTACATGCTTAGTTATGCCAACTTATGAAACTTATAAAAACATGAACCGGAAGTCTTGTTTAACCGTGTACATAGTATAATGCTAACAAACTGATCAAATAATTAACTTTTATCTGTAATTTAGATGTAAAAAAAATGAATAAGTTGGCCTTCATATGAGAAGTATAAATATATACTATATTCTGACACTGTAGTAGTTTGTACACAATCCATCACAGCTGCACTACTTTAGAAAAAAAAGTTTTTTTGGAGAGGTCATCTCCCAATAAATGTCATTTTGGAAAATCTAACTGCTCATTTTTACTCAATTCTTTTACTTTTAATGCTTAAGTATATTTTATGTGTTTTATCATAATTGACCAACTCAAGGCAAAATCCCTTAATTATTAAATGGACATGACAAATATTGGTATTGGAATCTGCGATATTAGCCCAGTATTTACTTGGTATCTGATTGATGTACCCCAGCCCTCTCACAGGGCTCCTTTCAGTGGGGGTGGGGGGTGCTCACACAACGGTCATGTCATTGCTCTCAGTGTTTCCGTATGGTCTTTGCATTCGGGGCACTWCAGAATCGTCCCTCAGGATCCCCCTTAGCTCTGGGTATAGGCTCTGATTGGAGGCTGCATTAAGAGTACAGGAAACAGAGCGTCCCCCYCACGGTAATTATTTCCAACCAGGGTTACGCGAGCATGTTACAGTGGGTAGGCCTCTCTCGTGGAAATTTCCAAGGCGTGTAAAAAAATAAATAAAAATAGAACTGAGATTTGTTGGGACCTATAATTTCCGCAATGSGGACTTGCAGATGGAATCACAGAATTAACACAAAATGGAATCCAGTATAAAAATCTCACGGAATTTGCTAATTTGGTCGAGTTTCTGACATATTTTGGACGCTGCTGCTTCCTGCACCTGCCGTTACCTGGTTTACTTATTTAATTCACTTTCAAGGCAACGTTTTTATGTTTAATTTGAGTTGGAAAAAAAATGTCTGAGAATTAAACGTTCAATTTTCATTTAATCAGTTGTAGTTTGTTGTAGTTTTGGAGAATCATCACTACGTTTGACTGAAGTGGTACTAGTGGTATGACAAAATGGCTCAGGTGGTACACGAGTCTAAAAAGGATGGGAACCACTGCCGAACGGGACACTTCAATTTGGCTGAAAATATGGGACATCCCGGCTAATACGGGACAAGTGGCAAAMCTACTTTCAGCTGCTCTGACGACGCAAACCTGTTGATGTTAGCTTGTTAGTTAGCTGTTAGCAGATTGAAAGTTGGCAAAATATAATTTAGTCAGCCGGTTCTGATGTTATCAGTCTATTAAATGGACGTTATTAGCAGTTATCAGTCCCATAGAATGGCTTCAGACTGTCCCGACAGTGCCCCCTAGTGGGTTACCTGTGCCATATACGTGTGAATGCAAMAATCTGCTACCGCCGGAGTCCCGTCTACTTTAACCTAGCCCATGTCATTTTCTCTAAAATTAACCTTAGTGGCTTTATGCCTCATATTAACCAGCTGACAGTCTGAAGCCATTCTATGGGACAGAGAACCCACTAGGCGGCACAGTCGGGACAGTCTGAAGCCATTCTATGGGACTGATAACAGCTAATAACGTCCATTTAATGGATGATAACATCCGAAGCGGGTAATTTAGTGGAAGTTAACTGGTATGCGTACTGTTTTCAAAGTTAGTGAAACAGCTAATTTGCTAAACAATAAACATAGTTTTAAATTAGCTATTAGCTRTTAGCTTAGGGGAGCCATCTAGTAAGGAGGATGACTTTCTCCTGKCATTTTTAATGTAGACATTTGAGCATTTTTGCATCAACACAGAAGGTCAGACTGTGTCTGTTTCCAGGACCTGCTACAGATTTAGACCAGCCACTAGTTTTAAAAAAYGGCAGGTCCACCAGTTATAGTCTGAAATAAAAGAAGTGAGGATAATAGGTTCCTTTGTGGTGATWGGTAATTGCCAGCTTCAACTCATAAAGAAAAAAAAACTTCTCTAGTCATCGGGGATTTTTAGTGAAGGGCTGAATCCAAGCCCCCTGGCTGAGACAAACAATAGCAGCTCTGAAAGGCGAGGGGAGGGTCGTCCTGATGCAAATATCCTCTTTATTCTGCGCCTGGGTGAACCTGCTCTGACAACTCCAGAAATGAACCCGTATCTGGGGGCAGTGCAGCCGTGGAGCCTCAAAGTGCATCAGATTTGTTGGTAAATGGTGGTTTTTATTCCCACATGAWGGATTCTGAGTGGAAAACTTTCCCTGTGGTGTCAGCAGGCAGAGGTGGTGTGGATTATGAAGACTGAAATGTGCCAAATGCTCCTGCTGATGGAGAAAAATCCTCACAGAAACCAAAGGTATGCAGTCTTAATAATTATGTGTTTAATATGACTTCATTAAACACTTGTTTCACTGACATGGAGGAGATTAGTTAGTTTATTTCTTGTTTTCTCCTGATGTGCAGCATTTGGTTAGTAGTTTTTCTCCTGCAGCTTATTTGGTGATGCTAAGCCTTCAGGAAAATGTGATTATCTTCATCCTTTTGATATGCAGGAGAACAATCAGTGGGAGTATGGAAGCCCATTTTTGCCACCTAAAAACATATTATGTCATGTTTATTTATTTTAATGTAATTTATATAGGTTCATTTTATGCTATGATGAGATAAAGATTATAATTTTGCATAACATACCTCTGATTTTGAAACCTGGAATTAAGAATTTGAATACTTATGATAGTTACTATGAGTTTAAAAGTGGTTATGCAATTCCATTTTCAATGAAGTTGGGATGTTGTGTAAAACATAAAAAAACAATAATTTGCAAATCCTTTTCAACCTATATTCAATTGAAGACACTAAAAAGACAAGATATGCAAAATGGAAAAAGCTTATTGTTTTTTTTGCAAATTTTCATTCATTTTGATGCCTTTTAAACATTACAAATCTCGTATTTGTAGTGTATTTCATTATATATAGGTTGAAAATGATTTGCAAATCATTGTTTTATTTATATTTTACACAACATCCTAACTTCATTGGAATTGGGGTTTTAAGTTTGAAAGATATTTTATGACATTAAAAGTCTCAGATTTATAAATATGAGTTCATATTTTAATGACTTTGAAAACTTTGAAACTGTTGTTTTATCTCTCGAACATTTTTGAAACTCTTACTTCTTGGGACTTTAAAATAACGAATTTAAAAATTACTTCGAAGCTAAAAAAAATCTTTAAAAATTATAATTTGCACGAGTTTAAAAGATGCACAACGTGGGACAAGTTATTTTCTTTCCACTGGCAGTAATGGGCTTCCATATAATGAACCTGTCTGCWTGTATGAAGAAAGTTTCACTTTGTTTCCTGAGTGTCCAACAGTATTTTGACATATTTATTTACTGGTAAGTTTTTTCTCCTTTGTCTGGGAATGCTTTGAAAAGTTAAAAAGTTTCAGATAATTTCCACTTTGGATTAGACTGCTTTATGTAGAACTGATTAGTYTGGACTTTCATGCTGCATTTTTCTGTTTATGTAAAAAAAAAAATGCTACTGTAAAACCCAGCACATCCCCCAAGAGAGACATGAAAGCAGCCCCAACATGAGGCCTTCATCTGAACAATTGCTCCATTCTGTCCTGCACCCCAACCCCTGACCACCCCCACGACCCCCTCTTTTTTTTTAAACCCAAATTTCCACTTGATTAAGCCCCGAGCCGAGCAGAGTTCAATTTAGGGGGAAAATGGTTCAGTAATTACGGCTCTCGAGGCCGGCAAGAAAAGAAAAGGAAACTCGCTTTGCTTCAAACAGTTCGAAAAGTTGAGGAGTTTTTACTTGCCGTGTTAAAAAAAAAAACAACCTTTTGATGAACAAGTTTAAATCTGAAATGACAGACAAGTTCAGCTTTTGACACAGATTTCTTACAGTTATTTATTTTTTTCTTATTTGTAAGTAATTACTTGTGATGGTGAGAGTAAGCAGTGGCAGTCTGCAGTAAAACCCTGCGAACACATTCTCTGCCTGGGGCTGAGGTTGCCAGGCAATCCGAGCTGCTGGGTGAGACTCTGTCTTCCCCTGCCGTCTCTTTGATGGACTGTCCCCCTCCTCTCTCCTCAGCTTTCCTTCTTTGCATACTAATAGATGAAGCAAATGATCACAATACACAGTACTSTTGTGCTGATTGTCAAAAAAATTTGTGATGTTGTGCAATGCATTTTTAATACAGCGCCTGCMGYGCATGGATGTGTTGGCTGTGCTGCAGAAAAGTTTCTTCATATGATTTTTGTGTTGTCCACTAGAGGAGAGTACTGTGCAAGAAAGCTGTCAACTTAACCTCTTAAGCTCCAAGGGGGTTTTCTTAATGTTTTTGCTCAAAATACAGTACCATGCCAAAATGTAATTGAGTGTATCTCAGCAGTTACAAACTTTACGTAAATAATCTTGGTATCAAAATAAAGCTAACACATGGGAGATTTTATTAGAAGTGTAAGTATTAAAACAGCTGCTGTTGTTTTAGAGATATTGGGGATGCCACATTTTTTATTTTATTTTTTACACTCACTTGAATAATTTTTGCAATAAACAGTACATAACATATTTAAAACCATAATAAACAAGGCTAAAAACTCTTGGAAACCATAAATCCACTTGTGGACATTACCTGTGCAAAGATTCATGCTGCTAAAATTAACTGGAGCAAAGTTACAGAAGTTTTATTAAAGAAATAATTTAGCATTTTGTCATTCTGCACAGGACAGACCATGATGGTACCATTTTATGTTTTTAATTGCAAAAGTTATTTTTTCTTACCTGCCTTAAAAGACTTGTTATTGAATGTTTGTTCTTTTGAAAAATGATCCAAACATTTCTTTGTCACCATATATATATTATATAAAATAATGACAAATTATATTTGAATTCAGTTGGATCATATTCACTCTAAATCAAGTGGGGGAAAAAAATCAACTTTCAACACACTTTATTACATATTCTGATATCTGGTTTGACTTGCTTTAAAAAATGTCAAAATTTATTCTTCCCAGATTTGCTTGAATGTATTTACAGAAATGCAATGATGCCTTTTTGTACAGTTTGTTTCCTTTCTGATTCAACTGTTGGACGTTTGAACTGAGTTTGTTGAATGTAAATACATGAGCTTTAAGCCAAGATTCTTAGCTTTCTATTGATACCAAACATGTCCAGGTTCAACTGACAGATCTTAAGTTAAAGAAGTTAAAAGAAAAAGAAAACAGAAAAAGCTGTTTTGCTCAACAGGTTAAAAGCACAGTCGACTATAAACACAAGCAGAAACCCTGTAAACCAGGCTTTTCTTCTGCCTTATTTTTTATTTACTGTTGATGTTACATATTGAGAAAAGTACTTGTCGTTAATTATTGTCCTCTCCTAAATTTATATTTATAAAAATATATATTAAAAAACCTATTTTGAGACGCTGCATCCTGATGTTGAGGACATTGGCTTTGGAACAGTTGTTCTTATTCAGGGGTACGAGATTTGAAATTTTTATTATTTAAAAAAAAATCTTTTCATAATTTCAAATCATAATTGCTCAACAAAAATAATCTAAATATCTAGGAGAACTCTAGGAGAATGGCTTTGACTACCTAAATTATTACATATGATGCTAGCTAGTTACTTGGATGTGACTAGCTTAAAAAAGGCTAACTACAAAGCTAACTAGTAACTTGGTATAATGCCTAAAAAACTACTAGTAACTTGGTATAATGCCTATATAATAAACTACTAGTAACTTGGTAGTGATTAGCTGAGAAATGACTAGCTGGAAAGCTAATTTATAACTTGATAACATCTAGCCAACATATTATAAGCTATGAAGCTATCTAGTAACTTGGTTATGACTAACAAATTATGAAG
Organism: Austrofundulus limnaeus; assembly: GCF_001266775.1. Lineage (NCBI taxonomy): Eukaryota > Metazoa > Chordata > Actinopteri > Cyprinodontiformes > Rivulidae > Austrofundulus > Austrofundulus limnaeus. Next base: position 2,115,857 of record NW_013952454.1, on the reverse strand, counting down.
GTTGAAAAAAATTGCATCAATTGTTTGGCAAATTGCCTAAAAAGTGTGTTAATTCACAAGAAAGAAAAGCATTGTGTTGTGTCAACACAACACTTTTTACTTGGGTTTAGGAGTATTTTTGTGCCTGATTATTCATGTGGGCTGAAGGGAATTAAATAATTAACTTCATATTGGAGACAATTTAAGAAACTGTAGTTTTGAAAGCTTTTTTGTTTTCCCTAAATGGCAGCAGCTCCCTGCCTGCCAGACAAGGAAAAAAAAATTGGTGGATATTTATGCCTAAAGCCACAAAAAGTTATGTTTATCACCCCCGGATCTGTAAACAGGAAGGAATCATTACTGTGAAAAGATGGAGCGTGCGTTTAGTTTACATGAAACAGGTAATCACTGTGGCAACAGAAAACAAATAAATCAACAAATTGTCACTGGACTAAACAGGATTTATTTATATACTGTCTGTAAATGGTAAATAGTTTGAACTTATATAGTGCTTTATTGAGTTTTACACTTCATTCACTCATTCATACACACATTCACACTGATGGTGGTAAGCTACATTGTAGCCCCATCTGGCCCAGGGCAGACTGACCGAGGTGGGGCTGCCATGCACCGGTGCCAACAGGCCCTCTGACCACCACCAGCAGGCAAGACAAGTGTAGTGTCTTGCCCAGGGACACAATGACAGATGGAATGGGGGATTGAACCGGCAACCCACTGATTATAGGACAGCCCCCCCACCCCCAACCATTCTGCTACAGCTGCCACTGTAAGCAGTCTGCAGGAGTTTAAAGGGATCCACGATTAGTTGTAACATTAGACTTTATTTGATAAACATTTATTTTAACTGTAAAATAAAGACTAAAATTACTGTAGGATGTTTAGAAGAAGAACCTCAGCTTAGCCTGTTAGCTTTAGCTTTAGCGCYGACTAGGGGTGTCCCARTACCCCTTTTTTCGAGACTGAGTACAAGTACGAGTACTTCAGTTTAGGTACTCACCGATACCGATACCAAGTAGCGGGTTTAGGGTGGATTATCTGTTCAACTTGTTGAATATTAAACAGAATGCAAATGAAATGCAATTATCATGCAAAAATTGATGGGTAAATATTAATTTGACAATAAAAAGGTAGTGCAAACTCTGACAAGTAGATAAGTTGGTATATATATATCACACCATAACTTTTGAAACCATTTATTTTATTTCAAACAGGCTCTTTTTTATAAGGCCACACTCCCTCTAAATGTATTAACAAAACAAATACTGCAAAACAAATGCTGTTGCATACATTAAAAAACAAAATAAGTTATTTTTATACATTTTCCTCAACATGCAACTACCAAATTTAAATTAAAATGTAAAACGTAAATTTTAGCAGCGCATCTATAGAAGTTTACTCTGCTTCAGTCTTAAACTGTTAAAAAAATGACTAATAGTAATAAAGTGCAGTAAATTTCAGTTCAAACTTAAATGGAACAACTAAAACAAAATCTCAGAAGAACCAGAGGGAAAAATAAAATGCTTTTACAACAAACTTCCTTCCATATTCTGCTTATGTCTTAGTTTGTTCTACAAAAAAGAAAAAAACAGCATTGAAGTTACTGCAACAACTGCTGCATGGTGCTGTTTATGAAGGCTACTGCTAGCAGCAGCAAATTCTTTGAATTCTTTGTCATGTCTTGTCCTCAAATGCTGAATCAAATTGCTGCTGTTAAAACATCCAACTTTCGCTCCTCCCCTTGACAGTTTAGCAGAGCACAGCAGACAGTCTGCTTTTTTGGTGTCCTCCGTGCCGATCTTAAAATATCTCCAAACTGCCGACGTTACTTCTTCTTCTTCTTCTTCTCATCGTTCTTCTTCTGTTATTCAGGGGTGCGGTCGGAAATAACTTGTCAGTGCGTTAGCGCCCCCGCCTGGTATGGATTGTTGTTTACCCTTTGTGCTGCAGCGCAGCACAGGAGGAACAAAAAAGGGGACAAAACGGTATCGGTTAAGAGTATCAGCCGGCTTTTACGAGTACGAGTACTTGATGCTAGTATCGGACCCGATACCCTCTAGCGCCGACGCTATATTGCCTTATATGTATTAGCTCGGCACTAGCGCGACAAACAAGCTAAACTGAGGTCCTCCATCCATATTTTCAGTTRCAGGCTGAGTCATTTCTACCTTCTCCTCTCTGTCAACGCTCTCTGGTTTCATTTAAAAGAGTCGATCATCAGATATTGTCCAAGATTAACCTTCAGGGTGGATATAGCTCGCTAGCAGCCTCGCACCGATGACCTATCTACGTCATCATTTACCCAGAATGCTTTGCGTGTAAATAAAATGTCTCAGTCCGTGTAATATAGTTTTACATTTTTTTTAAATTATAAAAACTAGACAGCCTACAGTATTTTTAGTCTTTATTTTACAGTTAAAATATATGTTTTTAGTCTTTATTTTACAGTTAAAATATATGTTTATCAAATAAAGTCTAATGTTACAACTAATCATTGATCCCTTTAAAAAGGGGAAAATGTTCAAGTCAAACTAACTAAAAATAAGCAGTAAAAATAATATAATTTATGTTTGTGTTAAATAGTGGCTATCTAGCTTCTTGCTACTTTTAGCTAGCCCTTAGCTACTTTTACTTTTTACTTTCTTGCTATGTTAAGCTACTTTTAGAAATTCTCTGCTTTTAGCTAGTGTTTGGCTACTTTTAGTTAGCTTATTTATTTTAGCTTTAATAGTTCAATTTCTTTGACAAATTTGCATTCACTCAGCATTGTCAAAGAAAATCCCATTTTTTGTAGTTTTTCTTTAACCTAGATGATTAAAAGTATCTACAGGAAATCTTTCTTCAATGAGGACTAGACCTCAGTGATAAACTGCCTCTTCCTGACAGCTCCTTTTCCCAAGAGATGGGTATAATTAGAGCAATGGAAACAGGAAACACCTCACCCTCCCTATCGTCTCTCCTCCCTCTGTCTCCCCCTCCTATAGATGAGCACTTACACTTTATCAGGTGAAAGATGTTAGTCTAATGAGTCCACCGATGGCTATCGTTGCATCTTACGTCCTTCTGTTTACTGGAAAGCAGGACGTGGCAAATTACATTTCATTTTCTACAGAGAGTAATCAACAAGTTACAAATCCCGTCGTATGAGTCTGYTGGATTTGTCGTGTTTCAGACTTGTCTTGAAGTTGAGTTTCCACGGTCAAGGTCAGAAGAATTTTTTATTTATTTAACTAGGCAAATCCCATTGAGATCATAGATCATTTTTAAAAGGGAGTCCTGGGCCTGAAGCCTGTCTAACATGCATGTTTTTAGATTGTGGGAGGAAACAGAAGGAACCCCACAGAAACAGGAGGAGAACATGCACTTCACACAGGAAGACCCCAGATCCAAACCGAGATCAAACTCAGAACCTTCTTCCGAAGCACCAGTGCTAACCACTAAGTTGTTTAGATAAACAGACTAGTAAGAAGAAGACATTTTCACTTCTGCTGCTTGCATCCAGGACCTCGTTCTTTTGGTCATTATCAGTTTGGTGAGGGTTGGAACATAGACGGTCCAGTAAATCAGTGGTTCCCAATCTATTTAGACTTGTGCACCCACTGAGCCATACCACTAGTAACCCCTCTGTCAAATGTAATGATGATTCTCTAAAACTACAATGTCTACATCAACTAATTATTAAATGAAAATTATTTATTTAACCCCCTATAACGTTCTCAAGCATTTTATTCTTTTCAAATTAAATTAAACATAAAGATAAAAATGTTGCCTTGAAAGTGAATAAGTATTAAAATAAATAAACCAGATGGCAGGCGCAGGAAGCAGCGTTGTCCAAAATCTATTGTATTTTCCAAAATACATCAAAAGCTCACCCAAATGAGCAAATTCCGTGAGATTCCACGTTTTATACTGGATTCAATTTTGTGATTTCGTCTGCATTTTCTGCATTGCTGAAATCATAGGGCCCTACATATCTCAGTCCTATATTTATTAATTTTTTTACACATCTTGGAAATTTTTCCACGTACCCCCTGTTATATGCTTGTGTACCCCAAGGGGTACAGGTACCCCTGGTTGGGAATCACTGCTGTGAATCAAGAGCTTTGCTTTTGACTCAACTCCTTCTTAACCACGACTGACAGAATTGGTCACTGACTGACCCGTTTTGTCAATCCATCTCTCGCTTAAGATCTTTCTTTGCCCAAAGACGTCAACAGAAAGTCCACATAAAGTTGAGACAAGAYTCTGAGGTTCCCAAACTAGACCCTCTCCTCTCCACAACGGTGCCTTTAAGATCCTGTCATGAAACCACAAACCAGAATCGGAGACATGGGGCATTCCCGGTGGAGTCCGATCAAGAATTAGTTCAAATTTGTACCAAGACTGTGAACACAGCTCCTGCTTTGGTTCTACCAGACTGGGATAGCCCTTAAGCCCCAATCCTCAGTACTGGGGGAAGAATTTGTTTATTTTTGTAAAGTGGGGTTTACGGTTTCCATGAGTTTTTTTTTTTTTGTCTTATTCATTCTGGAGAAACCCATAGGAGCAGCTACAATAGGAGACACTGGTTTTTACAAAAGAACTTGGAGTCATAAAACATCTCTGAACGTTTCCATAGACAGCTTATGCCCCTTTTCCACTAGTGCCACTTAGAGTAGTGTCGGTACAGTTCGGTACAGTTCCAAGCCATTTTCATTAGGCCAGATTCATGGAACCAGCCCTTTTTTTAGTACCTACTTCATTGTGGTTCCAAGCAGTCCCAGTCGACACCAAAATGCAACGTCAGAACACTGTTTGTCATTGATTGGCTAGGGGGTGGAGTCACTGGTTTCGTCTAAGCTGCCTTTACAACAACTCAAGGAGCCATTTTTTCAATTGTAGCAATGACATTAGTTCTGTTTCCATCCAATTTTAATTCAAATTTTTAGCAAATTTTTAAAATTTCAGAACTTATTCGGCAAATGTGTTTCCATCTCATTTTTCGCATTAACTTTTTTTTTCGAAAAACTCAAAAAACACCTCCACCAACCGCCCAAAACGCACCCACTGGAACCGGACAGGAACATGAATGGAAAAGTGCCCGAACTGACCCGTTCCGACACGGACCATACCGACACTACACTAAGTGGCAGTAGTGGAAAAGGGGCATATTCCAGCCCTGTTCTGGTGACAGGAGGAGCCTTATTCAAATTCAATTCAAAATTCAAAAATACTTTATTGATCCCAGAGGGAAATTAGGTGTTGTTGTAACTCATTTAACTAAAAAC
>NW_013952454.1:2103303-2110307 GCF_001266775.1 Austrofundulus limnaeus | reverse complement strand
GAGGAAGAGATGACACTATCAACAACAGACTTGTAGAAGATCTGCAGCATCTTGCTGCAGACATTGAAGGATCTCAGCTTCCTTAAGAAGTACAGTCTACTCTGTCCTTTCTTGTAGACTGCTTCACTGTTGAGTCTCCAGTCCAGTCTGTTGTCCAGATGAACACCAAGGTATTTATATTCCTCAACCACCTCCACTTCTTCTCCCATGATGGAAACAGGGTTTGATCTAGCACTATTTCTCCTGAAATCTACTATCATCTCCTTTGTTTTGTTCACATTCAAGATGAGATGATTGTCCCCACACCATGTCACAAAGTGGTCCACCAGCTCTCTGTACTCAGCTTCCTGTCCATCTCTGATACGTCCAACAACTGCAGAGTCATCTGAGTATTTCTGTAGATGACAGCAGTCTGACTTGTGCTGGAAGTCTSAAGTGTACAATGTGAACAGGAATGGTGAGAGTACAGTTCCCTGTGGTGCTCCTGTGCTGCTGACCACATGGTTAGACACACAGTCCTTCAGTCTCACAAACTGTGGTCTGTTTGTCAGGTTGTCTTTGATCCAGGCGATTGTTGAGGCCTCCACCAGAGTCTTCTGGAGTTTCAGACAAAGCAACTCAGGCTGAATTGTGTTAAAAGCACTGGAGAAATCAAAGAACATRATCCTCACAGTGCTGCCTGCTTTGTCCAGATGACAGTGGGTTTGTTGAAGTAGGTGTATGATGACGTTGTCAACTCCAACTCCACGACAATAAGCAAACTGCAGGGGGCCCTGATGTGTGCTTGTTTGCTTACTCAGGTGGGTCAACAGGAGTCTCTTTAGGACCTTCATGATGTGGGATGTCAGGGCAACAGGTCTATAGTCATTGAGGGCTGATGGGTGAGTTTTCTTTGGTACTGGAACCAGACAAGATGTCTTCCACAACACTGGCACCTTCKCCTGGGTCAAGCTAAGGTTGAAAAGGTGTTGCAGAATCCCACAGAGATGGTCTGCACAGGCCTTCAGGACTCTGGGTCTAACACCATCTGGACCTGCAGCCTTGTTCTGGTTCAGTCTCTCTAGCTGCCTCTTCACCTGACTTCTAGATACAGAAAAGTGGGAGGGGAGGGAAAGGGAGCAGCAGCATCTCCTGATTTAGTTGAAGACAAACTTGTGGATGTAGAAGAAAAGTCCATGACTGAGGTTGAAGATAAAACATCTGAGGTTTGACAGGAAAGCTGTGGGTCAAAGGAGGGTGAGATGTCTGTTTGGCTGGGGGCAGGAGAGGAGGAAGATGAGCTTGTTCCTGAGCTGAACCTGTTGAAGAATGTGTTCAGCTCATTTGCTCTGTCCAGACTTCCATCCATCCGATTCTCCTTTTGCTTGAAACCTGTGATCTTCTTCATCCCTGACCACACATCTCTGATATTGTTCCTTTTCAGTTTACTCTCCAGCTTCCTTCTATAAACCTCCTTGCTGTCTCTGATCTTGACTTGTCTCTGTATACTCCTCAATAACTCCCTGTCTCGATCCCTAAAGGCTCTTTTTTTCTTGTTTAAAAGTTCCTTTAGCTCACTGGTGATCCAGGGTTTGTTATTAGGGAAGCATCTCACTGTTCTGGGGATGAAGTTGTCCACACAGAAGTTTATATAGTCAGTCACACACTCAGTCATGGCATTTATGTCATCCCCATGTGGCTGGCAAAGAACAATCCAATCTGTAGCTTCAAAACATCCCTGTAGGGCTTCTTCAGCTTCCTGTGACCACTTTCTCACAGTCCTTGTAGTTACAGGTTGTCTCTGAACAAGTGGTTTATATTCTGAGTAGAGATAAACAAGATTGTGATCTGAATTACCCAGAGGAGGTCTTGCATTGGCTATATAAGAATCCTTAACATTTGTGTAAAACAAATCCAATGTCTTGTTTTCTCTGGTAGAGCAGCTGACAAACTGTTGAAATGTTGGCAGTGTAGCAGAGAGTGAGGCATGATTAAAATCACCAGATATTGCCRCAAATGCATTGGGATGTTGTGTCTGTATCTTAACAACAATGGAACTGACGATATCACATGCAGCAACAGCTGAGGGTGGAATGTAAACAGCTGCCAAAATAACACTGGTGAACTCTCTTGGTAAATAATATGGACGAAAACTTACTGCCAAGAGTTCAATGTCTGGACTGTAGTGACAAAACCACAGTAACATATCCTGGATGACACTATCTGTTGTTGACAAGCACTGCTAATCCACCTCCTTTCTTTTTCCCGCTGCTCTTTAAATCTCTGTCTGCTCGTAAAGCCTGGCAGAGAGATGTTGGCATCAGGGACATGATCCTGCAGCCATGTCTCAGTGAAACACATAATACTGCATTCCCTATACTCTTGCTGAGTCCTTGTCAGGGCTTGAAGTTCATCCAGTTTGTTAGCTAATGATCTCATAGGATTGATGGAAGTGATGGTTTGAACTTTGTCCTTCTCTCTCGCCTCTTTGCTCCAGCTCTGCATCCACGATGCCTCCTTTTCAACTCCTCTGGGATTTGCGGCTTTGGTTACGCATCATAACAAAAAGCAAAGTATAAAAAAAGTATTGGCAAAAACCAATCCAGCTGCACAGCACCCAAAACACAAATGAACAGCCGTCCAAAAAAGTTACTTTTTCCGCAGAAAGGCAGGACTGAACACCTGAAAAGAAAAGGAAATCACAATAGAAGTAACAGAGCTACTCCAACGTGCTGCCAACCTCAGCGGCACAATTCTGGAATGTCCTTATAAATTCCTCTCAGTCATTAGTGGAATCTCTTTCAGCTGAGTCCTATCTTGCTGCTGGCCAATCAAGGGATTGCAGTGGTGGAAGCCCAGATTATTACAAGGGCATGTTATTTTGAACACAAACTTCACAGAACCTCCTTGGGGCTTAGGAGGTTAAAGATAACCCTGGCACCCCCCACAGTATGGTGCAGGGAACACAGTCACAAGCCCCCTCCAGGTCCACAGAGAGAGTTGAGCTTCCACAACTCTCTAGGCACTCCGCAAGGGTGAAGATCTGGTCCTCTTCAAATCCCAAATTACATAATTTGAAGCTCARGCAGACCAGGTAGACAGCTAAAGCCGAAGACATCGCAGCTTTTCTTTTCTTCTAAAACTACGTAAATGAAACGTTTTCTGCTTCTGTCTTTCAGTCAGAGTGAAAAAGCTTCTCCTCGCTCTGCATCGGCCACATTTTATGTTTTCCCGCTCAGGTATGTAGAGGTCAAGAGGGAGAAAAGTCAAGCATTTTTTATTGATCCAAAGGGGAGTGACTCCCACCTTTACCCCCCTCCTCTTCCTGGTGTGGAATGCACACCTGGAGGTGTTTGTCTAGTGGCTCAAGTAATCCGCGGAACAATGCGGGCCGACAATCGGCCGGCTTCAAAAGCATCGGAGGCCGTTTGCCCTCTGACGAGCTCCGCATTGTCCCCATTGATATGCAGCTCCACAACGCTGTTGATCTCTTTCTTGTGATAATCCTCAAGCACTGCAATCTGGAGGGCCTGGAGATGRTTAGAGTCTTTTTATTTCAGCAGGAAATGCGAGAAATGTAAGATTTGCAAGAACAAATAGGGACTAAAAAGCGGTCAGGGTTAGCGGTTTGCCCGTGAGTGAACACAGGTGAAGTGCAGGTGCCTTTGAAACTGTTGTTTGTTTGTTTTGTTGTTGACACGGCAGGCCAGCTGCTCTCTGCTCTCTTCACAGAGTACACAGACAGGGTTACACCCCGCTGAGGAATTGGGATGCCCTGGAGGACTTTTGGGGGGTGGTGGTGGGCGGGGAGGTAAACGTTCTGCCTGGCTGGCCTTAACGCTGAGATTATCCTCAGTTGGCAGAGCGGTGTGTTTGATGGAACATGTCAGGTTGCTCCAGGACTTCTTGAGGAGGAGGAGGCGGGTGGAGGCTGGTCCCCGGCTCTGGGTTAAACAGCTGTCAGCCCCTCGGTGCTCAGAGAGACTCAAACCCCTCCATGTGTTGGAGAGCAGACTCAGGTGAGTTTAGTTTTTTAACATTAGAGGAAACACTTGGTATAAATTGGGATTATTTTAGTCAAGTAGCGACTATTTGTCCTGGGCTTTGCTCTACGTGCCAAAACTCAGTGATTGTTGTTCAACTTTGGAAAGAGTTTCAGCCCAGGATTAGAAGCTTTCAGTTTTTTTAAAATAATTGAACAGCTGTTGGTTTTAATCTGACAGTAAATTGATGTTTAGTTTAAAAAGTCTTTATGACGATACTAAAACATGTCTGTGCGAAACTTTAATTCAGTTTAGTTTATTAAACAAAAAGAACAAATTTTAGCATTAATCTGTTTTGTCCTGAGGCACAGATTAGGAAATAAAGGTTGGGATGGTTTTCCACAAATTTGATTACAACAGTTTAATGGCAGGGATTATACTTAGCCTCTGGTGCTTATGAACTGGAAGGAGTGGATCAGGGTAATACCTGGTTTCATGTCAGTCTGACAGGCTTTGATCCACTTGGCAGTTTGAACTGCAGGAACTTGACCTGGCGTTCTCCGGTCACCTGGCTGTTCTGTAGGACATCCACAGTGTGTGTGTGTGTGTGTGTGTGTGTGTGTGTGTGTGTGTGTGTGTGTGGTAGAGCTGGATGTGACAGGTGGTTTTGTTTCCCTGCAGCAAAGAGTGCCGAAGCATCTGGGCTGTCAGTGAATCGACTGTGCCGCCAAAGGCAAAAGGGCATCTGTGTTCGTCTGTCTGTTAGCAAAATATCTTGTGAAGCACTGGCTGAATTTTAATTAAACTTCCAGATGTTTATCACTGGGTGTTCATCTACAACTGATTACCTTTTGGAGTCAGTGATACAAGATGCTGTCATCGCTGAGACTGATCCCCAACACTTACCCTGAAGACTCGTAGATTCTCCTGGATCTTTGTTTGGTATAAGGTTTTGAACTATTTGGAGTCTGTTGGCAAAATATCTCATGAACAATTGGAGGGTTTTTACTGAAACTTTCAGTAATTAATCAATGGATAAACACGTGCAGCTGATTAAATTTTGGAGCCAGCACAATACAAGATGGCTGCCACAGCCACTGACTTTACAAAACATAAAAATTGATCTAATTCGGTCAGTTTTACAGATGTTGTATTCAAATTTGATGTGGTCATAGCTGAGAGTTGTCCACAAAAGATACTCCTTGTTGTGTGACGTCTTTGCTTATAGCATAAGCAATAACTGTTGGAGTCATCTTGCTTGCTTGTCTGTTAGGAAAATATCTCATGAACAATTGGATGGATTTTTATTAAATGCTCAGAAATCAGTTACTAGATGTTCAACTACAACTGATTGACTTTTGGAGGCTTTCCAATTCAAGATGACAGCCACAGCTAATTAATATTAGGCAGCACAAACTTTGTCAGTTTTACAGATATCGAGCTAAAATCGGATGTGATCGAAGCTGAGAGTCGTTAACAAAACAAACTCAGATAATCAATCTAGGAGAACGGATTCAGCGGTGGACTGGGTCAGGTCAGACCAGGGTCAGSGTGGGCGATATTTAGGGCTACATGAGCCCACACGTTTATGTGATTTGGGTTCTCGAGTTTGTGTGATGTGGACGGAGGGAGAGTGACTTCTCATTAACCAGCTCCTCCATATTTACTCAGCTTCTCCATCTCACAGCTGAAAAAACAACTCGTGTGTATAAAACGCATCATTATTTAAGCAAAATAATACAGTACCTGAATTCTGTCGTTCAGTGAGAGAAAATTATTCCAGTTGTTTTGATTGTAAAATACACGAATTTATGAGCAAAAAATTCAAATCTATGATGATTTCTAGTAAGAAATCAGGAGAATAATTTCCTTTATCTTAAAATGTAGTGAAATAATTGCTTCTGGATCGCATTTATTTGAAAAAAGAGCTGAATCTAAATCTGTCGATCTGCCTGAATGATSTGAGATGTAACATTTATTATACGGTCATATAAGTCATATAAACTGTAGCTTTAYGTTGAACAGCTGTTTTCATTTAAAGTTTAAAAAGAGGAGTTTAAAGTTAAACCACATCTGTGTGTGAGGTTGTGGGTTTTGTACGACGTGAKGTGGGATGGAGGCGTCACATTCCACAGTTTGGTGTTTGTTTGCCTTACTTCATCTCAACGACCACCCGTCTACCTGCAGCCCAGTTTTCACACGTTATTTTACGTCTTACATTAACGTAAGTGTACCGTTAGCTTCTGCATGTCATAAAGTTTGGTCTGACTGAGTTTGAACAATAAACCACCTCTGTGAGCAGAGACCGTCTGCTCAGAGATGTTGTGGGAAAGTTCAGATATCAAGTGAGGTTATGTGGATTAGTTATACACCATCAATATCTTACCAGTAATAGATAGCTCTAGATGTTAACTAATGTCTCGTTCAAAACCAGCATGGGTTGCTGTTGTATTTCTATGCTTCTGTTTTGAATAAACCACTTCTTGCRGATACTGTTTTATATTATTACACTGTTTTTTCTACATAGACTTCCATCATTATTTGCAAACACAACTACGGAAATTTAATTTTCAGTGGAAATTCTGTGTGAATGCTAGGAGTAAATAATTGCTGAAATTTTCTATGGTAGATGATATCGAGCCGTTAAAATTAAAAGAGTAAAATACTTGTTAAAATAAAAAGTTTTATATTGCTAGCCAAAAGCAATAAGTAGCTAAAGGATAGCTACAAGCTAAAAGTAACAAAAGGCTGTTTATAGTTGCAAAATGCTAGCTTAAAAGTTAAAGTAGTACAATATCAGCAGAAAAAAAGAAAATAAATACATTTAAAATATTTATATTTAAATGAAAAGTATCAAAAAGCTAGAACAAACTAAATATAGAGAGGTTACTAAAAGCTAAAGATATCAAATGGCAAGCTATAAATTATAAGTAATGTAAGAAAACAAATGTAAAGTGCACTGAAGCAGATTTCAAAGAAAACAATGGGCCTCATGCAAGAACCGTTGGTACGCACAAATTTGTTCTTAAGTTGTGCGTACGA
>NW_013952454.1:2101218-2102514 GCF_001266775.1 Austrofundulus limnaeus | reverse complement strand
TGACATGTTCGTACGAACCCTTCGTACGAACAAAAGTAAGAGAAATTTAGGATAAGAATACGAACATGTTCTTGCATGAGGCCCAATGTTTTCAAAGGAACAGAAGAGATCTTCATATATATCACCAGGAAAATATTTGTAACTAAAATTGAACCCTTTGAAGAGTATTAAAGTAAAAAAAAAGTCAGTCCCCATTTCCTGAATGAGCTGAATGTTTGATATGTGAGCAGGTAAAATAACTCAAAGTAAACAGAAGTAGTTTGATTGAAAGAAAAAAAATCAACCAGAAAAACAATTTGTGTGAGAATGGGCATTCACACAAATAAAACCTTTTTCTCCAAACTGTTTATTCRGAAAGCTGTAACAGGTAAGATGTTGACCGTTTACAACCTTTCCACACTTTTTAAGATCTGAACTGTCTTTATCTCAAAGTTTCATCAGGAAACATGAGGATGAAAACCAAACGAAGCTGCAGCTCTCAGCTCATCTGACTAATTTGTCCCCCTCATGTCTGTATCTGATGCTGGGACACCCCGGGGACGTCCTATCTGCTTTTTCAGATCACATAAATATTGTTTACCAGAAGCTCGTTGCGTAAATGTTATTTTAAACTTTTGTGATTCGCCTGTGGAGAAACAACAGGAAACATTTAACCCTGCWGGCATTTTAGAGTAAATCTTTTTTTTTTTCATAGACAAATACTCCACTCCTGGCTCGATTTAAGTCAAAACATTTTGTACAGTTGTGTGTATGGAGGCCACACGTGTATTTGTTTTTGTCTTTGACAAAGGGACATGGTGTATGTTGGGTAAATTATCAGTCTKGTCTTCAGTTTGGTGATCCAAATGCAGCACGGCTAACTCCTGACCTCCAGCAGTAGAAATAAACTGTATAAACTGAGTAACTACATCTCCCAACATGCTTCAGGGCTTTTTCCCCGACCAAAATCAACCTTTCTTTGAGTGGATGAAGGTGAATGTCACCCAATCTGTGCCACACGTCTTCATCTCCTTCCAGTTGAAGAATTAACACAGGTGGACACACACAACCAGTGCTGTATAAAGTACCACAAAGTGATACTTGAATAAAAGTACAAGTATCTTACCAAAAAATTACTTTGGTAAAWGTTAAAGTCTCCTTTAGGAATATTACTTGAGTAAAAGTCTTAAAGTATCTGATATTTTTTGTACTTAAGTATTAAAAGTAAAAGTATTGATTTAAAATGAGCAGTTAGATTTTCCATAATGACATTTATTTGGAGGTGACCTCCCAAAAAAAATTAGAAATGACTATATC
>NW_013952454.1:2098976-2100470 GCF_001266775.1 Austrofundulus limnaeus | reverse complement strand
ACTTAATGGCATGTGCTTGAGGTATACTTCTTTTTGGTAAGGGTAGCGGAAGCTAATTGGTCCGCTGACAGATTCCAAAGTTAGCAAAGATGCTAATCGGCTAAACAAAAAGTTAGCTTTGCTATTAGCTGTTAGCGGATTAGCGGAACTGAGCGTACAGCTGTATAACTAATTTGGTTGTCTATAAATTAAATACATAAGCATGCAGACTCATACCAACATAATCTTTAAGTGTTATATTTAATTATATATTTAATCATATTCTATTTTATGACCCACTTTGAGTGGTGAGACAGTGTGTTTCTTCAGAAACTGATCTTGTTGTTTGACTGATGAGCTAAAATGACTATTCTTTAAACATTCAGTCTGTCCTCAGAACGTCTTGGTGTCCCCCAGGTGGAGCTGGAGGGACGTCTGGGTGTCCCTCTGCAGCATGACCACATATAAGAGGCAGAAAACAGCTGGATGGATGATTTTATTTAACATTTAAGGCTGACCTGCTGATCATTTTCCCTCCAAATTTAAAGATGAATAGCCACATTTATATACTTTTATCCTTATAATGTTCAAAAGTCTTGAGATATTCTTCTTTTAAAATGCTCTCCTGCTGGTCACAAAATGCAATAAGTAAGAAATAAGAGAAAATAAGAAAAGCCTTGTGTTTCTGCAGTAATTACAGGTTGGGTGGTGGTAAAGACAGTATATGGGAGCAGGGAGGAGGAGGAGTGTGTATGTGAGGTATGTGTCCTTCTGTTTACATAGATGATTACAGAGGAGGGAGAAAACTGAAAACCAGACTAAATGTAGATTCAGATCAGAGAACATGTACCGTAAYTCCTTTTGTTTGTTTTTGTTTTGTCTCACAGCCGTGCCATATGTAAAAATAACATGTAGATTTGTCCGGAGATCAACCGCGGCGTGTTTGGTTYGTCTCACAGACGCTGTGTGAATATGCAGTAGTCAGTTTAATGTGGCTTTAATCACGTCTGTAAATAGAAACCCACCCTTACTGCTGTCTCTGTTCGGACAGGCCGGCTTAATATGATTTTCACATTTACACACACGTTACGTTCTCACTAGATTCCCGAACAAGGATTTCCTGTGTTTAGGAAGAAACGGGGGTGCAGCTTCTGTTTGCTGCTCACTTCTTTATAACATGATGTGGATCCACACATACCAGGGTTATTGTAGTTAACTAAAAGCAGTGTTGTATAAAGTACCTCAAAGTGATACTTGAGTAAAAGTACAAGTATCTTATCATGAAATACTTTGGTAAAAGTTAAAGTCTCCTCTAAAAATATTACTTCTGTAAAAGTCTTAAAGTATCTGATATTTTTTGTATTTAAGTATCAAAAGTAAATTTCTGACGCAAAATCTACTTAAGTATTAAAAGTAAAAGTACTGAGTAAAAGTGAGCAGTTAGATTCTCCAAAATGACATTTATTGGGAGGTGACTTCTCCAAAAACTATATTTTCTAACAGCGTGCAGCTGTG
>NW_013952454.1:2093032-2095112 GCF_001266775.1 Austrofundulus limnaeus | reverse complement strand
TGTGTGTGTGTGTGTGTGTGTGTGTGTGTGTGTGTGGCAGGTTAATGTGTGTGTTTTCTGCATTTATCTAGCTGGAGGCTGCAGCAGCGGCAGGGCGGGGGAAGCTGCGCAGGAGGAAGGGAAGTCCTCTCTCACGCTCCAGAGTTTAGTCTGCTCCGACTGCCGACACACACACACACAAACACACACTCAGTGTCAGTGTCAGACAGGACGGGAGAGGACAGGAGAGGAGAGGAAAATGCTGCTGAACCCCTTGATATCACGACTCCACACACTCAGAGTTTGGATGATCAGACCCGATGACTTTATTTATTGAACTTTCTGGATTTCCTCTGGAGCCTGAATGTTGCCTCTGGGCAAAATGCACTCCAGAGCCAAGTCCCGCAGCTGTGAGAACTACCTGAGCATCAAGGTACGAGCTTCAGATCTGCTCTTTATCCTGACTTTAATAGACGATGATGTATTTCTTGTCTTGCATCGGGTCCCGCCTATCTCTGCTGGTGTTTAACAGCTCCAGGTTGTTGTACTCGTTCCACAGATGGACGTTTTCCACGGAGCAGCTGATGTTTTGACTGCTTGCTCTACAGCCAAAACAGAGCAGTGAGCTTTTCACACACGAGGTGTGTGAGAGGGAGGAAAGAGCAACAGTGTACCTGATGTCTTCTCCTCTGTATTTTGGCTGTTGTGGTGAATCAATAACAGGTTTCTCTGAGATGTCCTGTTCTTACCCTCTGATTGTTTTTTGAATCTCTTTTCTATTTTTAACCTTCGGAGACATTTTGACTGATTGGCTAAAGGGATTTCCATTCACTTCTGTTTTGTTGTCTTTTTTTTTTCCTTTATGTCCAGGGTGTACTTGCTCATGTAAGTGTGTGTTTTATACATTTATAGTGTCTGTCTGTGGGGTCTGTGAGACAACATCCTGTCTCTGCTGGTCACTTCCTGTAGGATAAAGTCATTATTCCCCGCTGACGACAGTATACTGTGGGAATCTGTAAAAGAAAAAAGTACCTTCCTATGGTTGTTTATACATAATTACGTCAATCTGAAATATATTTWAAAAAATTATGAATTTAAAAGTGAGTTAAAGGAAAATCTACTTCTTTTAATTAGTAAACCAGTTTGAGTCATTGATACGCCCAGAAAATATCTTTGATGGTACCTGTGTTCACCTGTTCCAGGCCGACTTTTATCTGACGTTGTTGTTGTTTATTTATTTAGGAAGGGACAATGCATATTACAGAAAATGTCAGAAATAGCCATGGAGGCTAGTTTTCCTCTGTAGTCCCTTTGGTCATAAAGATATAAATACAATACATACAAATCAACAAGTTACTTTCATTTAAAAAATACTAAAAATATAACAAGAAGCATGATTAAAAATAATAAAAAGCCATTTAGCACAACAATAACAATTCAAGGCAACACATTAAAAATTCAAAATATTCTGTGTCTATAGTTTATTATCCAGGAGCCAAAATTTTAAGGCATTTAAGAATAATTTGAAGGATCCACTGCTTCTTATGCTTTCTGGTATTTTATTCCAGTCAAGTGAAGCTTTTACTGAAAAGTAATTCTGACCAAATTTACTTTGTCTAAGAGGTGCAGCAAGATCTCCTCTTACGTTGTATTTTTCTTTGCACAAAAGCTGATTTTTGATGAAAGCGGATCATTTGAATTGACTCAGACACATGCAAACATTTTTATGAACTTTTTGTTTGTTTTTATACCCACAACAGAAATCAATTTGTATACAAATATGTGATAAATACAACTAATAATAAAAGTAAAACATGTTAGCCTGTTGTTTACTTAAATAATCCAACTTCTTTCTCTCAAATCCATCAGAATTACCTTTAAAAAATTTGAAGACTACATAATAATAAGAATTAGAAAAAAATATGCCTGATCAGTCCAGCTGTACTAGTTTTTATGAAATTCGGTATAAACTATATACTGTATTTGTCTTGTTTTTATGAATATGGTCTTTTCGTTTGTCCTGATGTGTAAAAATAATAATAAATAATAAAATTCAGAATATATGTTTTAGTTTTATAATGCCACCTCCACTTTTATAATG
>NW_013952454.1:2070778-2093022 GCF_001266775.1 Austrofundulus limnaeus | reverse complement strand
GAAGAACCCGTCCAGAAGACCTATATAATTTTTTTCTTTTTGATTTTTTACCTGGATTACTGAGATGCATCAGGACATTGAAAGTTATAAAAATATTTGGAAAAAAACTGTAGGTAATGGTCAGGTACTGATTAAGTAATGAGTGGTTCCTTGGTAAGTACTTAGTATGCAGCTTCACTTTAAGATACACAAAAATAGTAGGTAACGGTCATTTACTGAGTAAATAATGATTAACTATTCAGTAGTTCCAGAGTAGTTCTTCTATGGCAGGGGTCTGCAACCTGCGTCTCTGGGGCCACATGTGGGTCTTTGGTCCCTCTGCAGTGGCTTGTTGAAAATGCGACCAAACATAACAGAATACATTTTTTTGTTGTTTTTATACCCACAACAGAAATCAATTTGTTTGCAAATATGTGAACAATACAACTAATAATAAAAGTAAAACATGTTAGCCTGTTGTTTACTTAAATAATCCAACTTCTTTCTCTCAAATCCATCAGAATTACCTTTAAGGAATTTGAAGACTACATAATAATGAGAATTAGAAAAATATATGCTGAATACTTCAGTTGTACTAGTTTTTATGAAATAAGGTATAAACAATATACAGTATTTTTCTTGTTTACATGAATATGCTCTTTTCGTTTGTTCTGATGTTTATAATAATAAATAATATATTAATCACAATATGTTTTTTAGTTTTATAATGTCACCTCCACTGACCGTAAAGTTTCCTGAAAAGGCCTCAAAAAGGCCCACGGACCACCAGTTGATAATCACAGTTATAGCTTGTTTTGTGGCTCTGAACACATTTCGTTAGTGAGACAAAGAGCACAAATRGCTCTTTTGATCATAAAGGTTGCAGACCCCTGCACTAAGGGGTCCCGACCCCAACTTTGGGAACCACTGGTCTATAGTGCACAACTCCACCTCCCCAAAAACACAGTTTTCTAAAGGCATTAATGACTATAATGTTAAAAATTTGAGATGTGCTAGGCTCAGCTGCATCTGCCGCGGCCATCTTCATACTCGGCTACATACTGTATGTCTTATATGTCCCTGCTGGAAGCTGCCACCRTTTATATCTCACTGACTTGATATAAAGCATCATTTATCTCAGTTCATCTTTGTTTTTGTTCCACATGAGATTAGATTTTCATCGATGCAGATCAGACGCTGAATGAAACGGCTCACCGGGGGGAGGAGGGGATGGGGGCAGGTGTCTCGCCCAGTTCCTTTGTTGGCATCCCGGCACCTGGCACCTGGGCATGTCTGAGCAACCTGTAGCTTTTTTTATTTTTTATTTTTTTTTGTGGCTCTGCTGCCTCTGAGACCGTTAGTAAGTTGGTTTAGCAAGTGGGGGGGGGGGGCATCAGGGCTCTCCTGTTACACCCCCCCCTCCCTCCCGGTGGCTTCATGCTCCACTGGAGTCCTGGTAGGCGACTTCTTTTGTGTTGGTGACCCACTAAATGTGTCAGTGACCACTTGGTGTTCACTCTTTCTGCCTCTCACTCTTCTCTGTCTCAGCGCTGCACTCCTTAGTTCACTCCTCTGGCGTTTTTGTTGTTCTTTTCTCCTTATCTACTTTGAAGAGCGCTTTCRAGCATCATCAGATCAGTAAACATTTCATCAGAACTTTGAAAACCAAAAGAATTAAATAAAAACCTGACTCTGACGTTAACATTTCACTTTGACTGTGTTCATCTCCTCGGTGTGGCCTGTGCCTTCTTCACCCCCCTGAACAGCTGTTTTCACACACAGCTCAGACAGTGTTGTCCCACCTGGAGCTTTAAACACAGTAATTACAGCCTCGGCCCTCCRTCACGCAGCCAGCTCGCTCACAAAGACCTGGCATCAGAAAAGGGTGGGACTTCCCACGTCGCTCCCATCCTGGCTAAAGCTCTGGAGCTGGACACACACAACAGCATTCCTCTGTGGCTCAGGGCGGACAGGAAGCTCAGCTTTGGTGGCTAAGCTCAGGCATCCTGCTGAAATATGCAAATRTGTTTTGTAGYAGGCAGGTGACACTTTGGTGGAAATCCTCAGATTCTTTACATTAATGATGGGATTTGTTTTGCTTTATGTGAAATGTTTGCTATGAGTGATACTGTGTTCAAACTAACTACTGCTGTCTGATTTGTTGATGTAGTTACTCTGACGTCTGTCACATGACAAATCCTGAAAGTTTAAAAACAAGCGTCTGATGCAGTTTAAAGCTTCCAGTTTGGACTTTAAAAACCCCAGAGCTGTAAGTCCAGCTCCCTTTAAACGTTCAGGTTCTGCACACATTGTGCTACTTTTAACTCAGTTCAAAAATATTTAATTGATCCCAAAGGGAAATTACMGTTTTGTCATTCCTGTATCAAAACCTTCAATTCATTTTGGAGATAGYAGCTATGACTTGTGTTTTTTTTTTTTACAACTTTTTTATTCTTTTTCAAAATATTTTATCTACACTTTAGACACTACAGTATTTTCAAACGTTTCCCCACATAAATGCTAGGGATGCAACAATACATGTACCCGTATTGAACAATACAGATTTTAAAAATTGATTTTATCAACTTGTCTTCTGAAGATGCTCTGTGTTGAAGGATCAGTGGATCTGTGTTCGACTACTCCACCTAGGCTGCATTTTTGAGTGCAGATCCACAGAGAAACTTGCTGTTTCAGCAACATTTAATTAAAAAAAACAGTACTTTTGAGGTTAAACAAATGTTCATAATTAGTATAAATAAATAACAAGTTAAAAGGGGCATGGAAATTTCTCTTTTCTGTATCGAAAAAAATATCGAACCATGAGACTAAAGTATCAAACCGAACCGTGAATTTCCTGTATCGTTGCAGCCCTTAATAAATACATTTATTGAGCTCTTCAGTTCTTTCAAATATTGTTCTCCTTAAAATCTGCATCAGCATTCCTGCTTTGTTTGTCTTCTTAGGCTGCTTTTAGTTTATAGCTACTTTTCTGCAACTTTAAGCTAACCTTTTACTAATTTTAGCTTGACTTTTGTTACTTTTGGCTAACATTTTGTTTATTTTAGCTTGACTTTAGTTGCTTTTAGCTAAACTTTTGCTAATTTTAACTTGACTTTTGCTGCTTTTTGTTAATTTTAGCAGGCATTTTTTTACTTTTAGCTAGCCTTTTATTTATTTTAGCTTGACTTTTGTTACTTTCAGCTAGCCATTTACTAATTTTACCTAGCTTTTGTTACTTTTAGCTATCCTTTTGTTAAATGAAACTTTCTACCTTTTCCTAGCCCTTTGCTAACTTTAGCAGCCTTTTATATTTTAACTAGCCTTTGCTTAATTGTAGTTAGCATTTTCTTAATTTTACCTACTTTTTTAGCTACTTTTTGCTAAGTATTTGCTACTTTCAGCTTTAGCTAGCCTCTTGCTACTTTCAGTTTTTAGCTATGTTTCTGCAATTTGTAGCTAGCTTTTTGTTACWTTTAGCTTTTGATTAGTTTTAGCTTTAAATTAACATTATTATTCATGACTCAGCATTCACTCTGCAGTTTTACAGAAAATATATTTTTAGTTTGTTATAAGTCATTGTTGTTTTGAAGTTTTCTGCAGTTTTAACACTGGCACTGGATCACTGTAAATCTCTGTTGAATAATACACTCTTTAAAGAGCTTCTTCTGTCACTGTTACTGTTTCTTTTTTTATCTTGGAAACGTGAAGACAAACTTGCTCGTCCGTCCAAGCGAGGGCTTTCCTCTCTTTTGTTAGGTCTCCTCCCATAAAATCCTGCACTATTCTTCTCGTCTCGGGCGCAGCAAGAAGTGACAAACGCACAGAGAAATTTTTGTCTGATTGAAAGCGAGCTGACTGCTGATGGAGGTGGGCGTTTTTGTTCCTGGGCACAACACATGGCACTTAGAGAGGCGGAGGGCACAATGAGAGCCTTGTAGCAGAGTTGTGGCATGTGCACCAACAACTTGACTTAACGCTTCTCTAATTGATGGCGCTGAGCTGTTCAGGTCAACGAGGCAGATTCTACAAAGGGTGAAACATGGGCTGTCTGGTGTGTAAAACAAATCAGAAGGATGTGGCTTGATGATTAATACGTGTTCATTATCATGTAAATGCAACAAGTRAAAGTAACAAAACATCTGTGGAGAGCTGCACATTCAGACCCTGCGTTCTTTTCCACACTACATGGTTGTTATAGTGTACAACTCCGGCTGGCGTTCAGCTGTTTATCTCTCCACTTATCGTTAGAGACAGATGTCTCTGGTCCACTGTTGTGTTCCACTCAGGAAGGACAGATAGTGGAAGAGATGTTTGGCCTTGGCTCTGACTGATCAGAGGAAGGTCACAGCCCGAACCGTGAACACAACCAAGTCCACCAGGTCCACCTCATCTAGGACCTGAGGTAATCCCAAAGGTCCTGTTGGGCATTTCAGCTGCTCTGCCGGGTTCGGACTGCAGTGACGCAGAACATGTAGGGAGTCAGATAATACTTTGTGATAGCAGGATTGTTTTTAGAGAATAAYGTTCCATAATCCAGWCTGGACTTTCCAGTTTGGCTGTTTATGTTCGATGGCAGGGTGATGTTGCTCCGACCAGGTGTTTCCCTTCACTGGGACACTCAAACTTCCTGTCTGCTAAACTAACTGGGATTGTGCACACTTAACCACGTGCCTACAGTCATGTGCTAAAGGAATAGTTCAGATCTTTTGAAGTAGGGTTTTGTGAAAACCCACAAAGTGTGGGCACTGCTGGCATGGCAAGCGGGCCAGGACTGGCAATGATGGCACTGATTAAACCAAACCAGTTGTGGTTTGGTTTATGTAGCTCAAATCTGTCAATGCCACAGCTGGCCCGGTTATGGTTTGGTTTATTTGGTGCCGACCAACAACATCTGGGCCATTCAATCGGCCGTCGTTTTTTTTTTTTTTTTTTTTTTTTTGCAATATCTGGGACAATTGGTCACACGGAACTGGGCCAGACCAATTTTGCTATGTAGGAAGGTAACACATTAGCACTCAGCCCAGATAATGCAAAAATTTATGGCCCTTTAGTGGCCCAAATGTGGTTTGCCAATTTGGCAAACCACTGCGGTCTCTGGGCCGAGTGTTTTGCTAAGTAGGTTACCTTCCTGCATTTGTCTGTACCAGTTNTCTGTGTTGAAGGATCAGTGGATCTGTGTTCGACTACTCCACCTAGGCTGCATTTTTGAGTGCAGATCCACAGAGAAACTTGCTGTTTCAGCAACATTTAATTAAAAAAAACAGTACTTTTGAGGTTAAACAAATGTTCATAATTAGTATAAATAAATAACAAGTTAAAAGGGGCATGGAAATTTCTCTTTTCTGTATCGAAAAAAATATCGAACCATGAGACTAAAGTATCAAACCGAACCGTGAATTTCCTGTATCGTTGCAGCCCTTAATAAATACATTTATTGAGCTCTTCAGTTCTTTCAAATATTGTTCTCCTTAAAATCTGCATCAGCATTCCTGCTTTGTTTGTCTTCTTAGGCTGCTTTTAGTTTATAGCTACTTTTCTGCAACTTTAAGCTAACCTTTTACTAATTTTAGCTTGACTTTTGTTACTTTTGGCTAACATTTTGTTTATTTTAGCTTGACTTTAGTTGCTTTTAGCTAAACTTTTGCTAATTTTAACTTGACTTTTGCTGCTTTTTGTTAATTTTAGCAGGCATTTTTTTACTTTTAGCTAGCCTTTTATTTATTTTAGCTTGACTTTTGTTACTTTCAGCTAGCCATTTACTAATTTTACCTAGCTTTTGTTACTTTTAGCTATCCTTTTGTTAAATGAAACTTTCTACCTTTTCCTAGCCCTTTGCTAACTTTAGCAGCCTTTTATATTTTAACTAGCCTTTGCTTAATTGTAGTTAGCATTTTCTTAATTTTACCTACTTTTTTAGCTACTTTTTGCTAAGTATTTGCTACTTTCAGCTTTAGCTAGCCTCTTGCTACTTTCAGTTTTTAGCTATGTTTCTGCAATTTGTAGCTAGCTTTTTGTTACWTTTAGCTTTTGATTAGTTTTAGCTTTAAATTAACATTATTATTCATGACTCAGCATTCACTCTGCAGTTTTACAGAAAATATATTTTTAGTTTGTTATAAGTCATTGTTGTTTTGAAGTTTTCTGCAGTTTTAACACTGGCACTGGATCACTGTAAATCTCTGTTGAATAATACACTCTTTAAAGAGCTTCTTCTGTCACTGTTACTGTTTCTTTTTTTATCTTGGAAACGTGAAGACAAACTTGCTCGTCCGTCCAAGCGAGGGCTTTCCTCTCTTTTGTTAGGTCTCCTCCCATAAAATCCTGCACTATTCTTCTCGTCTCGGGCGCAGCAAGAAGTGACAAACGCACAGAGAAATTTTTGTCTGATTGAAAGCGAGCTGACTGCTGATGGAGGTGGGCGTTTTTGTTCCTGGGCACAACACATGGCACTTAGAGAGGCGGAGGGCACAATGAGAGCCTTGTAGCAGAGTTGTGGCATGTGCACCAACAACTTGACTTAACGCTTCTCTAATTGATGGCGCTGAGCTGTTCAGGTCAACGAGGCAGATTCTACAAAGGGTGAAACATGGGCTGTCTGGTGTGTAAAACAAATCAGAAGGATGTGGCTTGATGATTAATACGTGTTCATTATCATGTAAATGCAACAAGTRAAAGTAACAAAACATCTGTGGAGAGCTGCACATTCAGACCCTGCRTTCTTTTCCACACTACATGGTTGTTATAGTGTACAACTCCGGCTGGCGTTCAGCTGTTTATCTCTCCACTTATCGTTAGAGACAGATGTCTCTGGTCCACTGTTGTGTTCCAYTCAGGAAGGACAGATAGTGGAAGAGATGTTTGGCCTTGGCTCTGACTGATCAGAGGAAGGTCACAGCCCGAACCGTGAACACAACTAAGTCCACCAGGTCCACCTCATCTAAGACCTGAGGCAATCCCAAAGGTCCTGTTGGGCATTTCAGCTGCTCTGCCGGGGTCGGACTGCAGTGACGCAGGACATGTAGGAGTCAGATAATACTTTGTGATAGCAGGATTGTTTTTAGAGAATAAYGTTCCATAATCCAGWCTGGACTTTCCAGTTTGGCTGTTTATGTTCGATGGCAGGGTGATGTTGCTCCGACCAGGTGTTTCCCTTCACTGGGACACTCAAACTTCCTGTCTGCTAAACTAACTGGGATTGTGCACACTTAACCACGTGCCTACAGTCATGTGCTAAAGGAATAGTTCAGATCTTTTGAAGTAGGGTTTTGTGAAAACCCACAAAGTGTGGGCACTGCTGGCATGGCAAGCGGGCCAGGACTGGCAATGATGGCACTGATTAAACCAAACCAGTTGTGGTTTGGTTTATGTAGCTCAAATCTGTCAATGCCACAGCTGGCCCGGTTATGGTTTGGTTTATTTGGTGCCGACCAACAACATCTGGGCCATTCAATCGGCCGTCGTTTTTTTTTTTTTTTTTTTTTTTTTGCAATATCTGGGACAATTGGTCACACGGAACTGGGCCAGACCAATTTTGCTATGTAGGAAGGTAACACATGTAGCACTCAGCCCAGATAATGCAAAAAAATTATGGCCCTTTAGTGGCCCAAATGTGGTTTGCCAGTCTGGCAAACCAATGCTGTCTCTGGGCCGAGTGTTTTGCTAAGTAGGTTACCTTCCTACATTTGTCTGTGGCAGTTCTGTCGGGCCAATTGTCCTAGATATCACAAAGAATGATGGCCCTTTGGTGGCCCAGATGTGGTTTGCCAGAGGTGGTCCATGCTTTGACCATCAACACATAAATCAAACCACAACTGGGTCGGTTGTGGCATTGACAGATTTGGGCCACATGTGGTAATCAGTGCCATTATTTCCAGATCTGGCCCACATCCARTTGACAAAGCACTTGCCACGCAGCAGTCAGCCAGTAGGGCCAGCTTAACACCAGGTCTGGCCCACACCTGTCTTCTCTGTGGGGATGATGAGTATGTTACCTTTTGTAAGAGCTCTTTGACTAGTGACCCCAGATATTGCTGGTTGAAGWAGGAGAGTGGTTAATAAGCTACTTAACAGAGACTTCTCAATCATATGATTTTTTTTTCCTGTTTTTAAGTGCTGTTTTTAGATTTTTGTCACAATAGAAATATCTCAGTCATTTTTTCCATTTGATTTCTGTAGACCTCATAAACCACGCTTGGTGTTCCATGCCCCACTGTGGGGTCTTGACACCAAAGATGGGAACGACTGATATATTTACAGTATCTGTTAGATTCAATAGAATAAACTGTGGTCCWAAGACAAATATACGTTTCTGGTAAAAATGCAGCACATTTCTTCTATCTAAAAGATTACCCTGATGCCAGCACACGACTTTGCTGTAATTTTAAGGAATTAAGACTTAGAAAAGATTATTAAAGTACTTTTTCTAACCAAAATCTCCCATGTCAAACCCCAAAAGGATCCTGGATGTTTGCCTCTAACTAACTTAAGAGCATCATTGCTAACCTAACTAGCTAACTCGATTAAACACGCCTCTTTATTTTCCCCAGGATGCTGAGTCTTTAGACCACTGTATCCAGAGGGCTCTGTCTGCCCTGTACCGTCCCTTCTGTACCACTGCTTCCACCGTCCTCTGGCAGCTCTTCAGTGTGGTGGAGAGACAGTACCGTGGGGACGGCCTCCGCTGCTTTGTTGACTTCCTGCTTCCTGCCAAACGGATTCTGCAGATCATCCAGAAAGAGAGCTGTGTGAGTACATTAGAGGAATTCAAGAACGCTTCTTTCTGACGTAGTTCAGTAATGGAATCAGAGTTCCTGATTGGACCCATGTTGCCTTTAAGTTCAAATGGCAAGTGTTTTGAAGCAAACGGAAATTGGAAGAAAATCATAAAAGGTGCTTGTTTCCAGAGTTTCACATAATTTATAAATCAGTAATAAAATGATGAAAAATTACTTGGATCTCTTCAGCATTTTCCGTGATGTCTTGGAAGCATCGCCTCGTCTGTGCCAAAGGATTACAAACAAGTGAATAGCTAGTGATTGAAAATGGATAGCCTGGGGGTAAAGTGGTTCAGTGGGTAATTGTGACCCAAAACTGCCACAAGTGTTTCCAGAAGACAAGAAAGTTGGACTGATTTGGCTACCTAAGCTCCAGAGTGAAAATTACAACCCAAAGTCAGGTAAAGTAGAGCAGCTAAAAACAAACCTTCAATGCTGCAGTCAATTGGCTTCACGTTGAAAAGCCAAGAAATGTTTACCACACAGAAAATTTTGCAGTGTTAAATCAACACTTAAACTGTTAAATTCAACACTGTGTCCGAGTCTATTTGGTCCTTATCTGAATTGGTATCAGTTTAACTCTTTCCATAGTGTTACATTTTCAGGGTACAATTTAACTCTAAACAGAGTTAAAAATTAACACTGATTAACACTGTACAGTGTTAATAAATCTTAACACTTCAAGTCAAATAACTCTGAGAGTAAATATGATTCTAAGCAGTCAATAAGGTACTCCACTGTGATGACAAATCAACTCTGATTCTCATGCTTTTCAACACTGCATTGAGTTATTGATGGTTAACTCTGGAAGTTTATATACCTCCTATGAGTGTTAATTTGACACTCTACTGTTTTGATTATTTACTCTTTTGCTGTGTAGAGGGGTGTAAAACAGACACTATGAGGTGTTAATACACAGTAAATTTGAAAGTGTAAGTTTACACTTTAGAGTTAAGATCACACACCAGGAAGTACCTCTCACTCTACATCTCATGGTGTCGATTTATGGCCAATAACAMAAACTTAAACTTGAACAACTGATAAACCTGAACAAAACAACTAGAACAACWAATTTTTACTCTCATGAACTTAACAGTCATAAACATACAAACACATAATTTCTGTAAGATTACCCAGCATTCCTTGCTGTGAAAATACTGGTCTGTCTGACATGGGGGGAAGAGGGTGGGGCTTTACAGAATACTTTTTTCAACACTGCATGGTCTTATATAACAACACTTTTAAGTGTTATGTAAGACTTAACAGTGGGTGGAGCCTATTTAACACTGTTCAGTGTTGAGACAACACTGAGGAAATCAACACTGTGAATTAACACCAACAAAGGGTGAGTTAAATTGACTGAAAAGTTTAACACTGACATTTTAACACTTTGGTTTTTACTGTGMAGGCTAGCCCCGACTATATATACTTACAAAAATACAGCAGATGGAGAGGTTGTCACCTCGGGGAACAATAGGCACACATCTGATTCAGTGATTAAATGACATCTTCAAGTTCTACAGAAGCCTGTTTTATTTATTTAAATCAGGTGTGTTGGAGCAGAGAAACCTCTAAAACATGCTGGATAGTGGCCCTGTGGACCAAGATTGGACACCCCTGTGTTAGACCTACAACACATTCTGGCATTTCTTCATATTTTACTGATAAACAATGTCCTACGGCAAAACTCATAATTTTTTAGATTTTGTTTGATTTGACATGCAAACAGCCACACCTAATTTAGAAGGTAAGTATCAAATGCTAAAGCACGTGGGAAGAGTTGTGAGCTTTGTGATGACAAACGCAACAGACACAAGTTAAGAAATTGTGGGTTTATTGCAAAAGATAATGTCACAGTAATATTCAGCAATAGTATTGCATATTTTCCTAATCTTTTGATGCCCAATGAAGACATAAGAAGAAACCTTTAAGACCTGAAAGCCTCGTTATGGTGCAGCTGAGTGTGAATAATTTTTACTGCATAGTAGGGCTGCCACAAACGATTATTTTTATAATCGATTAATCAATGATTATTTTTTCGATTAGTCGACTAATCGAATCATACGTTAATTGAAAATAAAACATACAGCTTATCACATCAGAATGCAGCTGCTATTATATAACCATSGTTAGATTTTAGCTATATGCTAACTAAAAATAATTGCTGTGGAAGGCAAGTTCTGCTCTGCAGAAATTGCACAGGTTTCTCTTTCATTTTCTTCAAATGATCCCACACTTTTGAGCTCCGTTGGGTAGTAGCCATGATACCAGAGCCTGTCTGTATAACGTCTTGTGACGTCCACGGCCTACCCCAGTTACCACTACTGGGCATGTGTGCCAAGGACAGAAATGCAGATGTGGCAGTGGAAGGTGTCAAAGCAGTTTGGAGAGAAAAACAAAGTAAAGAACAAAAAAAAAAAACAATTAATCGATTATTAAATTAGTCATTGATTATTTTAATAATCGATTAGTCGTCGATTAATCGACTAATCGTGGCAGCCCTACTGCATAGTAACAAACACTGAGGCAGAGTTGATGAAGTTGCTGAAACTAAGCTGATTTTTTTTTCCTCGAATGGGAAAACAGAGGGGAAACTGTTTGAGGGCCTGCCATCCTTTTGGGTATGAAGTGAAACTTAATATTCCCTCTTTGATTGCCAGTGGGTTTGGACTCTTAAGACCAAAGCACTGAAACGTTATTCCTCTGTATTCATCTCTCCGGTGATTACACTGTGACGATAGCCCCTGAGAACAGCCCACTGTGCATGAGAGTCTTTGTGTTGAAGGCAACATGAGAGCTTTCAGAGGGAGATCACATCCTCAGTCTTTCCTAAAAAAAAAAAAAAACAAGAGAGAAAAAAAGAGCGACGCTAACCCTTGAGCTCTGAATCTGTGCTCTCGGGGTCTGTTTTTCTTACACTGTCACTACAAAGATTTGTTTGCGGTTGCTGCGAAACCAGGCCTGATCAGACAGGTTTTTTTTTTTTTGTCTTTAGCTGAATGATCTCTGAGCATGATTCAGTGGGCGTGTCCTGAAAAAAAAAACATCTTGACTCCACATTACGGCTAAACACGTGTTTGCTAGTGATGTTTGATATGGCCAGTTTTCTTTCTGATACTGATACCGAGTAAAATGTGGCAGGTATCGGCGATACTGATCTGATACTAATACTTTGTGTTAACACACATAATGTGTCTGGTAAATCTTAAAAAGTAGCATTTTTCAAATAACCACTTTATAAATAATACATGACATAGTCTTTTATTTATTAATTTAAAAGTCTTTCTAACCCTAACCCTATATTTGTTTAGCACAATTTAAAATTTCATATTCTATTCATATTCTAAAGAAATATAATAATTTTTAAATAATGAATAAAAGTGAGAAAAAATATTTAGAAAGTTGTTACTTTGTGTATTTTGTAGCATTGTTTGTGGGTTTGCAAGAAGGTCCCTGACTAGAGCTAATGCTGTTTGGGAATCCCTCATCTAGAATGTAATTACAGTCAGACGAAGCAGATTTTATGTTAAAATGAYCTGCCATACGTCTACAGACTGACTGACTGAGCACAGGCAACTGTGCTGATGCATTACCCAATTGGAAGAAAAAGTAGTTCCCTCCAACCACATGATTTAGTCAAGATTTGAATACTTTAGTTATTTTCCACTATTTTCCTGTTAATGATATACAGTACATTATGTGAAATAACTAAAGTATCAAAGTATTGATATTCTGATTTTAATATCGATTCATAAAGTTATGGTATCGGTAGTATCGATATTTCAGTATCGATCTGCACGCCACTAGTGTTTGCACGCAGCTTTGCAACAGAGCTACAACTGAGCTGTCACTAAAGATAATTATATTTCAGAGGGAATGACTGACTTCTCTGCTTTCCTTCAGGTGAAGTTCAGAGGTTTGCTGTTCTACCACGAGGGCTGGCCGCTCTGCATTCACGAGAAGGTCGTCCTGCAGCTCTCCCCCCTGCATAAAGTTCGACTAAAGCAAGGAGACTTCTACCTACAGATCGTTCCGTTGGGCCACAAAGCTGCCAAGCTCGTGATAAAATGTCTGTCTGCCAGTGGGCAGGCCGTTGCAGAAATCCCCATCTCAGAGAGCATGTATGGCAGCGTCTTCACGGCTGAGTTCTTGCAGAATGTAACGCGTGACCAAAACCTGCACCCGCTACAGAACTGTCTGCTCACCACCGGCACGGCCGTGTACAGGACGCCGTGGAAAAACGTGGTCAACCCGCTATTTATCAGCAGCACGGCGGACGCCATCATGCAGACCCGATGCAGCCGAGGCAGCTTCCGTGGCCACCTCAGCACCTGCAGCACCAGCGGGTCCACCGGCACTCTGGACAGCCACCGCAGCTCCAGGGAGTCCCTGCACTCCCTGGGAGCTGACTCCATTTTCTCCGAGCCCACCTCCCCAACCGGGATCCACGTGGACCCCAGCGGCGGGAACCAGAATGTCAACAGTCCTTCTGCCCCCATTAAGATAGAAAGACCGGGAGAAGAGGGCGTGAAAGAACCGGGGGATGAGGATGGTAGTGAGAGAACAACCGGGACCAAGACGATCTCTTTTAGTACTGACCTCAGTAATCCAGGCCCTTTGCGCCGTACACCCAGAGACACTGCTGCCTTTGAGAGCAGGAGACTTTTTAGGAAATCCTACATGGAGGCCTTGCAGAACCCCATGACCCTCGGGTCCAGCTCTGAGTCCATATTGGAGGAAAACCACGAGAATAGCACTGGACTTAGAGAAACAGCCGTTACACCAGGGAGCAGCCCCGACACCCGCACCTCTCCCCRAGAACACTTGTCCCGCAGGTTCGGCAGTCGAGGCTGGCTCAGCGGCGATGACTCCAGACCCGGCACGCCTTTGTTTTACTTTCAAAAGGGACTGCGGAGCTCTGAGAGGCGAGCGGATAGACGTTCCAAGTCGCTAGAGAGGACTAACAAGGCCGGCCAGGTGAAAGGCCACCGGGAGCGATCGTCGTCTGGAGGATCAACGAACATCTCTCCCAAAAAGCTGATGAACGGTTACGCTCTCCGATTTGGAAAGCTGGATGTGGAGGCTGGGCTTCCGGGAAATGAGAGGAGAAGCAGCAAAGACGAGCCAGGTACGTTACAACATCTAAACCTTGTGCGTGTTCCTTTGTCGTATCAAGCTACGCATAATGATCCTATACAAGTGAAATGAAGACATTTTGAACCTAAAACATCATTTGAAAGGATTTTATACTTTGTAAATCCTTTGCAAACAAAAAGTAAAAACGCCCATTAAGTGGARGAGTTTAAGTATCTGGGTGTCTTGTTCATGAGGTATGGTAGGATGCAGCAGGAGATGCATCGACTGATTGGGGCCTYGTCCTCAGTAATGAGGGCGTTGCTTCGGTCGGTCGTGGTGAAGAATGAGCTGAGTYGAAAGGCAAAGCTCTCGATTTACTGGTCTGTCTGYGTTCCAACCCKCACCTATGGTCATGAGGCGTGCATCATCAAAAGAAGACCCTGAATACAGGTGGCAATGAGCTTCCTTCGTAGGGTGACCGGGCTAATGCTACGTTCACACCGAACGTGTCTTGAGCATCTAAAATGCATCCAAAGCCTCAAGGTGGACGCGCTACGTTCAGACCGGGACACAGACTAGACACGTGTCTGAATGGGAGGAGCATCTTGTTTTTTTTTCCGGTCTGTCTCAATGGCGGATGAAATAAAGATAAAATAAAGAAAATGGCTTTGCTTTATTTACAAAGAGCAAGCGAACGTTGYGCTCACCAGATAATTAATTCACCAGTTAATTTAGAGGTGGTCTGATCGRTGATCGGTTACACTCCTAGTGAGGAGCTCCATCAACCGGGGGGAGCTCGGAGTAGAGCCGCTGCTCCTTTTGAAAGGAGTCAGTTGAGGTGGTTTGGGCATCTGATTAGGACGCCTCCCTTTAGAGGTTTTTCAAGCATGTCCCACTGGGAGGAGACCCCAGGGCAGACCCAGAACCCACTGGAGAGATTTACAGTACATACCCTTTCTGTCCTGGGAATGCCTCAGGGCCCCTCTAGTGGAGCTGGAGAGTGAGGAGAGGGAAGTCTCCTGGACCTGTTGCTTTTGTGAGCCAATCACAGATRAATGGTAGAAAATACAGATTGAGATTTTTATTTATTATTTATTTTTTTATTTATTTACCGTTATTTCACCAGGCAAGTCCCTCTGAGATCTCAGATCTCTTTTTCAAGGGAGGCCTGGGCCTGAAGGCAACCTATTGTAAATGTTTCTGTGGGGTGGGGGATACCGGAGTACCTGGAGAAAACCCACGCAAGCACATTTAGATAAAGAGATAAAGAACATTTAATTATGGACGTGAGAGAAATGAAATGACCAATGAAAGCAGATATAAATATCCATCTTTTTGTAGTCTTTGAGGTAAAACAATTAAAAATGCATGCAAATACTGTACTTTTCATCATTATAACTTCCACACATGCTCAAGTCTGATTGTGTATTGCTTAAAAACCTTTTAAAGTAATATWTGTTGCATTTATGTAACAAAGGCATCAATAGAGAAACAGTAAATTGTATTTTAATATTTTATTTACAGTATATTTAATTCTTTTATGTGCTGATTACTCCTTCATGTGCTTAAAAACCACGAGACTTTGTCATTTTGCGAAACTGAAAGTATTTTTACAGGAATGAAACTACAGATTTG
This sequence comes from Austrofundulus limnaeus, assembly GCF_001266775.1. Taxonomy (NCBI): domain Eukaryota; kingdom Metazoa; phylum Chordata; class Actinopteri; order Cyprinodontiformes; family Rivulidae; genus Austrofundulus; species Austrofundulus limnaeus. Next base: position 2,077,558 of record NW_013952454.1, on the reverse strand, counting down.
TGACCTGATCAAAACCTCTCTGCTGACTTCAAAACTTCTTCATGAGTTTTGCTATCTGTCTGACTCACCGCAGTAATTCAGCCTGAGGTTGTGCAAATCGCCTAATAGCTGGATGGTGGTGTTTTTCACCGGGGCGTGCAGTCGTGCCCTGCAGCAGGACTGGTTACAACAGTTTATCAGATGGCTGGAGTTGGGAGTCTGAGCACAGACAGCTCACGTCTCTGGAGTATCGTTGCTTGCATTAATGAGTGATTGCYTTTCAGAGCCCCACGCTTTGTGTTCTTTGACACATTCAGGGAACAGGTACACTATAGCCCTACCCTGGAAAGAAAAAAAAGAAGCACTTTAGCGTCAGTTCTGTTTTCTTTTCCACTGTCAGTGTGTTTTGTTTTCTGCTAATCCATGCTGCCATGCTCAGGAAAGCAGTGATTTGAGCATACCACCTCGGAAATCATGGCTTTTTAAAATAGTTCTGCTCTTTCCAGGAATTGTCGTTTAAAATGAAAACTGAGTGATTTATGTTGAAAACTCTGTATTTGACCCTTCAGCTCTACTCAAACATTGCTGAGCATGTTTTTTTTTTTTTGTAAAAGTCAGGGATCTCAATCCCAGAACAATCTGTTAATCTTGTCACTCTCTCATGTACAACATTACTTCAGAGGGAATCATGTTTCAGCTTCTGCAAAGCAGGTTTTTCTACGACACTGTTTCAGAGGCTAAAAAGGATTCCTGTAAACCCTGTAAACTAGCCATGGAGACCCTGGCATCCCATGATGAGGGTCCATACCTATGTTTTCTGTTCCCCAGTACCCATGTTCCCTAATACCCATAGGTCCACTTGTACCTATGTTGCCTTGTACCTATGTTCCCAGTACCTATGATCCCCAGTACCTACTGTATGTTCCCTCATACCTATGTTCCCCAGTACCCATGTTCCCCAATACCCATGTTCCCTCAAAACTGTGTTCCCTTGTACTCATGTTCCCTTGTACCTGTGATCCCCATTACCTATGATCCCCAGTACCCATGTTCCCCAGTACTCATGTTCCCTTGTACCTATGTTCCCTTGTACCTGTGATCCTCAGTACCTATGTTCCCTAGTACCCATGTTTCCCAGTACCTATGTTCCCCAGTACCCATGATCACCAGTACCTATGTTCCCCGGTACCCATGTTCCCCAGTACCTATGATCCCCAGTATCTATGTTCCCCAGTACCTATGTTCCCTTGTACCTATGTTTACCGGTACCTATATTACCTGGTACTTATATTTCTCAGTACATATGTTCCCTAGTATTTATATTCCTCACCTATGTTCCAGTACCTATTTATTTCCCAGTAACTATGTTTCCTGGTACCTATGTTTCCCAATTCCTATATTACCCAGGATTTATGTTTCCTGGTATATTACCTGGTACTTATATTTCTCAGTACATATGTTCCCTAGTATTTATATTCCTCACCTATGTTCCAGTACCTATTTATTTCCCAGTAACTATGTTTCCTGGTACCTATGTTTCCCAATTCCTATATTACCCAGGATTTATGTTTCCTGGTATATTACCTGGTACTTATGTTTCTCTGTACATATGTTCCCTAGTCCTTATATTCCTCTCCTATGTTTACTGGTACCTATGTTACCTGGTACTTATGTTTCTCTGTATATATGTTCCCTAGTATTTATATTCCTCACCTATGTTCCAGTACCTTTTCATTTCCCAGTAACTATGCTTCCTGGTATCTATATTTCCTAATACCCATGTTCCCGGTACCTATTTGTTTCCCAGTACCCATATTTCCTGGTACCTTTGTTTCCATGTTCACCAGTACCTATGTTGTCCTCGGGTTATTAATGAAAGTCATGAAAGACGCTTGGCTTTCCCTTTAAATGGGTTGGGTGTATGCACAAGCAGGTTCCCTCATTAGCAAAAGTTCAAAGCAAAGTAGACTGAGTAAACTTAGCCTTGTTCTAAAATGTGACTCAAGAGGTTTAACTTTACGTTTGTTGCTTCCTCTCAAAACAAAGTGTTTTAAGAAACATGAAGCAAGCGCATGTCTGTTCGCACCATGACACTAACAGGAAGTGCACCTTTTCAGGACAAAAGAGGCTGAGCAGGAGCAATTTACGTTCACACAACGAAGCGAGACAAAGAAAACTGTTAACAAAAGACAGATCACATAGCTGGAGCTGTGGTCATTTCACAGAGAATTAGCTTTTATGGTGTTGTCAACATAAAATAATTATAAATAGAAGTTTTTATTGAATATCATTCACATTGGGCTGTCAATTTCACCCTTGATGTCGCCTTTTTTAATTAATTTAGACTCTGATCAGATGTCTGTGTGTTTTTGGAGCGTTTCAGAGTATTAGCTGCTTTTGGAACCAGATTAAAGCTGTAAGCTCTGCTACCGCTTGTGAATGTCAAACACATCATTCCTGTAAAAAGAGCCTCCAGGTACGCTTTGCTGAAAAAGGGAGAAGGTGAAAATATAGGAGTTTTTATAACACCAGAGGCAACGTTGACTCAGAAGAACTGAACATCTGGACTCCATGATGACTCAGGGTGAACTCACTAATGAATAACAACCACCTCACCACAAATTAGCACTTGTTTTTAGCACCGTTAGGTAAGAAAGTACTGACCGGTGAAAGCAACSGTCCTATTTTTGTTGAGTGAGCTTTCTTCCTGAAGTCAGGTAAACATTATTAGTGAATCTGTCAGACTCATCGGTTGTGTTTATCCTTGCAGGGCAATGGGATGACGGCATCGGCACTGAGAACAGAAGGCACAAAACGAACAGTGAAGAGTTGCAAGGTCCAAAAACGGCGAATGGGACGAGTTCGACTTCAAACCTGAGCTTTTCCTGGGATTATAATTCCTCTTTCCCCAAAACGATATCAGAAACCAATCAGGAGCTGCTCACATCAGGGGCTGTGATTCTGCCAGGTTAGGAAACATCAATCCAGCGTGTCTTCAGTGGGGTCTGCAGTGATGATTTAATAAGGGGTCTATGTGGGGGTCACTGGAAATCCTGGAGTGGCACCAAAACCTTTCTATTGTTTTCAAACAGTATATTGTTTAGTATACAAATATAGCAAGGCAAGATATATAAACGCAGTGGTGGGCACCGCTAAAAAAACCAGTGTGTAAAACACTCTAAATATGTTTAGAACTACAAATCAACATGACTTAAGTGCTTTGTTTAGATCCAGATTACATAAATCAATTTGTGAGAATATTAACCTCTTGAGCAAACCAGAATTTCCCATTTTCTAAATATTTTARCTTCTGTTAACTTAAGATCTTTAAGTTGAACTTGGACATGTTTGGCATCAATAGAAAGCTAAGAATCTTGGCTAAAACTRTTTTTACATCCACCAAACACATTTAAAACGACAGACAGTTGAATCAGAAAACAAACTGTACAAAATGGRATTGTTGCAAATCTGTAAATACATTACAACAAATCTGTAAAGGAATTTTTTTTAACATTTGTTTTTAAAGTAAGTCAAAGTAGATATGAACATAGGATGTGAAGTGTTTTTAAAGTTTTTTCCACTTGATTTTGAGTGAATATGATCCAACTGAAGTCAAATATAATTCATTATTTCACATAATATACTGTATATGGTGACAAATAAATTTTTGGATCATTTTTCAAAAGAACAACATTCAATAACAAGTGTTTTCAGGCAGATAAGGAAAAAAACTAATCTTTTAGTCGTTAAAAACTTGAGATTTCTTAACATTTATTAATGGTACCATCATGGTTTGTCCTGTGCAGAATGACAAAATGCAAAATTATTTCTTTACTAAAACCTCTGTAACTTTGCTCCAGTTAATTTTAGCAGCATGAATCTTTGCACAGGTAATGTCCACAAGTGGATTTATGGTTTCCAGGAGTTTTTAGCCTGATTCATTATGGTTTAAATGGGTTATATACTGTGTAATGAAAAAAATGTTCAGGTGAGAGTGGAAAAAAATATTATGTTCCATCCCCAATATCTCTAAAACAACTGCAGCTGTTTTAATATTTATTCTTCTAATAAAATCTCCCAAGTGTTAGCTTTATTTTGATACCAACATTATTTAAGTAGAGTTTGTAAATGCTGAGATACACTCAGTTACATTTCAGCATGGGATTTTCAGCAAAAACATCAAGAAAAACCCTTGGAGCTTAAGAGGTTAAACTTAAATAAAAGACAAAGTCAGATGTCAGAAGCACACACAGCGGTAAAGAAGTGAGTGAAACGCAGCCGCGTCCAGAGATTTATTTTAGTGAGACAGTATCAGAGGGAAAAAAATACAGTAAAAATTACATCCTCATTTGCAGCTGGGGTTGCTGCTTGAGGCTTCAGAAGTAGACGCAGCAGAGAGTAAACTCCAAGCACTAACATCGTGTGAGGTGTAAACCTGCAACCCCACTTTAAAAATAGCTGGGTTATTCCTTAATTTAACAGTGCTCTGGTGTGTGATGTTCTGCATACACTGTGCATCTTTGTGAGAAAATAGTTTTAGAAAATATCATAAAAACGTAATTAGAGCACGCAACAGTTGGAAATTATCAGTTTTTTTTGTCTCGCGCTGCTTTTAAAAATGACGCACAGTGTGTGGACGGCTTCTGTGATTGACAGGAGTAACTATCTGCTCTGCACACAGCGCGCACATGCGGGGAAATAAAAGAAAAGTTTAAGAAAAAAATGGTGGAGATGGATCTTTTTATTCAAAGTGGGCGGTTCATCCAAACGGGCCAGTCCAGCAAAAGAGGAAAACATTGAGCTGCACCTTGGTTCTTCTTCAAACAGTGTGTGCGTGTGTTTTAACGTGAGAAATACAAAGTGTGGCGTGTGCCTGYCATGAAATATGTGTGTCTCATGGTCAATGTGTGAGACTTCAGAGCGCCGAGCTTCACTAATGCTAAACTCTTGTACATGAAATTTTTTTTGCTTCGCTAATGCTAAACAGCCACGCAGGTTAAAATTAGCTAACCGCTAACCGCTGGGACAATGTCACTGACACAAACCTGTTGRCGTTAGCTYGTTAGTTAGCTGTTAGCAAACTTAAAGTTGAAAAAACTTTAACTTAAACTTTTCTAAGTTAGTGAAAAAGCTAGTCCGCTGAACAAAAAATACTTGTTCTGCTGTTAGCTGATTAGCAGAAACATGCCTACTACTGCATATAGGTCTGCTTTTATGTTTGTTTTTTACAGTTCATATTACTTTTTGATTAAAAAAACAGTCACTAATCAATTTCTTAAAGCTTGTTCTCCTAATTTATATTTATATAAAAAATGTACATAAAATTATCTGACCAAGGGGAGGCCAATCGTRAGAACCACCTTTCTTTTAATGAGTACCCACTGGCCCCCCACCTTAGTGGCACCCCTGAGTTGTCTCACTAGTCAGACAAAATTACATGAATAACTCATAGRTTCCATTACATTTTTGGGAAATGTTTGCTCTGATTCATCAGTTCATGTCAGAGATATTTGCATTATTTATTAAAGTGTTATATATTTTAAAAAATGTAGAAACTATCAATAAAATCATGAGCTACAATTACATCACACTTATAAAAAAAACTACAGAGAAAATGCTACAATAATAGTTTTCTTTCATATTTGTATTAGTTCCTTATCGTTTTGATAAGGAACTAGTTTATTTCATCGGGCTTACTGTTGAACTTGTTTCCCTTTTTTTTTTTATTGAAATGACAAAAACACAGTATATTGTTTCCAAACATGGTAAGATTACGTTATGGCGACACACTGCACAGCTTTGTGGATTTTGTTTTTGTTGGGCATGACTAAGGTATTGTTCCCCCTCCCTCTCTCCCGCCTTCTCTCTTACAGGAAACAGAGATCGTGGTGGGAGAGCGGTGCTGCAGGTGTGCACACGAGCTCAGGTGTGGGCAGGTGAGGCGTGCACGGTCAACAACCTGACCTGTTTACTGGGCTACTACCACTCAACMCTGCGGTGAGGCTCATGTTTAATCACTGTAATTCAGCAGCAGACTGTAAAAAGTAGCAATTTGACTAATAAACGACAGGTAGAAATGACTTCTACACCTGCCATTTCACTACTGTACGTAATTATTCATAGAGCTGACAGTTTTACCTCTTTGAGGTTCATTATTTTTTCTTTATTAGGAAGTGGTACATAAATAAAAATGGTTTTAACTATAAAGAAGTTAATAAGTGTTTCTTGTGCTAGCATTTTGACTGGAGTTTGTGTTATTTCTACAATAATAATAATATAATAATAAAATTTTCTTGACTTGACAATATGGTGCAAAAGTTGTAAAACAAAGAACCAAACATTTTTGAACTCTTTGAAAGTGGTCTTGATCAATAAATCAAGTCTTCTTCGATGAGACAGGGTTCCCATGGATCGTTAAAAAGTCTTAAAGGGCATTTAATTCATCAATCCAAAAATAAGGTCTTAATTAGCCTTAAAATGTCTTAAATCCAGCTTTCACAGGTCTTAAAAATGTTAAGTTGTAAGTAGGATGATTGTATTTGTCTCATATTAAAATAATTTTCAACATTTTTTTAATAAATGACCAAATTTACTGCAGCTGGTTGCTTTGTGCAAAAATAAACAGTTGGATAAAATTGTCACAGTTTTTTTTTTACATTTGTTTTTATTGTGAAGTTGGTCTTAAATTCCATTTCAAGAGACATTAAAAAGCCTTAAAAAGTGTATATATGTGTATATGGAGATGATGGTGCAAAGAAGGATTTTACATAAAATCAAGAACATTGTGGACAACCCTGACCG
>NW_013952454.1:2068747-2070302 GCF_001266775.1 Austrofundulus limnaeus | reverse complement strand
CGTTAGATGTGTCAACAAAAACACAAGTGCATCTTTAAGTGTAGGAGTTTTTGTGCCTGAATGATTTATAAGTGTTCAGTGGCTAACAAACAAATATACAAACAAAGATAAAAGATTTGTTTAAAAATGGTCAGGACTGGAAAACAASTAAAGTAGTCAAATTCCAAAAAAATATCCTTTCAGAAAGCATAAAAAGGACTAATCAAGACCACTTTAAGACTACCATGCATGAATGTCTATGAAGTAAATCAACTCATGGGATAGACACATATTTTGTGGTTTTCTTCCTAAGAATAGAGTCATCTCTGTGGTTGTTGCATGCAGTCAGGTGTTGGATAAAAACAGCACACTGACTGTAAATCTCTGGTTTTAGGAAAGAAAGGCGCAATCAAGGCCTCGCTGTTGTAATAGACGGCAGAAAGCAGCCGGCTGTTCCAGCTCTGTTGTCATCTCTGTTTGAATTTCAGGTGAGCCCGCTGTGGAAAGTATGTAATTACCCTCCAACACACCCTAAAACCTTTACCCACCCCCCAACCCCACTGAAGTCTCTGCTGTCCTCCGGAGCTGTAATGCTACGTCTCTCTCCCAGAGTCATGATATTATGTCATTCCTTTCATGTTTGCTATTGTTCTGCGCCTCAGACGGTGTGCGGCTTGTGTTTTTGTAGAGGCACACCTTAAACTTACAGTGGCTCTAGTTCCAAGACCTTTTTTTTTAATGTCTGGCCTTAGGGCCATCGTTGACAAGCCTGTCTTTACTTGTCTGTTTTTAACCACCAGCTGGGTGCTGGTTGGCTGCAACCAAGTCAAAAGATACACATCATCTTATTATTGTCAGGATCTTTTTTAAGGTTTCTGTAATGATGCAAACGTCATTTAAATTGCCTATTTTTTTTTAGTTATGAATACTGTTTTTAATGTTAAATGTAAATGAAAGTTGTTTGTGTTTGTTTGTTTGTTTTTTGTCAGAGTTTATTACCGAATGCACTTTACTCAGTTCTGTTCTTGGCGGACAAAGATGGGTCGACCAAACTTGATAGAGATCTCAACGTGCAGGTAAAAATGCCTAAAAAGTCACACCAGATTTCACAATTGTTTGCAAGATTTCAAATTCAATCAGTCTGCTTATTGCTACTTTTTTTTTTCATCTTATCTTTTTTATCACAAGATCTGATGACTGAGGTTGGGTACAAGCAGGATTTATCCCTCAGGGCAGTTAAAGCTGTTGTTGTTTTAAGGCGTGACGAAGASAACGTTTTTATCAGAGCCTCGATGTTCACCCTTTTTTTTCTTTTTCTTGGCACAGACTGAGACACTTTCATCCCTGAAGGCCCTGGTAAAGCACATCGACCAGACCCAGCTGACACCAGACCTGGACGGCACCTTCCACTACAACCATGAGCACTGGATCGGCTTCAGACAGGTTGGATTAATACGACTGTTTGCRTCATTACTGATGGGTGGATGGATATCTACAACTGCTTACCATTTGGAGTAATTTAAAATGGCCACCGCGTATAATCACCCTTAGATAACACAGAAGTTATTAAAACTTA
>NW_013952454.1:2065002-2067017 GCF_001266775.1 Austrofundulus limnaeus | reverse complement strand
TGTGGTAGTATCTGAGAAGTAAAACTCTGTGGTAGTATCTGAGAGGTATAACTCAGTGTGGTAGTATCTGAGAGGTAAAACTCAGTGTGGTAGTATCTGAGAAGTAAAACTCTGTGGTAGTATCTGAGAGGTATAACTCAGTGTGGTAGTATCTGAGAGGTATAACTCAGTGTGGTAGTATCTGAGAGGTAAAACTCAGTGTGGTAGTATCTGAGAGGTAAAACTCAGTGTGGTAGTATTTGAGAGGTAAAACTCAGTGTGGTAGTATCTGAGAGGTAAAACTCAGTGTGGTAGTATCTGAGAGGTAAAACTCAGTGTGGTAGTATCTGAGAGTTCTCTCCAACTCTCACTCTGTTGTTTCACAGATTAAGTTTTATCAGATCAGAAAAACAACAGAAAATAAAACAGAAATCTTCTCATTGATGTTTTAAAAGTTTAGTAGAGTTGCAGGAAAAGAGGGAATCTCTGAGCTTGTCGAAACACGATCAGTTTCACATGTGGCAATAGTTTGTTTTGACTGTGTTGATGCTAATAATCCCTCTCTGTCGGTTTCACTCTGGTATTTATTTTTTCTTGCAGAAAGTTGAACCATTTGCCAGCAGCTGCAGCRCCGCCATCAGCTTCCTGCAGGAGTCCATCAGCACACTGAGTGCCGGTGGAAGTCTGAAAACATCAGAGGTCAGACTTACACTCTACGTGCCGATTATATCATGTGAAGATCATTCTTTAATTCAGGACATAAACATCTTACTCATTACAAATGATGAAATCAAAAAATGGTTATTCTAGGTTACATCAAACGGTGCAGTTTGAAAGAATTAACTTCAGTATTTTTACAGATATATTGATGTCAAGATCTGAAATGTGGGTACTCACTCAATGTAAACAAAGCACTTGGCTCAATCTGCAGAAAACCAAGCAGCAGCAGAACACATAGAGACAAACGAGACACAAAACCAGTCCAACTCACACTTAGAGACGATTTAGAGTTGCTGGTAAACCTAACGTGATTGTTTTTGGTCAGTGGAAGGAAACTGGAGTCCTCCAAAAAAAAAACCTCCATCTTTACACTGTGGTGATCATTTGTCACCATGTGTTTTAAATCAGGAGGTGTCTGAGGTGTTGGAACAGCAGAGGCGTCTCATGAAGTGCGTTCTAGAAGACATGGGTCTGAACCGACTGCGTCTGGAAGGCGGGACCGTCCTCGCCCGCATCAGGAAAGAATCGTGCGAGAACGAGAACTACAGGTGCGTTTGACCGGCGACACGGAAAGAAAAAGAGTTCCATTTTTTTAATATTCAGACTGAAACGAGGTCGGGTTCTTTCAGGGATGCCGTGGAGAAGCTGAGTACTCTGTACAACCAAGTCGATGAAGAGGTTCACAAACTTGTGATTTTATCCAACAAGTCCCAGAAGGACTTGGAGAGTCAGCTGGAGGTGCAGAAGTTTGACGAGCAAACGCAACAGGTGACTTCAAAACCCAACATGAATCCTTCAGATTCTCACAAAGTATGACTCATTCTGGAGGTCCCCTCTCTCTTCCCTTGTCTGTGTTTACATAGCTAATTTTCTGGGAGTGAAATTGACTTGTTTTATTTGAAAAAGTGTTGGTTATCTTTTCTTATTACCTTGATATAAGTAGAGGCTACTGTATTGTTCTTTGGAGTTAGTATTCCATGTCACAAAATATAGTGTTTTAAAACACGTGTAGAGAGAATAAATCCTCAAAATTTCCCCCTCCTGCTGGAGAAAAGTTACGTCTTGTTGCAGGATCATTTCCTCCCTCCCGCTGCACGTCGCGCAGAGCGAAGCTTTAACAACCGTATTTTTTTCACACCCAAGTTGTCTGAGAAAAAACGTGTTTTTAATGAATTGTTACCCACGGAGATGAAAAAAAAAAACGTGGACGTTCATTCAGTCATAAATCCATCTTTTACAGTTCTGTTCTGAGAGCAGCAGCTGATAAGTTCAGCAGCAGAAGCTCATTGTATGGCAGGCAGATATTACATTTATTT
>NW_013952454.1:2061744-2063710 GCF_001266775.1 Austrofundulus limnaeus | reverse complement strand
CTCATGCACATTGGTGCAGAAAGGACAATTCAAAACTACTCTGGCTGCTCTATTCTGAGCTATTTGAAGTTTTCCTAGATATTTCTGGGCCTTACTGGACCAAACTACAGGACAATACTGTAAAAGAGTTAAAACAAGACTTTGAACTACATTTTCCATTACAGCAGTTGGACAATATGCAGAACATTTTCTTGATATAACAATTCCCCTGGCCATCATACCGACCAGATGGTCAATCTGATCTGACCAGGACATTAAGCTATCTAATTTGATACCCAGTAGTTTGAATTTGGTGACCTGCTTGGTATCCTCAATGTTTAGATTAAGTGATGTCAAATTTTGCAACATATATCTACTGCAAAATGTCCTGCATTTAGTTTTGGAACTATTTAATACCAGTTTATTATTTTTCACCCAGTCCACTACTGTGTTTAACTGTTGCTGTAGACTCACATTCAGTCCTGCTATTGTTGATGCCGCAATGTACATAGTGACATCATCAGCATACATTATAACACTAGTCTTTTCAACAACATGTGGAAAATCATTTATAAAKATTGAAAATAAAAGTAGACCCAAACAGCTTCCCTGTGGTACACCACATGRTGTTGTTATACTGTTAGAAAAACTGCCATTAAAAAAGACCTGCTGTGTCCTATTGCTGAGATGTGCCAAACTCAAGAGCAAAATRATATAATCGCAAGCTTTSTACTTTCTGAGTTTTAATATGTTTTCATACATTTAGGCTTCCCAGTGGATGGATCACTGTCAGGACTATTTCAGCCAGCTGAGTCTGGACAGCTCAGACGGGAGAGTTTCCCCCTCTGTGGTGCAGATCCTGCAGGATTACTGCGTGGAGGCATCCAAGTTCTCCACKGACAACTTCAGCACGCTCAACAACATGGTCCTGTCCCTGGAGAGTCCTCAGCAGCTGCAGCAGTGGACCTCAGTGTGGCAGCGATGTCAGCAGACCAAACAGCAGCTGGAGGAGACTTTAGCTCGAGCCACGACGTCRCTCCGGAACTCTACCGCCGTCGACGCGGTGGACCCTTTAAAACCTGTAGCGGGTCTCGGTTCTGCTGAGCATCACGGAGCTAACGGATGCATGCGTTTACCCGAGGTCATCACGGCTCTGACCTTTGAGGACAGCACGTCTGCCTCTGCGGGACCTTTCCCGTCCAGCTCRGCGGCGTCACGCTTTTCTTTCCCCCGCGACGGTGAAAACAAGCCGGGCCAGAGCTCGTCCACGTACGACGACACGGACAGCGACTGCACCGTCGACTCCGCCGTCTCCTGCCGCTCCGAGCCCGTCTACTCCAAAACCACGCGGCTCCGTAAGCAGCCCATGAAGAAGATCATGAAGAAGACCATGAGCTTCGAGCTGACCCCGAGGGACGCCGGCCACTCGGACGCCGGCCACGTCCACGGCTACACGGGGGTCTACATCAAGGGCCTGGAGGTGGCCAACAACGTGTCGGCAGAGAAGAAGCTGCAGAGGCCCGACGTGACGAGTCCCGCTTTGGGACGCAGCCGCAGCATGTCCACGCCGTCCAGGACGTATAACAGGAGCAGTGAGGGGGACGGACAGAAACAGAGCAGGTGAGGACGCCAACCGGTCATACCAACAAGAAATACGGTCGACTGGACTGTAAATTATACCATTATAGTCCCAAATGCTCTTAAGCAGAGGTGCCCAAAAATTGTCCCACCAAGCCATTTGACTTGGCCCACCAGCAGTTGCCCTGGGTACTAGGTTGTGTTCTCCTGTTTTATGCAGAAACACATATTTCCACTTAGTCATTCCAACCATTGTCCAACTTTATAAAGAGCTGTAGTGCAGATAGTCCTAACTCCTGGCACTTTCTTTATCTTTGAATTATATTAAATATAAAATACACTATAAGAGACATTGACATTAGATTTAGTCACACATCTAGATTTGCACACTTCAAAAGACCACAAATAC
>NW_013952454.1:2053659-2055026 GCF_001266775.1 Austrofundulus limnaeus | reverse complement strand
TCAGACTGAAGAAGTCTCTTGGAGGAGAGAGGAAACGGTTCATTAAAGGAGAACCCGTCCAGAGGACCTACTTATTTTTTCTTTTTGATTTTTCTACCTGGRTTACTGAGATAAGGACATAAAAAATGTCCTCGTTGTTTCTCGTCAGAATAAACAATTGGAGCTGGAAGACAAGATGGACCTGGCCTCCTACCTGCTGAAGCCCATTCAGAGGATGAGTAAATACGCTCTGCTGCTCAAAGACCTGATAAAGGAGTGCAGTCAGTCCCAGGAGCAGGAGCTGAGCGACCTCCGAACCGCAGAGGAGATGGTCAAGTTTCAGCTTCGCCACGGCAACGACCTGCTGGCCATGGACGCCATTCGAGGCTGTGATGTAAGTTTGAAACAAGAGTTGTAGGTACGAGCCCCGGGTCACAGCGAGGTCACTGAATCTTTTTGTGAACTGGGAGTGATCTTTGTGCTGCATTGTTCTCTCTGACGTGTGCGTTTCCTCTCCAGGTGAACCTGAAGGAGCAGGGTCAGCTGCGCTGCCAGGACGAGTTCATCGTCTGGTGCGGACGCAGGAAGTACCTCCGCCACGTCTTCCTGTTCGAAGACCTTATCCTCTTCAGCAAGACCAAGAAGATAGAAGGAGGATACGACTTTTATATCTACAAACAGTCCTTCAAAGTAAGAGCCTCCTCCTTTTCGCCTCCGTTTGTGCGGCGAGGTGAGGTTAACCTCTCGCTTCCTGCGCAGACGGCGGAGATCGGCATGACGGAGAACGTCGGCGACAGCGGCCTTCGCTTTGAGATCTGGTTCCGTCGCAGGAAGTCCCAGGACACGTTTATACTCCAGGCCAGCTCTGCCGAGGTCAAGGCCGTGTGGACGGCTATTATCGGCAAGATCCTGTGGCGGCAGGCYCTGAGGAACAGAGGTGTGTCGGATTACACAGACTGAGCTGCGTTTTATTTTTAACAGAAATTAAAAAAAACACAAATCATGGGATGAAGTGAAAGGGGAGGGGCTTTGGGTCACTGAAGCTGATGTTTTGGATTGAAAACCATCATGCGTGTAAAGATTTAAGTGATTTTGATTGGATCCACACTGGTGGTGTAATTACACCCTCAGCTGCAGCTCCTGCAGGACGTGGGTCACATGCAGCCGAGGATAATTAGTGCTCGTTTGGAGCCAATGTTGACCCATGTTTTCCCCTTCAAAATAAAGATACCATAGCTCAAACAGGTCTTTTATAGAAACACAGTGAGTTTAAACAGTACCTGCAGAACAGTCCTACCATCACTCCTTTTTCTTAGTTTATTCATTTTAATTTAAAAACAAAACAAATTCACATACAAAAAAAATACAAATCAAATAAAATAAAAGGT
>NW_013952454.1:2050292-2052190 GCF_001266775.1 Austrofundulus limnaeus | reverse complement strand
ATGTTTATTAAATAAAGTCTAATGTTACAACTAATCAGGGATCCATTTAAGATTATAACAATTTTCTCTCTTAACAAAATTTAATTGGATGTTTGGAGGTAATCCTACTTTATGAGCCTTGTAATACACAGCAAAATATTATAATCAACCAACTCATAAAACTTTAATAATTTCAACTGATAAAATAATATATTTGATGGGTGACTGTAATGTTTTCTAGTGGTAATTCTTACAGCTCTTTTCTGCAAAATAAAAATAGGATTTGTAATTCTTTTACATGTTTTCCCCAGACTTCAACTTCTCCCCTTGAAGAATTCATTTATTGGGACACCCAGTTATTCAGTTATTTGTTTACATTTTCTCTTTTTTTTTCTTTAGAGCTGCGTATGCAGGAGATGGTGTCGATGGGGATCGGAAGCAAACCCTTCATGGACATCAAGCCGAGCGATGCAGCTATCAGCGACAGAGCCATAGATTACATCATGAAGGGGACAGGTGAGTTTCTCGCTCTGCTTCTCGTTTAAATCATTAAAACACACAAAAGTGTCAGACCCCTTTAAAGGATTTTGTTTTTCTCCCGCCGCAGAGTCTCGGACGAGGGCGTCGGTCACGGTGCCGTCGTTCGAGCACTGCGCCGCCTTCAAGAGGCCCCACTCCACCATCTCCAACAGCAGCACCTCCTCCTCCAGCAGCCAGTCGTCCTCCTCCCTGCTGGGCTCCCTCAACCTCCACCTGTACTCCTCGCCCTCCCACCCCCACCCCCACCCGATGGGCAGCGTGGCCTCCTTCGCCCAGTGGCCCTACGACTGCATCGAGGAGGACGAGCTGGAGCAGGACACCGTTGGCAGTCAGCCCTCCATGAGTGGGTGGAGCCTTCAGACCTTTGTCCTAAACAGACAGATAAAAAACTAGAAAAAAGAAGCAAAACACTAGCTACAAGCTCAAATAAGCAAAAGCTAGTTAAATGTAGAAAAAGGCAAGCAAAATATGAAATAAAAGTAACGACTTTCTACTTCTTGTCTTTTTTAAAAATGTAAGTAAAAGTAAAAAGTAGGCTGAAAAATAATTACTCAAGTAAAGTACAGATACCCTAAACTTCTACTGAAGTACAGTAAAGAAGTATTTGTATTTAGTAACTTTACAACTCTGAGTAAAACATACAAGTAGCAAAAAGTAACAAAACCAAAATAAGTAATAAGAGCCAAAAGTAACAAAAATTATTAAATAATAATAATAAAAGAATAGCTAAATGATTAAGTAAGAAAATGTAAACTAACAATGTTTAAAGGATGTTTAGAATGTAAACAAAGTAAAAGACAGATTTAACAAAGGGCCAGCTAAAAACTAAAAGCAGAAAAGTAGCTAAACACTGAAAGTAGCAAAAGGCTAGATAAGAGCCAAAATGAACAAAAGTTTAGCTAAATGCTAAATTCACAAAATGCTAGCTAAAAGTATTTGTTGACTATTTAGAACACGTGTCAAACTCAAGGCCTTTTTTTTTTTTACTTAATATGAAAATTTTTTCTAATATCAATGGTAAACTTTAAATTTATAATTAAATGCAACTAAATAAACAAATTTAAAAGGCGAAAGATAATACTTGTCCTGCCCCTGAGCTGCTGGCTTTAAGCAACTGAGCAATTTAGTTGGATAGCACAGGATTAATGTCCCAAAATAAACTGCTTTAAAGCCAAATCAACCATAAACTACATCTCCCAGAATGCATGTTGAAATTCCCTGTCAGAATGTAGGAGAGTTCAGAATTCAAGATGGCAGCTACTCAGAAACTCATCAGTGAGTAAAACTCTATTAGTTTTACTTTTAATATTATTTCTGTATTATTTATTTCATATTTAGTCAGTTGTACACTTAGTTCTGGTCATTGTTTATAAAAGGAC
>NW_013952454.1:2037724-2039134 GCF_001266775.1 Austrofundulus limnaeus | reverse complement strand
CACACACACACACACACACACACACACACACACACACACGCGCGCACTGTTGGTAAGTAGAAACAAAGAGCTGCACTATGAGGCCTAATGATGCCGTTACACATGAGCATGGTGTGGTTTTTACATTCATATGAAAGGAGCTGACATTTGGTTCGAGCAGCGGCTCTTAAGTTTGCAGTCCACGTGAAAGACATCAGAAGCAGACCACAGCCCGGGTTTTACAGCTGGGGGTGTTGGGGGTCGGTGGTGGGGTTGCTCCAGTCCAGGCAGCAGGAAGCCACATCTGCTCTACTTCTCCTGAGCGCACGCTTCGCAGCCGTCTAAAACACAGAAAAGCCTCACTACGAAAAAAAAAAAAAACACACCGGCCTGTACAAAGTGACGTTTTCACGCACAGCCTTCAGAAGTTTGATCATGGAGTTTTGGCAGGTTTCTCTTTAAAGAACCAGAAGCAAAGGACCCCGGAGAGGAGGACCTCCAGGCTCAACACGCAGAGCTGCAGCACCTCTATCTGCAAGACAAGTCGGAACAAAAAAGACGTTTTTATGTCAGTAAGAAAGTGAGCTCCTGCTCGAAATCTTTCAAATTAAAGGTCTTACCTTTAAAAACTCATTGTTCAGTGGGGACCATTGAGCCAGGTCCACAACTATCAGAACCGCTCCGATGGCAGCCACGACGATGCAGCCGCAGTTAACAGCAAGAGACACCTGAGACATAAAAAAACATCTACTTATTGTCTTCACGGTCCTCCCTGCAGCATCGGCACTTTATTCTGTTGGTTTTAAAAGATGTTTGAAGAGGAAGTCAAACATCTGTCATGACTTCATTATTAAACCCAGGAGAACATCGGGACCAGCCAAGATTTCAGCTGGTGCCCCTTGTGCAGTTTTCTAAATCTCACTGATAATTTACATACAGTCACAAAACAATTTTTATAGTTTTGGCTTTGATGTTATTTTTATCTATAGAAACCAGGTTCAATTAAACTAATTAATAATATAATTTGTTTAAACAGAATACCAGGTGTCTGCCCTCATACCTGCCAACGTCTGCTGACGGCAAAGAGGAACACCTGTTTGTGTTAACCAGCAGCTGTGGAGTGAAGCAGTTCTAGGGGGGTCCAGGGGTTAAAGATCTACTCAAAACGCTGCACTTTCCAAAAACAGCATTTGACTAAATATTCTTGGAATAAATAAAATGAAATTTGTTTTATTTAACCAGRCAAATCCTGTTGAGTTCTCAGATCTCTTTTTCAAGGGCARYCTGGGCCACCACGGTTAAAAACAAAAAAAGGTATTTCCCCGACGGATTCTTTAGCCCAGCGGTTCCCAAACGTTTTATCTTCTGACCCACAAAATATCCATGGCAAAAACTTGTGACCCCAAATATTACTGGTCTGAGTACATGAAC
>NW_013952454.1:2032396-2036559 GCF_001266775.1 Austrofundulus limnaeus | reverse complement strand
TCGCAATACCTTTGCGTTAACTCGCAATACCTTTGCGTTAACTCGCAATACCTTTGCGTTAACTCGCAATACCTTTGCGTTCCCTCGCAATGTTGTTTTGCATTCCCACGCAAAAGTTTGTTTTGAATATGAACTGAATCAAATGAGACTTTTATTTTGAAATATCCGGTTACCAAAACAGGATGTGTCGCCACAAGTTCATGAAATTGACATTGATGCTGCGTGGCTGCACTGTGTTAAAATATCGGCATATGACATACTTCCATGCGTGGCTGTGTGATATATTCATTCTGAAGCTGAATTAAAGCAGTAGGCTAACTCGCTAATGGTGAACATGTGAGTGCTAATAAACCGGTAGGCACAACAGTGATAAACTACTTTTGCGAGGGAACGCAAAAGGTATTGTGAGGTAATGCAAAACTATTGCATGGGAACGCAAAAGAAAAATAATCTCCCGTGTCCCCTCGCGGGCTCCGTACAACATAACACCGATCATTGAGTGACAAAAAAATTAATAAATCCAGCCATCATTGTTGCTTTCCTCTGAGCTTTGAGAGGGCAGAGGGAGGAATTACGTTGATTTATGTCCCGCTGCGTCTTCAGCCCGTTTATACTCGATGAGGAAATAGACGTCTGACTTTTTGTCACTCGGCAGGGGGGACAAGACATACGACTCGAATTATAATCCAGCCTTTACACCTCATGTAAGCAGCTGAGAAACCCACAGAACAAGTCATAMACCTGAGTAMCCWGGGATTATTCTACACACTAAATCAAATATRCTCTAATAAAAAGTTATAAAATAGTTTTTTCGGCCCCATTTGTGGCGCCCCCTGGATGAAAGGCACCTTTGGCATTTGCCTACACTGCCGGTCCTGGTACCAGGAAACGTACAGCAGGTTCTGACCCACTGCTGTGGTGCGATGAAAGTGGTCGAGTGATGTTTACTCACTGTGAGCAACGCTGGATATTTGAACAACAGATTGGAAACAAGTCCAGCAATGATGTACTGCAGGAATAAAAAAAACAACAGATTAGACAAACTTTTATTTAGTGTGAAGTTTTTTTTTTCTTAATCCAGTTTAAGCTGAAACTCACCAGAGCTCCGGTGAAATGTGAGACTCTGAACATGGTGAAGAGGGAGTCCTGCATGTTCTGCGTTATGGCGAACAGAAGTCCAACTCCGACACTGAGGAGTCCACTCACCACCTGCAGAGACTGACAGGAGGACAAACGGTTGTCCTCATTTGTCTTCATGACCTTAAAATCTGAGAAAAACATCACCTACATTTGAATACAGATTTTAAAATATATATATATAAAACATTTCCTGTGTAAAACCTGTTAAGACTGAGTTCTGAATAATTTATTAAAATAAGCTGAAGAAGTTGTAACTCAGTTAGTAAAGCTAAAAGAAGCAAAATCCCTAGCTAAAGGCTAAGAATGACCAAAATGTAGCTAAAAGTAGACAAAGGCTAATTAAACGTTAAAAAAGGACAAGAGCTACAAGTGGCCAAAGGCTAGTTATTTAATTTATTTTTTATTTAGAAATGTATTCATTTCATTTAAAACAAAATTACTATATACAATAGAAAAAATATATAAAAGGAAAGGGAAAAGAAAGTTAGTTGATTGATCTGGAATCCTAGAAAGTGACCTCTGACCTTTACCCAATCATAGTAAGGCTAGTTAAAAATTGCCAGATTTTATAAAAAATAATCTTTAAAATGCAGTTTCCTTCCTTGATCAAAGCTTTAACCCCAAGCTTTTACCAGCTGTGTGTTTTTATTTCCTTTATTTAGCATCATTAGAACCACAAAAACATTAAAACAGTTTAAGCTTGTGATGTGTGGATTGATACTGAAATATCAACACTTCAGATACCAGAACTTTATTTTATTTTATTTTAACAGTATTTTTATGTTATGTTCATGTGATGTAAATTAGGACACAAGTTTTTATTTTTATAGCAGTTCTTGATAATTAAACAATAATGTATTTTTTGGACAATTTTGGTCATCACATGAATTTTTTAAAATAATTATTGAAAAACAAGATGCTCTTTTTGATTTCTTACATCATCTACAACCTTCTAAGAATGCATGCAAAAAAAAAAAAATAATTTGACACATAAAAAGTACCCAAATCATTTTTAGCAGAAACGTAACCGTGAACCATCAACTGTGTTAAAAAATAAATGCAACTTCAGTTTTTACACTTTGAGAAGGCGAGGCAACACCTAAACAGAGAGCTTCCTGTTTCTGCTGCTGGCCGGAGCCGTTCAGAAAACCTTTGTGCTCTTTTTTTTTTTTCTTTTTGTCTTATCTCTAATCTCGCMGGGAAATCTTACATGAACTACTTTCTGAAGGCGTTCAGAAATGCAGAATGTAAAAGGTTCTTTTTAATCAGTGAGCTCAACAAAAATCCTCTTACAGTAAGTAAAACCTCAATAAAACCACATCTTACTCTATAAAACCTGACCTGACAGCTTATTTACTCAAAAGACCTAAAAACACCTTGAATTCATATTGAAATTTTGCTAACAGACAAACAGAAAAATCAACACACACAGGCGGTTACTGAATGTGACCGCCTGCCTATCTTGCCAGATGTTAGTTAAATGCATTTAGAGAAAACAGGTTTGTTCTTAAATTAATGTCCAATAATTCAAGTACAGGAAGTCTGATCTGAGCATCCTCGTCCTACAAACAGAAGAGAACCAAGAATTGACCCTGAAGTCGGCTGTCCTAAAAGCTGCTAGAAGTYGCTAAATGACGTCATCGTCTAATTAAACTATGTTTAAAAATGCAAAKGAACTCAAAGAAATTATATTATGACCATAATGTTTAGATCCACATTATCAAATTTAACAAAAAGACTGTTGAACGTCACAGAGGCACACAYGGAGGACGAGGTGAAGAAGCAACTGAGGCTGAAAGTCAAACGTAGCCGGTCCAGGGATTTACTTTAGTGCGTTAGTATCTGAGAAAAACACATTACAGTAAAAATAACATCCTGCTGTTTAAGCCAGGCAKCGAGCAGCTGCACCTTTACACATGCAAAGTAAGTCCGACGGATTGTCAGTGTTTTGGAAAGGTGAGGAGTTCACAGCACGCACCACTCGCTGCTCGCTGACAACAGTGCTCGAAAAGTGCTGTTGTCAAAGTCTCCAAAAGTCTCCAAAAGTCTCCAAAAGTCCCCAAAAGTCCCCAAAAGTCTCCAAAAGTCTCCAAAAGTCTCCAAAAGTCTCCAAAAGTCTCTAAAAGTCTCCAAAAGTCTCTAAAAGTCTCCAATACCACCAAGAAAAGTCACTAGATTTGCAGCTTTTTGGAAAAAATTCACTGAAGGGGTTTGAAAACTAGTTAAATAGTGACAGAGTCACTTAGTTGGCAACACTAGTTCCTCGATAAGTGTATTCCCCAAAATCTATGTATCACGGTATTTATTTTCACCAGTAAGGTTGATTCCAGGTATCTATGATCCCTGGTATCTATGTTCTCTGGTATTAAAATTCCCTGGTATTTATGTTCCCTTGTATTTATGTTCCCTCGTATCTATGATCCATGGTATTAAAGTTCCCTGGTATTTATGATCCATCCATGGTATTAAAGTTCCCTGGTATCTATGTTCCCTGGTATTTATGATCCACCCATGGTATTAAAGTTCCCTGGTATTCATGTTCCCTGGCATCTATGTTTCCTGGTATTTATGTTCCCTGGTATCTATTTTCCCTGGTATTAAAGTTCCCTGGTATTTATGATCCATCCATGGTATTAAAGTTCCCTGGTATCTATGTTCCCTGGTATTTATGATCCACCCATGGTATTAAAGTTCCCTGGTATTCATGTTCCCTGGCATCTATGTTTCCTGGTATTTATGTTCCCTGGTATCTATTTTCCCTGGTATTAAAGTTCCCTGGTATTTATGTTCCTGGGTGTCTATGTTCCTTGGTATCGATGATCCATGGTATTAAAGTTCCCTGGTATTTATGTTCCCTGGTATCTATGTTTCCTGGTATTTATGTTCCCTGGTATTAAAGTTCCCTGGAATTTATGTTCCCGGGTATCTATGTTCCCTGGTATCTATGATCCATAGTGTTAAAATTCCCTGGTATTTATGATCCATCCATGGTATTAAAGTTCCCTGGTATCTATGTTCCCTGG
>NW_013952454.1:2024249-2025831 GCF_001266775.1 Austrofundulus limnaeus | reverse complement strand
TCAATTTATGAAATGTCCCATGAGCCTTTGCTATTTGAGCGTAAAGCAGACGTTCTCCAAGTGAACAGACTAAAACAAAAGAGGGTCGTTGCACCRACTGCTAGCTTAATCGGTAAAAATAAAGGACTTTACTTAAAAAGTATTTGTATTTCATGTATTCTATTACTGCATCTGGCCCACAGCCGTGGATAGATTTTCATGTTGGCCCTCTCGGGAAAAATGTTTGGTCACCTCTGAACTAGACTCATTAAAACTTTAAAAATACAACTACTTGTGTAGATTACAGCTAAACAGAATTCGTTGCATATTTTGTCACTTTTGTGCTTCAGCGTTTTAATTATTGTGTCGTTTTGTAAATGACACAAAATAAACATTTTATTGATGTCATTTATGTCACTTATATATATATCACTTTAAACAAAGATTGTTAGAGACAAGCAACAAAAAGCATAAATCATAAGAGGCGTGTAAAAAAGAAAAGAATTGAGGCGAAAAGGGTCAGAAAATATGAGTGATTTATTCAAAGTGTATAAATTAACACATAGTTTAGTCTGTTCATTATAACTCTCTTAAAAATAAAAGGACTGAGAGGATGTGATTTTTTTTRTCAAGATAAATAAAATGTCTAATTATCTAAAAGAGTTTGTTTAGTAACAGATGTGTTTATTGTTTCATCACAATATTAATCCTACATGTAATCCCACCTTATTTAATTTGATRTTTTACATTTAATCTTGTGCTTTTATTTGCACTTTATGCAACCATGTGAGCTTTAGTGGCTATTTTGTGTTTTTTTTCCCACAATAAACTTGACAATGTATTTCACAATTTTAAAATATTTGTCTGCTTAATAAAATGTAGATTAAAAAAATCTTTTAGGTGCAACAAGACAGGTGCTTTGGAGTAAGTTTGTACGCTCTGCGTTGTTTGACTTACGGTTCTGAAACCRATGAAAGAAAAGGAGAATAATGAATTTATTTCAAAGATTTAGTTTATTACAAATGAAGCTGCACAGAATAACACAAAACAGTTTCATTCTTTTAAATATTTAAGGACTATTTTTAAAATAAACACATTGGCAAAGGAAATTAGTGTTTGATAGATTATTTCTTTGTTGTAACAACTCTTTTTGTCAGTAAATCTTATAGAAAGCCTGTTTATTTCCTTTTAAATGGTGCAATGAGAAGCCAGGCTGTTGTGGCTGTGTATGGTTCTTCCACACGCTGGTTTGTAACAAAGTTGATAAAATGTTAAAGTGAAAATTTGACAAGTTTTTTATGGCAACTACTGCTCAACCCACAAATACATTTTCCTAGAAAATATGGCATTATTTAGGAAAACAACACGTTTTATGCTATGAGCAGTGGTGGGCAGCACTAATCTAAATATTAGTTGCACTAACCCTAAAGCACTAACTCAAATATTTAGGTCCCCTAATTGGGTTCATATAGTGTCACCTGGTGGATCAGTGACTCTCAGAGATTCTCAGTTGGATTGAGGTCTGGGCTTTGACTGGTTATGTAACAAGTTCTTAGGGTCAGCATTAGCTCACATCAGCGCCCGATATTTAAACACAAAAAAC
>NW_013952454.1:2021390-2022976 GCF_001266775.1 Austrofundulus limnaeus | reverse complement strand
AAAAAAACGCGTAAACCAACCTGACCTGAACCAGTTCCCTGCTCTCAGCCCGCCGCTCGCAGCTAGCTCATTATGTAAGATCAYATATTTAATAATTTGGCCATCGTTTGCTCGTAATGGTCCTGGATCGTTCCCCGCTGCTTTGAGTCGAGGAGCAGCTCCAGCTGCTGCTACCTGCCATGGCCTCGGCGTATAGCGGCTCCCACACCCTGAGCAAGGATGATGTCAACTACAGGATGCATTTCCGGATGATTAACGAGCAGCAGGTCGAGGACATCACCATCGAGTTCTTCTACAAGCCGCACACCATCACGCTGCTGACATGCACCGTGCTCAGCTTGATGTACTTCGCCTTCACGAGGTGAGGCGTTCACGGACCGCTAAGGGTTAGCTTAGCTAGGCTAACGGTGATGCTCAGGCAGGACCTCGTCTAAACTTTACTCTTTTGTTGGTGATATTTTTTATGAATGTATTAATTATATTTACAGCGACAGTTATCCTGACACGTATTGTTTTTAAACTTAAGCTTAAGAGGAAAAAGCTGATTGGTAAACACTGTTTTTCTGTGATGACTTTAGCCTCATGACGTCATTTGAAGTTATTAGCCTCMTTTAGCTAACATATGTTGCTCTTTCACACTTGAAGTCATGTGGAGCATGTTTACTTTTGATGAAAAAAAAAACTTAAACTTATTTACAGTATGTGGAGTTTGTCTAAGAGCATGTTTTAGTAATAATAATTATAATTTTTGTTATTGTCCTTACAGAGATGATGGGAATCCTGACAGTAATGTCTGGGTGGGGCTCATTCTGGTCATCTCCTTCTTCCTCGTCATCAGTGTTTTGGCATTTCCAAATGGTGAAACACACACACACACACACACACACACACACACACACACACACACACTAGAATTGATTGTCCCGCGTGGTAAAATTCAGGTGTAGCAGCTGATACACATCAATCCACAGAAACAGTATATTGCTGTGTCACATTATCAGCTGTAGCAATAATAATAGAGTTAAAGGTAGTAACAATTAAAAATAATAGAATTAAAGATGGTAACAATAAAAAAATAAACATAGATCAAAGTAAAAATAAGAATAATAATTACTGTACTGGACTATCAAAGCGTTTGACCGGGTGGAGTGGAACTATCTTTTTAAGACCTTGGAGATGTTTGGCTTCGGCCCTAAATTTGTTTCATGGGTGAAGYTGATATATACCTCGCCAATGGCAGCAGTACGCACTARCAGTAATCTATCCAGCTATTTTGAATCGGAACGTGGYACGAGRCAGGGGTGCCCACTCTCRCCACTCTTATTCGCAATCGCGATTGAACCACTCGCAGTGGCTTTACGGAACAACCCTAAGATTAAAGGTATCAATCGGTTTGGCACTGAACATAAAGTTTCCTTATATGCAGATGATACTCTTCTTTTTATCTCAGATCCCTTGTCTAGTGTTCCTGAGGTACTTCTTTTACTTGAAATTTTTTGGAAATATATCTGGTTATAAAGTTAAACTTCAAAAAAGTGAATTGATGCCTGTGACCCCAATAGAAAAGGAGCATATGGGTCCAGTTC
>NW_013952454.1:2019049-2021183 GCF_001266775.1 Austrofundulus limnaeus | reverse complement strand
CAAAGATCTTTATACAGCAAACCTTCTGCCTCTCCTGGTGAACCTTAAGAAGGACATTGTTACATGGTTATCCCTGCCTCTATCCTTGGGGGGTAGAATCAACGTGATCAAAATGACAATACTGCCCAAATTACTTTATCTATTTCAGAGCGTGCCAGTGTTCCTCACCAGGACTTTCTTTACTAATTTAAATAGTGAATTGTCGTCCATGCATTGGCAAATATGTTTATCAAAACATAAAAATACTGGTACCACTTTACAATAAGACTCCCCTTATAGATGGCTTATAAATAGTTTTTAATTCATCTGTAAACACTTTATGAATCTTTAAGAAGTGTTTATTATGCGTTAATTAAGGATGAGAAAAAAAACAAAGATGTCCAATTTATTGCCAAATAGTGAGCCAAATCTGTTCATGTTCTTATTACATCTAAAGATGCGACATATATTAAACATTTCACACTAGGTTTCTACCTTGTACAATAATGTATTGGAATAATAATGCAGTAATACTGTAAAATATGTGTTTACATTATTGTGCTTACAATAAAAATCCACTGTAAAAACTAAAGAAAACTAACTGAATTAAATGAAAAAATATCACAAAGAAATAAAACTAAACTAAAATGAAAAATCCAWAACTATTATAACCTTAATTGACTCAAATCAGCCGTGTCAAAGCAGAGAGACGTTCAGGATAGTGGCTCTCGAGGGTTTTAACTGTTTTGAACACTCTACAGGTATTATTTTAGTCCAGGCTTCTCTGGTAGATGATTAACAGAAAAGGAGAACTGTTTAACTCCCTCGTCGGTGTTTTTCAAACCGGTTTAGTTTAATTAATAACGAGGATCGCTCATTGAGAGCAGAGAGTTGTTGTGAAAGGAGCAAAGACCTTGGAAGCTGTTTGATTACAGGTGTCTGACAGCAGACGGTCTCTAGCTGCTGACGTTATCTTCCCTGCTAATCTATAATGACCTCTGCTGGTGTTTTGACTGTGAAGCAGAGAAAAAAACAAACATTCAAACTGACCTGATATGATTTATTTTAGGTCCGTTCACCAGACCACACCCAGCCATATGGCGAATAGTGTTTGGTGAGTATTTGGTGAAAATTATTATTGTTTGAATTTGTACTTGAGGAAAAAGGGGCAGATATCAGAAGATCTTTTTCTTCTCACTGCCACCTTTCATTTCATTTCATTTTCTTTTTATTGTACATAGAATTAAATTGTGCTTTTTTTAAAGAAATGAATAGTTTGAAATAAATAACTATTTGGCAGTGAAAAAACTAGTTTTTATGTTGATCTTTTCACCTCCTCAAGGTTGTTTATTTGTCTATTTGAAGGTCTA
Source organism: Austrofundulus limnaeus (assembly GCF_001266775.1). NCBI lineage: Eukaryota > Metazoa > Chordata > Actinopteri > Cyprinodontiformes > Rivulidae > Austrofundulus > Austrofundulus limnaeus. The sequence continues at coordinate 2,019,834 of NW_013952454.1, read as the reverse complement.
AGCGTGCTCTACTTCCTGTTCCTGGTTTTCATCATCTTCCTGAACTGGCAGCAGGTGAAGCAGCTCATGTTCTGGTTGGATCCAAACCTGCGTTACGCCAAACGAGAGGCAGATATAATGGTCGGTGAGGACGTGTTTGACGGCTCACAACGTTGAGGAAGTAGCCCGCCGTCGTTAACGAGACTTTTTTTTTAATATCCCCACCCCCTCTGCAGGAGTACGCTGTGAACTGCCACGTCATCACCTGGGAGAGAATCCTGAGCCACTTTGACATTTTTGCTTTCAGCCACTTCTGGGGGTGGGGCATGAAGGCCCTGCTCATCCGGAGCTACGGCCTCTGCTGGACCATCAGTATTACCTGGGAGCTGACCGAGGTAAACCATCAGCTCAGGGCTGATGATGTAACCGCCTCCTTTAACTGGGAGATGATGGGTTTCAGCTTGTTATTCATTTTGAACACGTTCTGTATCTGCAGCTGTTCTTCATGCATCTGTTGCCAAACTTCGCCGAGTGCTGGTGGGACCAAGTGATTCTGGATATTCTGCTGTGTAACGGAGGAGGCATCTGGCTCGGCATGACCGTCTGCCGCTTCTTGGAGATGAGGACGTACCACTGGGCCAGTATCAAGTATGACCCTGTAGTCATAAATCTGAGTCAGATTTTTCAGATTTAAATACTTTATTCATTTGATTAAAACAAAACAAATAATTTTATATACAGCAGGTAAAATAAGCATTGAACACGTCACCATTTTTCTCAGTAAATTTATTACTAGAGGTGCTAAT
>NW_013952454.1:2014655-2016786 GCF_001266775.1 Austrofundulus limnaeus | reverse complement strand
GAATTTAATGGTTCAAAACTAAATTTAAAGTTTTGTATCTGAATTAATTAGCTTTGAAACTGTGACTGAATACTTTCACTTTCAGTTCTATAATTCAGATTTTTGTGTCACATCCTGGTCCTTGAGAAAGCCAGGCAGAGTAATCAAACACAGATCCACAGATTTATGTTTCACTTTGGTGAAGTTTCCCTTCTATATGTAACAGAGTTGATGCAATCCACTGTAAAAGTGACAAAAACAGATGAAGTTATTTTATTGCAGTGATTAATTTTACCTATATGTAGAAAATGTTACATTTACATCACATCATGGATCCATGCTGCTGCTGACTGATCCATGATGTAAATATAACATTTTCTACATATAGGTAAAATTAATCACTGCAATAAAATAACTTTATCTGTTTTTGTCACTTTTACAGTGGATTGCATCAACTCTGTTACATACAGAAGGGAAACTTCACCAAAGTAAAACATAAATCTGTGGATCTGTGTTTGATTACTCTGCCTGGCTTTCTCAAGGACCAGGATGTGACACAAAAATCTGAATTATGGAACGGACGGTGAAAGTAGTCAAACTGAATTTTTTAATAAACCAAAATATAGTTTCAAAGCAAATTCAGATACAAAACTTTAAATTTAGTTTTTTCAAACCAATGCATTCAATTTCAATTTCAAATTCTGCACATTCAGATTCAATCTGAGCAATTCAAATTCAATTCCTGCTGGCACAAGATTTATCCCATAGATGTTTTTCTAAAAAAACTGTTTGGAAATAGAGAAAAAAAATTTTTATACACAGTAATAAACTCCATAATGAACAGTTGTATGGTATAAGATGTTATACAGTATATTAATCCTATCATTATTGTGTTTTTACTGCAGCTGACAGAATTGAACACATTCTTCCTCAAACACATCTTCGTGTTTCCTGCGAGCCACGCCCTCAGCTGGTGTCGGATCCTGTTCATCGGGATCATCACGGCTCCAACAGTCAGGTACTTGGCTTCTTTCCGCTCGGGAGCCAGAATCCGGCGGGTAAAGTGCTGACGAAGTGTGTTCTTGTGTTTCAGGCAGTATTATGCGTACCTCACAGACACGCAGTGCAAGAGAGTTGGGACGCAGTGCTGGGTGTTTGGGTGAGGAGGAACACCATCATTTACCCTCAAACATCTCTGTAACCTCGGGTTATGTTCACACTTATTTTTCTTTTTTGTCCTCAGGGCAATCGCCTTCCTGGAGGCCTTGGCTTGTATTAAGTTTGGACAGGACTTGTTCTCAAAAACTCAGATCCTTTATGTGATCCTCTGGCTTCTGTGTTTGGTGAGATCAGACAGGATTCTTCTTCTGTGTAGGAATAAAGAAATGTTATGTGCGGCTACATTCACACTGCAGGTAGATGTGACCCTCTATTGTTTTTTTTAATGACAGTCTGAAYGTAACAAATCAGACCCAGGCCTTTTCAGATGACGTACTGAATCAGATACATATCTGGGCCCGTATTTATCAAACTTCTTAAGAGTGGAATTTTATTCTTAAGTGTTGAATATTTCTTAGATTTGCTCCAACTCTCAGACTTAAGTGTAAAAGCAAGTTATGAAAATTCTTAAATCTAAGAATGACTCTTACTCTCCCGAAAAGTTAAGACTGCTCCAGAGGACTGTTAAGTGGTTCAGAGTTGCCACTAGGGGGTCTGAGATGGACTGAAGACGGAGATCACAGCTGTCCCCCTCCCCACCTGAACGTTATTCTCAGATATAAGGTGGAAAACAGGTTTAGTCAGAAAAACAAAAGAAAGAAAAGGTAAAATAATAAACACATTTTAAAAAATTGTGCATAATGTTAGATTAAAAGCCAGATACAGCGGGTAAAATAAGTATTGAACACGTCATCATTTTTCTCAGTAATCCATACATACAAAGAAATCAAACCATAAATGTCCAGAAATGAAGTTATTTGTAGTTATTTGTAATAATGTGGAATGGCACAGGGAAAAAGTATTGAACACACTTACTGAAATTTATCTAATACTTTGTACAAAAGCCTTTGTTGTCAATGACATAATGACAGTTATTAATGTTCCTGACTGAAGGGGTGTGTGTGTGTGTGTGTGTGTGTGTGTGTGTGTGTGT
>NW_013952454.1:2011645-2013463 GCF_001266775.1 Austrofundulus limnaeus | reverse complement strand
CATTAGCACCTCTAGTAATATATTTACTGAGAAAAATGGTGACGTGTTCAATACTTATTTTACCCGCTGTATTTGTGTGTGGCTTTTGGAGAAAATAGTAAATATACTCAGCTGGTGAGTGCATGTGACCTCCCCCAAAAGAAATAAAAATTACAGTGGGATTGAACTTTATTATATGTTCTTAACAATCACGCAATAAAACGATGGAGTGCAGGGGAGGGGGGGTTAATGACTGAGCGGGGTTGTGTATTCGTGTGCGGGGGGTTAACTTCGGCAAACGGAGAGCTGAACGTGACGTCACGTCTTCTGCGCATGCAGGAGGCATGAAAAGTTCAGAATGTAGACCAGGGGTCTCCAACCAGCAGCTCTTCAGTACTTATGAAAAATTCAGAGAAGCAAAATTTAATTTGTCACTGRCCAAACAAACTTTCATTGAATTCCAATCAATCTATAGATGTCCCTCCCCTTTGGTTGTCAATCAATCAGTTTAGGGCTCAGTATGGTCGATCGGCAGACGACGCGCGGTTACGTGGTTGTTCGTTTTCACACACACCTTTCATAGTTTGAGACAGACGGGCTGTGTCCAAAACGGGAGGCCGGGTTTCTTCCCACTGAAGTCTACAATGCGGGAAAAAATAAATAAAAAATCGGAGACCTGTCACCTGACGTTATTTGTGCACAAAGCTGTYGCAGTTAAACTCTAAGTTAGTTGTGTGAAATACACTATAATATGAATGAATAAATACAAAAAGCACATTCATGTAAATCCAGTGTTCTTTGTGGTGGTTTCATGTGAGTTGTGCAAATCAAGCTTATTTCAATGGTTTAAGTTTAAAATTAAATGTTACAAAAAGTAGCTCTTGGAAAATTTCATTTTGTGAAATTAGCTCTTAAGGGAAAAAAAGGTTGGAGACCCCTGATGTAGACTGATGGAGGTTGCATTTAAAATATAATGTGAACGCCAAAAATATATATATAATAATAATTTGAACTGAGCATTAAGACCTGCAGTGTGAATGTAGCCTTAGAGACATCAGTTTTTTCTGCATCGTGTTATAAATGATTATTTTACCTGACAGCCTGTGTTGTTATTACTGATGTTTTCAGGCCTTCATCACGTTCCTCTGTCTTTACGGGATGGTGTGGTGCGCAGAAACGTACGGCCCGAGGGAAAAGGTGTGTCTGTTGCTTATGGTTTCAGGAATATGTTTTCATTGGTCAAACTACTGCAGATCGATGGTCTTGTATTTAGTGAAACGAGTCGACACGTCCTAAGATAAGTTGCCATACGTTGGTAACTCATTCTGCTGTTCGAGGCGAACGTTCATCAACCAGTACAGCTTTGCGTCACACAGTCTGGTTCCTCTGAAGAGTTTCAATGATGAGGTATTTCCCAGCAGACGTATCAAGTCCAGCTGTTTTTGTCCAAATCTTCGCAGTAAATTAGTGTTTTTTCATATTCTGAGGCGGTCTGGTTCTAAAATGTTCTTAACTTTGGTGTCCTCAAACAACTGCAGATGTTTTCATCAGTTCATTTTTGTTCTTTATTTTTTCTGTCTTTACCAGATGTGTGTAAAACACACTAATCATTTTTTAATGTTTTGTTTTTTGACCTGTCAGCAGGAAGTTTTTACATATTTTAGGCATAATAAATAGCTGCCGTCAGTGACGATCATGGGCTCATCGTGGGTTTTTCCCCCTCAAACGTTCCTTAAAGTGTATCTTACCCCCCCCCGTGAAAAGATAACTCTGCCCCAAGGCAAAATTTGAAAAATGCATCAAAGTGGGTAGGGGAGGGGTGTGGGTGGGGAAGGGGGG
>NW_013952454.1:2003827-2010423 GCF_001266775.1 Austrofundulus limnaeus | reverse complement strand
TGTGTGTGTTCAAAAGGTCCTTAACCACTAATCACAGGTTTCTCTGAGTGTAACGAGGTTGTGTGAGTGTACGAGAGAATAAAAGATGATTTTTTTTTAGCTGTGACTGCATGCTTATTGTAGTTTATAACAGTATCATTTGACTGAACTGTAAAGTATGACTCAGCAYATTTTAATGTTAAAAAAGCCATTGTGTTGAATCGATCACTTTTATCAAAACGTGTATCCATGTAGGACAGACAAATCTTTTTTTATATATATAAATATATAAACAGAAGTATCACTTGGATCTATGTACATGGTAAATGTTTATTATGTCCTGTTTTTAACTTGAATTTCGATGCCAGGCGGCTTTAATAGGATCTTCAGCTGAAGTGGGGTCTGTAAAGAAGCACACAGTTAAAGCACTTTGCTGGATGTTTTCCTCGAGAATACTGTGCATTTTGTAACGGAGTATTAATGTGAACCAGTGTGATGGATATCATTTCTTTTTAAATCATGTTTTTTTTTTTTTTTTTTTTTTTTTTTCATTTTAAGGGGCTGATGAGATGGAACAATGACTAAAATTCCTGTATGGGATAAATCTTGTGCCAGCAGGAATTTAATTTGAATTGCTCAGATTGAATGTGAAAATGCATAATTTGAAATTGAACACATTGGTTTGAAAATAAATTTAACTAAATTGAAACTGAATTAAATGGTTTGAAACTGAATTTAAAGTTTAGAATTTGAATTAATTTGCTTTGAAACTGTATTTTGATTTATTAAAAATTCAGTTTGACTAAGTTCAATTTCAGTTACAAAAATCTGATTTTTGTGTCACATCCTGGTCCTTGAAAAAGCCAGGCAGAGTAATCAAACACAGATCCACAGATTTATGTTTCACTTTGGTGAAGTTTCCCTTCTGGATGTAACGGAGTTGATGCAATCCACTGTAAAAGTGACAAAAACAGACAAAGTTATTTTATTGCAGTGATTAATTTGACCTATATGTAGAAAATGTTACGTTTACATCACATCATGGATCAGTCAGTAGCAGCATCTGATCAATATGTGATCTATTCCTACATATAGGTGAAGGGAAACTTCACCAAAGTGAAACATAAATCTGTGGATCTGTGTTTGATTACTCTGCCTGGCTTTCTCAAGGACCAGGATGTGACACAAAAATCTGAATTTTGGAACTGAAAGTGAAAGTAGTCGAACTGAATTTTTTATAAACCAAAATAAAGTTTCAAAGCAAATTAATTAAAATTCTGAACTTTAAATTCAGTTTCAAATCATTTCAGTTTCAATTTAAATTTATTTTCAAACCAATGCATTCAATTTGAAATTATGCACATTCAGATTCAATCTGAGCAATTCAAATTCAGTTCCTGCTGGCACAAGACTTATCCCATATTCCTGCACGTTCTGCTCGTTTCTTGCTTTTTGCATGGCTGCCAAGTCGGCGGTTTTGATGTCGAAGCTAAATTTGTATAACCTGCACCATAAACTGGAACCCAAGTATTTGTGTTGATTTTTAACGTTTCAATTCACGCCTTTGTGCCTGTTTGCATGGTTTTGTTTTCAGTTTTTATCGCAGCTTCGTTAGATCTGCAGCCTCTCACCTCGAGTGCTTTATTCTGAGTTTTTTTTTTTTTTTGTGTGTGTCGTCTCGGCGCCGGTGTCTCCTCCATCGTCCTCGACAATCCAAACTGTAAATCTGAGCTACGTTATAGAAAAAGGTACACTGTCTCCGGTTTTAGATGTCATTTGCCAAAACTGTTTCTGCTGAAGATGTATTGTTTTTTTTTTTTTTTCTTTCTTCACTGTGGAACAAAAAAAGGCAACATATTAAAATGTTTTGCATTTCCTCTTCATCTGTGAGTAGTTTCTGCTTTTATCTGTCCAGTATTTATTTATGTTTCTTAATCTAATCCAGTGTTTGTAGGGTTTGTGTGATCGTGCTGAAGCCCTGAAGGGCGTCCTGCTGGAGGGGAAAAGGATTGTTGGATTGGCCGACTCGGGGCTCTGCCCACCTTTCAGGTCAGATTTCGCTCCATCAGCACAGCATGAAAGTCAGACTGAAATAGCTGCGTAACGCAGCTATTTCAGTCTGACTTTCATGCGATGCTGTTTTTAAGTGAAACTGACAAAACCAGGCATGAATGAAAGTTTTGTATGGGATAAATAAATCAAGGACCAGGATGTGTGACACAAAAATCTGAATTATTGAACTGAAATTGAAAGTAGTCAAACTGAATTTTTAATAAACCAAAATAAAGTTTCAAAGCAAATTAATTCAGATACTAAACTTTTAATTCAGTTTCAATTTAGTAAAATTCATTTTCAAACCAATGCATTCAGTTTCAAATTACGCACATTCAGATTCAATTCCCGCTGGCACAAGATTTATCCCTTAGCTTTGAGCCTGGTCAAAGTAAAAACCTGGTTTTAAATTGAGCTAGTTCTGAGATCTGCCACATGTTCACGTTTGCTCCAAAGGAGGGCAGTAGAGAGCCTCGAGTTGGGGCTGAAAATATCACGTGACCCTGAAGGCCTCAAAGCTCAGAACTGCTGCAGCTCAGATCCCTCCTCATCCATGTCACCTAAATKATCAGATTTAAACCCTTTTTCTTTCTTTTTTTTTTGGTGGTGGTGGAGAGTGGGGGGATTAACTGAAGCCTGAGCATCCCGCTGCAGGATATTTCAGCTGCCATGGACAGGAGTCTCCTCCGTCGTGCCTGCCTGAGCCCTGAGGGGACCCTGAGAGAGATCCGGGTCAACCTGCTGGAGTGTAAAGTCTGCTTCGAGACGTTTGACTCCCAGCAGAGGGAGCGCAGGCCGCAGAACCTCTCCTGCGGACACGTTCTCTGTCTGGAATGCRTCACGGCTCTGTCCCACCCTCTCCTCGGGAAGCTGGAGTGCCCGTTCTGCCGACAGCTGTGCAGCGCCGACGGCACCTCCCACTGCCGGGTCCTCGGTGACCTGCAGGAKCTCCTGTTCCAGAGCCCCTCTTCCTCGTCTCCTGCTCCTCCTCTTTGCAGGAGTAAAGGAGCACCTCTCTCAGCCACAGGTCTGCACCTTCGCACCGTGTTTGGAGGTTGGGGGACTCTCGTCAACCCCACTGGAGTAGCAGTTTTGGGGTCTTCGGGAGCAGTATTCGTGGTGCACGATGGAGCCAAGAGGGTGGTGGTGTTCAACCAGCAGGGGAGGAAGCTGAACAGTTTCGGGCGACGGGGAAAAGCCTCTGAGGACATTTGTTACCCGGTGGACGTGGCGGTGACCCCTGCCGGTTGTGTTGTGGTGACGGACGCAGGGGATCAAGCTGTGAAGGTTTTCACCTCCAGGGGCGTTCACGTGGTCACGGTCAAGGGTTCCTTCCAGCTGCCCTGGGGCGTGGACACAAACCGAGGCGGGCACATCCTGGTGTCAGATGTCCAGGCGGGCACGTTGACCCTGGTCAAAGTGGACTACAGTCACGGTGTCGTTCTAGAGCGCCACACGGCTGTATCCGACCTTCAGTCTCCTAAAGCCGTGGCCTGTTGTCGGGTGACCGGGAACACCGCAGTCATGGAGCATCCAACCGAGAAGCACCGTCACAGGAAGCTGAAAGTCTTCACCGAAGATTTCCAGCTTCTTCACCAGGTGGACAGTTTCAGCTTGACCCTGCAGTCCAGTCTGAGGCTGGACATGTCCGCAGTGGAGTTTGRCAGAAGCGGAGACGTGATCCTAACCGACTCCGATCAGGGGTTGGTTTGTAGTTTAGGAAAGCTTCAGAACGACTTGGCGCTAACTCCCCTCGTGGGGAATCATCTTGTCCGTCCGGTCGGGTTGGTGGTCCTGAACGACACATTCGTCATCCTGGACGGTGGAGACCATACTGTGAAGATTTATTCAGCTTAAATCTGACAATCCAACCACAAACTGTATCAAGAAACCCAAAGAAGAAGAAAAACAGTGCAAACAAATAAAGAAAAGTAAAAAGTTATATTGTTTCTGTCATTCGTTGTGCTTTTTTTTGAACAAATTCAGATATTAAAAGTATATCTCGAAGCAGGGTCTTAAAAGAACTCCACATAAATTGTGAGTTAAAAACATTTACACTCATTACTTTTACATTACACACATATTTACATAGAACTGTGTGGTTATTTACAAAAATTAATGGCAGTATCAGTTAGCTGTAGCACTATTGATTCGGTCTGGGGCAGGGGCAAGCCTGTCAAGGTTTTTCTGTATTTAACTTAGCATTTTAATGTTAAGAATCTAAATTATGACAGCATCTAAAAAATACAGATTTAGCATCTAAAAACTGACAGCTTCTAAAAGTTTGATATTCGTACATATCAAGGTTGTGACCCAATATTTCACATAATTATTTAGCAACTCAAAATCATAATTTAACATATAAAAAATGTAGAATTTTTGACTTAGCATCTCAATTTTTTGATTTAGAACCAATAACTTATTTAAGTATCTCAAAGTTATGACTTATTTAACAATTCTGATTTAGGCTCTCAAGAATGACTTGGCATCTAAAATTTGTGACCTAGCATTGTAAAACTTCAAATTTGCATTTAACTATGACCTAAAATCTCAACAGTACGATTAGGCATCTTAAAATGATGACGTAGACTTCAAAATTATGGTTTAGTATCTTCAAAGTATGACTTATTATTAAAATTATGACCTAGCATTATAAAATTAGGATTTGGAATCACAGAATCATAATGTAGCATTTCAAATTTCTGACTCAGCGGCTAATAGGCTTAGCATCTCAAAATTATGACCTAGTATTATAAATATGAATTAGTGTTTAAAATTATTGACTTAGCATCTAAAAAAATATGATTTCATATTTTAAATTTAGGACTTGGGATCGAAAAATTACCAAGTAGCATCACAAAATTAGCATTTCTTAATTAGCAGCTAATAGGTTTAGCATCTCAAAATTAACATTTCTTAATTAGCAGCTAATAGGTTCAGCATCTCAAAATTAGCATTTCTTAATTAGCGGCTAATAGGTTTAGCATCTCAAAATTACATTATAAATCTGAATTAGTGTTTAAAGTTTGCAATTTAGCATCTAAAAATTACGATTGTGCATCTAAAATTTGAGTTTGCGTCTTAAAAAATGACATCTCATAAAAATTTAACGTCTAATTAGCATTTAAAACTACAACTTAGCATCTTTAAATTGTGATTTAGCATCATAAATCATAAGCTAGCATCTTAAAACTATGACTTTTAAAGAGTGAACTTTTAAATGACAGTATGTTTAGCCAGAGTCGTGCTCCACACTGTTTYTATGTGACTTCTCTCGGGCTTCAGGCTCGTCATGTTCGGTTTCTCCTCCCAGCGGCGCGGCGCGAACCCTTCCCTCTCCGSTTTGGTTTGGCTCAGCCTCTCCGCTCTGCCTCCCGGTGGAAGATGGCGGTGGAGATGCTGCTGCTGTCTGGGGCTGGAGCAGAGGGCTCGGTTTGCACAAGAAGGACCTGACCCGGCTGGATTTAAACAGAAAGGGATTTATTTAACGCGATGAACTTCTTSTCCGAACCATCTTCTGTGAGTCTGGACTTCTCTGAGGGTGTTTTTAACCCGACCCTGCTGCTGCTGCTGCTGACTTTTTCTTTTTTTAATCCCTTCGATCCGCTCAGCTTGTCGGGGGTATTTTCCAGACTTAAAAACACATCTCCAGCTCCCAGGCGGACAGGGCGGGAGTGAAGAGTCGAAAGAAACGGAGAAAGTGGAGGAAAATGTCGGACTCGAAGGTAAAAGTTGCAGTGAGAGTTCGGCCCATGAACCGCAGGGGTAAGTCGACAAACTCCCCGCATCCATTTCGTGCCACATTCCCATGAACTTTTTGTGCTGCTTACTTCGCCATTTTTCGCACTTTTAGTTAAAGATTTTCAGCCTTCACGCCACCTCATTGTTTTGCTTTTACACTTAAATAAAAAAAAATAAATAAAAACCCTCCTGTCTGCTGCAGAGATTGAGCTGAACACTAAATGTGTGGTGGACATGGAGGACAACCAGACAGTCCTGCACCCTCCGCCCTCAAATGCAAAAGGAGACAACAGGTAGACAGCTGAAGCATTGCTAACAGTTTATTTTTTAAAAACATGTTATAGTTTGCATTAAAGGCAACTTTTAAGCCTTTTTTTAAATTAAAGTCCTTTAGAGCTGGGGTTCTCAAGCCGTTTGTGTCTGGGGACCCCTTAAAAGAGCAGACAAAATAAACCCCATGCTGTTTTAAAAGATAATTTATTTTCATTTCAACCCCTAAATGCTATGGGATTATATATATTTATTAAGTTTATTATGTTTGTTTTATTAGTTCATTGTTCTCCGTGCATTTAAAAAAATTAACAATTTAGTACAATTTTTTGAGGACCCCAAAGAAACCTCTCATGGACCCCAGTTTGAGAAMCTCTGCTTTAGAGGAGAGTAATTTCTGCTTCAACAAGAACAGCTAAAATCAGCCTTCCATCTCTGGCGTCTCAAAAACAAACATCTAAAGCAGTGGTTCCCAAACTTTTTGTCTTCTGACCCACAAAATATCCATGGCAAAAACTTGTGACCCCAAATATTACTGGTCTGAGTACACGAAC
>NW_013952454.1:1994402-2003412 GCF_001266775.1 Austrofundulus limnaeus | reverse complement strand
TGGGAAACACTGATCTAAAACACCGGCTAAAGATATAAGGATTATAGTTGTGATTTCTCTAAGCTGCAGTGTTCAGACGGGAACACTGCACCGCCGCTGCAGAGGACACGGTGTCACCTGATGGTAACATGATATCAAGTTATGTCATTCAACAAATCCRATACTAATCATCTCATACTGACACMGACTTTCACTCTTTGGAATKTCACACGACTCATCGGACATGACTGACCACTTCCTCCGACACGTGGAAAGTAAAAACCAGACGCTGCGTTATAAAGGATCTGGAGAATAGATATMAAAGTGCTTCAACCCTCAGCAGTCGTGTTTTTGCACAGCCGAAATGGTGACAGGGCTTGGCTGAACGAGTTAACGTCACACTGAACCCGAAGGGGAGTGGAGGAAAAGAGCAGTCAGTGCAGAGCTCTAAAGCACGGTGGTGGTAGTATCATTATAGGTGTGTTTTTCTACACCTAGAGTGAGGAAAAAAGTTAGGAATAAGTTGCTGAAAATGAAGGAACTTGATCAAAGAATCTACCTGATGTGTAGGTCTGTACCTATAAGGTGTTTAGCTGTTCTTTCAACAACCTGTTAACAGTGAAGCACGGCGGTGGTAGAATCATTGTGCGGRTGCGGTTTCTGTAATGTGAATCAGGAGGCAAGCCAGGACTAAGTAGCCTGTTCAAAGTTACGCTTAGTTCTAGTTTCCCTTCACTGCTTCGTCTGGGATTTCTCCCGTAGACGAGGATTTCTTCAGTAGAATTTTACCTGGGCCAATCAGCAAACAGAAGGACGAGTTTTGAACGACAACGTTGATTTTCTGCGCAGTGTCTGCTAGTTTAGCAGTGGTGGTGGAGGAAGTGAATGAAGCCAGTCCGTGCTGACAAGGCTTCCAAATTAAATTAACTTTATCTCACTGTGGCTGCCCGATCTGTACCGGAAACATTGTTTTTAGCATGTAGCATTTCGCTAGACTGATGACAGAATTCATTCGATTTCAGTCTTTGATCACCTGCAGTGTTTCATAGCTACAGCTGAGGATTTTTATTCCAGGAATAAAATAAAATGAAGATAAGATGAGTTATAACATGATTGTCTAGAAAATAGTTTGCAAGTTATTATAAATACACATTGTAAATCTATATTTTATTAATCAAAATGTATACAATATTAAAACTGTTTTCAGAATATAATGTAACACACCTTTATAATTAAGTATAGAAATAATAATTTTCATTATTTTTTTCCTAAATTGAGCACATTCCAGAAGTCTATCTTTTAGAGCAAATGAGTTGACGGTACGGATCGTGCTACCGGGGCGGATCGGGCAGCTACGATCACAAAGCCTGCAGGACTCATTTACAGCCATCTCGCTCGGTAATTCTCTCCTCTCAATAGGGTTGTTTACAGTGCGCGCAGTTTCCCGTTAGCTTCTTAGCTTAGCCTCCATCACAGTGGAGCTGGGGCGCATGCGTCGCAACTAGGGATGCACGATATATTGGTATTGATATCGGTATCGGGCGATATTGGTCATTTTTTAGAATATTGTATTGGTCTGATGAAAACTGGGCCAACATTAACGTCCGATATTGATTTCCTACTTTTTATCTTTGTGTTTCTGTTTTTGGAAGGGAGATGGCTGGTCGAGTGGCATCTGTTTGATCATGATAGTGATATTAATGCTGCGTAGCCAGGGATAACTGAAGCAGAGAGCCATGTCGGAGGTCTGGTCATTTATTTACAGTATCAAAAAAGACCCAAGTGTATTTGATGTTTACATGTATAATATAATTTGTGTGTTTGTGTAATATCAGTAAATATTGGTTATCGGCCATAATAGTAATAATTATATCGGATATCGATATCAGCTGAAATTTTCAAATCGGTGCATCCCTAGTCGCAGCCAACTGATCCAATAGTTTTAAACTTCAACTGAGGCCACGCCTCCAGGAAGCAATCGCTTCTCAATAGCGAGAGTCCAGACCCTCTGTACGAAGCAAAGCGAAGAACAAGGGGCTGGTTTTACCAGACTAAGGACTAAGTAATTTGAAATAAAAACATTTGTTTCAAGAATCTATCAAATGTGAAGGTCTTTACCTATAGGCTTTTAATGGTTCTGTCAACACCTTGTTCACAGTGAAGCAAGGTAGTGGCAGTATCATTGTATGGATGTGTTTTAGTGCAACATTGATCAGTAAAATAGCCAAGATTGATGCAAAAATGAGCTACTTTGTATAACATTTTCCCGTAGTGCTCAAAGTCACCATCCAGTTGAAAGTTCCTTTCAGTCTGACGCACAGGGAAACATGGACGTGAAGAACTCTGGTCCAGGATTTTTGTGATGTAAAACCTCAACCTGAACCAAGAGCATTATTAGCTTCTAGAATCCTTGAAGCTGTCAGCTAAGCTTTAACCAAGTCCATGAAGGCTGTGAGGAACATGAATTCTGTATATTTTTGTTTAAATAATGTACAGTAACACCACAACCCCATACATTTTTCTTTGCTGTATTGGAAATTGTCAGAAACATCCAAATAGAAATTTGAAATTTTACAGCGCAACCTTCATCTGATGATGGCGGCAAGACAGTGAATGGAGGTTTTATTAGATGTTACTGTAAATCTCCACCATCAGAGCTAAATGTTGTGTCTGGTTATCAGTATTTTCCACTGCTTATTGGAAGCTGCTTAAAGTAAAAGAAAAGAAAACTTGTCATAAAGAGAAAATATGACGCGGCCACTCTGCATACTCTAAAATGACACAAACAGGAGCCCAGTACTGATCCTTGAGGGACACCATCCTGCATGTTTAATTGTTTCTCCACTTTGATAAACCTATTTTTGAAAGAACGAGGGATCACTGGGCTTCTGCAGAACCCGGAGAGCAGAGAAACAACTGCAACCTGCAGGACTGTGGCCTTCGAGGACCAGCATTGGGCACCACTGGGGTAAAAGAAAGCTGACGTTTATTTTATTTTGTCTCCTCGTATATGTGGTAACCGAACAAACACCCTCGAAGCTTTTCTYACCGCTCGCGTCTTTCTCTCGTAAAATTGTAGCACTTTTCCCTGCTGGTGGTCCAGACCAGTCAGCATTTAACCAGTAATGACCTTACTCTGCCAGCAGCTCGCCTCCTCGRACAAACTTTAATTTAAAGCAATTATCGGAACAGAGACGGAGAAATGGCGGCTGTTTTCCGGGCAATTAAAGAAAGAACCAACATATAAAAAAAACCAAAACAAAACGAGACTTCAGAAGTGGTTCAGTGGCTGTGCTGAGAGACAAAGGGTTTAAAGTGCCTGTGAAATGCCTATCCTTCAAATACAAAAAGTCAAAGAAAGCATCTTTATACTTAAGATAATTGGCATAGTACACATGATTTTACCCATTTTGTCACATAACTGGCCTATTTTCTTTTAAATTTGGCTCAGCCAAAGTGAAACAGGAAGTGACATCAAAGCTGAACTCTTTAATAAAATAAACTCGCTGGTTTCTGTTTATTAAACCAAAATTATTTAAACTTTAACTCATCTTCGTCTCTCTTTGGTAGAAACTCAAAATAATCTAACGAAACATCAGATTCTTCTCTACAGTCTGTGTTGTTAGTTTTTGTAACAACGCTGTGTTTACATGCAGACATTCCCCTTTGACATCACTTCCTGTTTCTTCACATGCAAATATCTCAACAGCTCTTCATCTCAGCGGCGTGAAATTAGTTTTGCAATATGTTATCTTTCCAAAAACGCATTAATGTTTATTACAAAAATTTGATGTCACAGGCACTTTAAATTAAATTCTTTTATGATTATTATCTGAATATGGCTGAACTTTCCCACCGTAAACACATCGAACGTCCAGTGGAAGCTTAATTCAGGGTTACGTTTTTTTGTTTCAGTTTCGTTTTCATACACTTTATTCTTGATATTCCTTATTTTAAAACTGGCTGTAGTTTTTATTTTTGTGCACCGAGCAGCTGTGACGTTGTTTTTCATTAACTTGGGGTCCGGTTTCTTCTCCACGGAGCAGTTCAGACGTATTTAACTTTTCACTCGTACTGCTGTGTGTTTTGGGTCTCTGTGTTTAGGCTTTCTCGGTTTTTCCCAAACCGTATAATTTTCCTTTTCGCCGCAGAATGTGTGTGTGTGGAGGGCGATACCCTGATCTCTGGGACTTGTTTTAAAGACACCTGTTCCTGCGTGTTGGAATCGGCCCAGATTTTGTTGGTATTAGCGCGCCAAATATGGCTGCAGGGCCAAGATTATGGGAAACTTTTTCTCTCTGCCGTGGGAACGCTGAGCCACAGTGTCTGAAGGGAAACCGGCTATAATGGATATTTTGGTGTGGACGCTTCTTTAGCTGAAAGCTGTTTTGAAAAATGGGGCAAAAATAACAGTTTTTAGATGTTAGCAAAGCTTCTTGTGTTAAAAGTTTCATTCACTATAATATGGCCTTGATTTATTTTCGCAGCACATCTAAAGCCTTTGATTCTCAAGAGGAATTTAAAGTAATATAAAGGATTTCCTTTAGTGGATAAGGTGGAGAGTGTTAAATGTACTGTTTTCTCTTTTTCAAGAACTGGACTGTAATGTCTCCAAATGGAAAAAAAAAGATTGTGACTTCAGGCCAAAAGGTCAAGTTTCACCTTTCATCTGCTTGTTGAGCTGCCACAAATTGCATATTTGAAACAGGAGTCTGGGAATGAAGGTTTCTTTTTCACGTGCCTGTCCACTTTCCTTCAGCGTGTAGACACAATCATGGAGGGGGGAGACATACCTGAGGCTGCTGCCGTCTTCTAAAGAGGGATGAGTGATGGAGCGATAGGACGATAGAAAATCCCACTGCCACTCAGTCTCACCACACGTTGCTCCTATCAAGCCCCGGCACGTTTGTCACCAGAGAAGCCACAGAGCTGGAAAGTTTTCTTTGTAAATCTGTGATAAAAGTTATGACAACTGACAAAACAAACCACAACAACAGATTTTATTTTTGGTGCTGAAAATATGAAGGTTTTTTTTTTCTATCCCTCATGCTAACGAGCTCTGCACTGCCACATTTTGAGCAGGAGCACCACCAAAACAATGGGGGTCGGGGTGGCAATGCCCCACCAATGCACCCCCCCAACTTATACCCATTGGTCTGTAAAATCCCAAGCTTTTGCTGGATGTGTATTTCATACATGTCAAGTTGTTACATCCTTTTGCAGGTATACAGACGTATAGAGCAATGTTACAGATTTTTCTCAAATCTTACGGATTTTTTCAAAACCACATTTTGAAATTTATYTAACATGTAGCCTGCAGGATGATAAAAAAGCAAATAACATCAACTAACCATCTTACAACCTGTTCTGCCACTAGAAATAAGTTCTGCACTTTTTCCGCCCCGCGGTTGCRAGTTGTACAGAGTTTTGGCAAAACTTCAGGATTTTTGAGGCTCTTTATACAGGTAAACATCCAAAGGGGTTGACATGTAAGGTATTTTTAATTTCCCCTATCTATTTAGGATTATTAAAACCTCATAAACATAAAAAACATAATTATTGAGGAACTAGGAGTTAAAAATTTAAATGTATATTTTTATTTATAATTCAAAATAAAACTTAAGCCTAGTCCTCCTAAATAAAGACAACTGGTCTAAGTCTGGTGTCATCGACATCAGGATGCACAGTATTCGGTTATATGCATATTTTTTAAAAATATCAATTTCGGAGAGGACACGCTTCAAAAGGTTGGGTTTTGACAACTTTTCTCAATTAGTGACAAAACTCAACTTGTAATTTAATAAGTAATTAAAGTAAACCTATGCACATTACAAGGTGATTAATTAACCCGTGTATTGCTGTAGTTGYCAAATAACCTGTACAACAACCTAATAAATCTCCTAAAATTCTGTTCTGTCTTTTGGTTTTGGTGCCACTCCAGGACTTTCATTGGCCCCGTCATTAAAACATCTCTGGAGACGCCACTGGTTTTAGGGAAGGTCTTTATCTGATAATGTCCGTACCCAAGCGTGTAATTTCTACTTTAATCTCTCTCCTTATCACTGGTGATTAAAAGACTCAATTGGGTTTATCTTCACTAGTCTGTTATCGTGTTTTTTTGCTTTTTTGTAAATCTGGGTGGTGTGGAGAGGAGCTACAATTAATCAAGATCTTTCTACATTGTTAATTTAACTTGAACAAAGATATTTGTTGTTTGATTCATTGTTTGGTGCCTTTTTGTTTGTAAGCAAAAGTACTCAAGAACTAAAAGAATTATGAAAATCAAATWAAAAATGAGGCATGGGTAAAAGGTGTTTTCTACAATAGTTGTAAAAATATAACCATTTTAAGCATTAAAAATCAACATTTTGGAAAATATGCATTTTATTAGACAAAGTTATGAGGATAATTATTTCACTCATTTGATTTTTTCAGTAGATTAAAAAATGACTTGATTCAAGCAGCTAACTTTGCTAGAAAGCTAATTTTTGCTAGCGGTGTGCTTGGATAAGGTAGTTTTGTTGAAATGTGATCATTTAGTTCCAGTGTAATTGTTCCACTGAACATTTAAAACAAATTTAGTGTCAGTTTAAATGTAAAAAAACTAAATCATTCTTTGTCACAGGTGTTAATCCTGAAAAAAAAGCCTCACATGCTAAACTCGTACTAGCATTGGATCTAGCTTTCTTAGTTGGTTATTGTTTGACAACTACTTCCATCTAAAAATTGTTTTTTACTTCAWATTTACATAAAAATGATTCTCGTCTCTAAGCTTCTTTACTGAAATGTTAAAAGGCCTCTCAAAGTTTCTTGTGTAATAGTATCATTAAACTACAAAGTTTGTAAAATTATAAATTCTATTATGATATATATAAAACTAAAGAGATTTAGGGCTGTGTTGGAAATTTCTGATTTTTTTATAGTTTTTTTATTTAAAACTTTGAAAGTCAGAATTTAAAATATAAAAATAGATATAATTTTTTTTAAGTGGCACTAATCTTCTTCCATACATACAGGCACTAACAACACAAGTGTTTGTGTAAATTTGTGTCTGTTTCGTATAGTTTTTAAACTCTAAAGATGTTTTTATCCTGACTTTTGTCTCTTTGTTTTTCTGTTTTGCCAGTAATAAGCATTTCCACTTATATAAATCTCWCTCTGAGCYGYTTGTTACTAAAACTCACCACTGAGKCTGACATTTGGTCTTTAAAACATTATTATTGTGGTTTTTAGAAGCTATAGTCACACAGAAAAGAAACTGTGGTGCTCACGTAAAGGTTGTTCTGTTTGCTTAGAGGGTGGGACATTGTTTACATCTTGATCCTGGAATTGAGAAAAGATGGCGCCCTCCCGTCTTTATCGAGCCTGTACCTCATTAAACTCAGATGTGGCCTCATGTAGTGAGGGCATCAGCAGCGTGTGTAAAAATCCACTTTCAGATCCTTTCCTGTGAAACTTTTCAAACATAATTCAGATGAGGCCTTTTTGAAGTGTTGCTTTGTGCGTTCACTTAGTTTTTAGGAAGTCATTAAACTTAGTTTATATTTTATTGTGTTCCAGTAGATATGGTTCGTACAGACTCCCTCGCCCCACAGCTCTTGCAGGTCGACCCCACTTGTCACCGCAGCGTCAGAAATGCGGAAGAGGATTAAATTAGACCTCGTCTTCACCGTGCGCTGTGTTGAATGTTTGTTATGGAAACTTCGAAGCCATATGCTGACGGCGGTATGAGCACCATGTGTGCTGCCTGTGACGGTGCTTTTCGTTTGGCCTGGAAACAGAGTTGGGCTTATTTTTCGGAGCTCTAACCCTGATGTCTCCATGTTTACCACAGTTGCTGAGCAGCAACAGTCGTGAGATACTGACGAGTTCTGGGGTTTTGTTGGTGAACTAAAGAGTGGCGTCCTCCCCCCAGCCACTTCAAATGTTTGCACAAGAAACTCATTTAGATCAATGTTTGGACACATTTCTGCTTTGAAAGAATAGTTGAGATTCTTTGAATTGAGGCTTAATGGAATAGCTTTTGGCGGTCAGTAACTTACCTGCAGTAGATAGCAATTAGAACATCTCAGTTTGGAGAATCAGGTGGAAAATCTAAAGAAGTCAAGCTAAAGAGGAGTCAAACTGTCTCACCACGACTAACTTTGACTTAAAGTGGTTCTATGAGGTTTTCCGTACAGTTTGAGCTAGGGCTGGGTGGTATGACCTCAAATTCATATCACGGTATAAATTCAGTCCCTTCGCAGTAATGGTANCCTGACAACAGAGCTCAAAGTGTGGGATCATTTTAAGAAAATGAAAGAAACCTGTGCAATATCTGCAGAGCAGAACTTGCCTTCCACAGCAATTATTTTTAGTTAGCATATAGCTAAAATCTGACCATGGTTATAGAATAGCAGCTGCATTCTGATGTGATAAGCTGTATGTTTTATATTCAATTAAYGTATGATCCGATTAGTCGACTGGTCGAATAAATAATCGGTGATTAATCGATTATTAAAATAATCGTTTGTGGCAGCCCTATTAGGYACTAGGGTCAGGGACAAAATGTCTAAATTTTAGGCTTTGGGACGGTTAGAWTTTTGCATTTTCYACACTTTCTGAAATGATGACAACGGATTCTGCCCCATCTCATCAATAACTGACACTAGGGGAGTACCCRACGTGTCAAAACCGGAGGGAACCTTGGAAAAGCGTCAATATGTGATGAGTTGGGAGTGAGAATGTGTTGACTTAWCGGCTGCTGCTCTGCTGCGCTCTCAGAGCAGAAGATGGATATCTGGCTGAACGAACGTCCACATTTTTTTAAAATCATCTCTGTGGGTAACAATACATAAAAAACAAGTTTTTTTCGTCGACAACTTGGGTGTGGAAAAACTACGGTTGTTAAAGCTTCGCTCTGCTTGACGTGCAGCGGGAGGGAGGGAGGAAATCATCCCGTGACAAGTAAGGGTGCAAGAAAATATTGATACACTGAAATATCGTGATATTTCATTTCCCGATACTATATCGATATTCTAAAGCCCTGTAT
>NW_013952454.1:1990587-1992728 GCF_001266775.1 Austrofundulus limnaeus | reverse complement strand
GTGTACCTAATAAAGTGGCCGGTGAGTGTATTTCTTCATTATATTTCCAACTCCTCCTGCTCAGTTGTCTCTGCACTCACAGCCATGTTGACAGGTGCGATGATGTAACTGACGACAGGACTACCGTCTATCACATATACCGCCAAGCCCTAACTCCAGTGCTTAAAAACAGTTTGTTTTTATGTTTATGTGGTTCTAATAATTCAAATAGTTGTGAGAAATAAAAAAATACACACCAAGCAAAAACTTGGTACTGATGGGGATTAAAACTGTCTGAACAAGAGGTCCACTCTGGTGCCACCAATTTTTAGGGGTGGCCACTGCTGCCCTCTGACCGCCCCCTCCTTAGTGGCGCCCCTGCTTTAAAGCAGTCGTTGCTTCCCGTGTGAGAGGCGTGCGAGTCGTTCCAGAAATTGTTTGTGTGGCAGGAATCAGATTGGTCTGTTTTTGTCATCAGCCTCTCAGACTTCCTGCAGCGCTGACTCTGAACTCTCATCATGTTTAGTTTTAAAATCAAACAGTGAGAGCCTGGTCAGTTTTACTTTAGCTGCTATATTTGATATTTATCCGTCCTGTAAAGAACCCCCCTACTCACTTCTCCACTGTAACTCAGCTCCATTGGAGTCAAGTGTCTCCTGAACACACTGAGTCTTTTTTTAAAACTCGTAGGCTAGTGTAACTCAACACTGAGACACCTCAGCTTTTGAAATCTTGTTCTTTTGAAGCGTGTCCGCAGCCAAACAGAAAATGTTCAGGGGAGCGGAGGATAAAGGGGTGGTGGGAGGTGTTTATCTTCAGGAATAGATCGAGAGGAGAGGCCCAAATATTTGACGGGGAGTGCCAGTAAAATATGTCGTATGTGAAAGTTGTTGGTCTTAATCAGGAGGTCAAACGGTTTCTATGTGAGCTTCTATTCCTGGAAATATTGAAGATGATTTTTTYYCCCTCGACCGACGAAGATGGGAGCCGCTGAAACGTTAGCTGAGAAATGAAACACAAAAGTGTAACGTGTTCACTCGGCCATGCTTTGTAATTTGTTTTCCACCGTCAGATAAATGCTTTAGTGGATGGATGATACAGTAGATTAATCTGGTTTGTTTCCTGCTGGGTTTGGAGTCCTGTGGGTTTTTCAGCAGCATAATAACCCAGTGGCCTTAATCCAGCTCCCTAACCAAAACGGGGGAATTCCACGGCTGCCGGTTCTCGTTTATACCTTTTTGTGTTGAGCACAAGAAAACACGTGGAGCTGAGAAAGATGCCACAACKGTCTCGGACCCTCCACAAAGAGTTAAGATGTTATTGCATTTATCGGGAAGCAGTTTCAAATAATACAAAGTTTTTTTTGTGGAAAAAATATGATTTTTTTTTAAGTTGTTTGTTTTTTATGATCAATAAAACTATGGTTGTCTTAGCATTAGCCAACTGGATGTTAATCACTTCKGTAACACTTTATAATAACTACACCTTATTTAGCCTTAATTAATCATTAATAAAGGGTTACTTAACCTTAAACATCATTAATTAAGGATGATTCAGACTTAATAAGCTCTGAATTAACACATTTAATTATGCTTTACCCATAAAGGCTAATTACTTCTAAAACTAACAAACATTGTTTAGTAATGCTTAAGAACTCATGAACTATTCTATATACCGGTACTGCGTATATGTATGTAAATGCTCATATAAATGTATTTTCACACCATGTATTAGACATTAATGGTCAGAGAATGTTTGAATTGACTTATCTACTAACTCTGCTGTGCATCAGTAATTAAGTGTTAGTATTACCCATGAGCCTTTGCTGCCTGAGTTTAAGTCAAACTTCCTCCAAGTGCGCAGGCTAAAAAAAACCAAATCAAAGCACTGGAGTTATAAACAATAAAATAAAGGATCTTCGCTAAAAAAAACTGATTGTATGTCATTTATTTTATTAACGCATTTGGCCCACAGCCCTCAGATAGGTTTTCATTTTTGCTCATTTCAGGGAAAGTTTTAGCCACCTTGCTCAAACCAGGAAGTTAAACGTATGCTCAGGCAGCAAAGCCTCATGGGAAATTTCATAAATTGATAAAATATGAGTATTTTGGGTCTTATAAAGTTTGCAAATCTACATGTGTGCTTAAATCTAATCTAAACAC
>NW_013952454.1:1988138-1990397 GCF_001266775.1 Austrofundulus limnaeus | reverse complement strand
CTTTATTAATGTGAGATTATATGATTTATACATAAATGTTTATTTTTTTTTCTTGGTAAATATCTTTAAATACCTCGCAAAAATAATTTAATGTTCTACTGAACCACAGCTATTTGTTGTTATAGTGAAAGTGAAATAATAGCCATTATTTTTTTTATTTCTGTAGCCATTTATTTGTTAAATTATTTTTCAGTCATGTTTTAGGTTAACAAAAAAATTGTGATATTAATCCTGATCGGACGGTATGAAAAAATTAATCGTGATAATTTTTTTGCCATTATCGCCCAGCCCTAATTTACATATATATATACACAGTATATAGAATAGTTAATTCTTGATTTGTTAAGCTTTAGTAAACAATGAGTATGTTAGTTTTAGAACTAATTAGCCTTTATGGGTAAAACATTAATAAATGTGTTAATTCATAGCTTATTAAGTCTGAATCATCCTTAATTAATGATGTTTTTCAAGGTTAAGTATCCATTTATTAATGATTAATTAAGGCTAAATAAGGTGTAGTTATTATAAAGTGTTACCATAATTTCTGGTAGCAGTTATTAAATGGAATAATATGGATTTATATTATAATTTAGTGTCTTACCTCTGACTCTCAGTTCCTAYCACACCAAATTTTAGCTCAGTGTCTGTAAAACTGACAGATTTAGAGCCATTTTTATRTTTTCTAAGGTCAGTTGGCTGCGACAGCCACTATAAATGAGCATCCAATGATATACAGTATAGTACAAGGGAACACACACAACCAGATATGGACAAAAACATAATCACCCTTTCCCCTTTTTGTGAGATTATTATCATGGTTTGTCGATTCCAGATTAGGTTGTATAATTTCAARATAAAAGTGCAGAACCTGCAGTAAAGTTAAAGTCATCCTGGAAAACGAGTGTTTAAATCACAGACAAAGAGGACTTACTGTAGATGAACTCTACAGGCAGAATAAAAAGCTAAAAGGGGGGACACAGATTTCTGGGTGGGGAGGGATTAAAGAGCTTATTTCTGAAGCAGAGTGGGAGAACTGGAACCTAATGGACTCCAACTTATTAAAGAGGGGGAGGTTTTAATGTTATGTCAAATAGAGGTTAAAGCCAATACGTGAAGTCAGTGTTTGGATTAAAATGAGAAATTATAAAGGGAATAACAGCTTTTCCYGAAAAATCCTAAATCAAACCAGTTCCTCCTATTGTCATACAGAGCATTCCTAACATTCCAGAGCTGATGCAGCAGCTGCACATACAGTCAAACCCCAGCAGCTCCGAGGCAGCTTGTTTTCTCCTGAAGGATCAAAGATCCTGTTTGATTGATTGATTGATTGATTGATTGAGTGTTACAGTCTTGGAGAAAAACCCAGACATCTCTCTCTGACAACACTCCCCATCTGGGAGAAAGAGAATATATAATCCATCCAGTGAGTTCTGGGTCGTCCCCGGTGTCTCCTTCCTGTGGGACAAGCCCAGAAAACTTCCAGTGAGGGAGTCAGTCGTCCAGGAGGCGTTCTGATCACATGCTCAGACCACCTCGGCTGAGTCCTTTTGATGCAGAGGAGCAGTGGTTCTTCTCTGATCCGTACAGCCCGCCGTCTGACTTCCATGTCTGGTTTTGATGCTCTTCCTCWCGAGGTGGTGGGCCCACATGGAGGTTTCTTTTTGGGCTCGATCAAGGCTTGACCACCAGGCCTGGGGTCTTTTCAGGGTGTTTCCTGATGTATTAGTTGTTTATCCATCAGTTTTTCAATGGCTCCTGGTCTGACCCCTTCSCTGAGGCCTGTTTGCTGATGCCCCCAGACAACAGAGCCCCCAGAATGACGGGGGTACTCCATCCCTCTACCCCGTTGAGATGGCTTTTCTGTAACACTTTTCTGCAGAAAAGCCATCAACTCCTCTGATATCTAAATATCGGTCTTGAAATCAGCCATAAAAAAATCATATTAGTTGGACCTAACAGCCTGTATCAACAGGCCTGGTACCCCATACTCCAGGAGTATCTGAGATAAGAACCTAAACAGTAAACTGACAGTACACTCTTTTATTTTTAGTTTAAAATTAATCTGCTGAAAGGATACTTGTCTGTACTACTTTTTGGTAAGGGAAAGACTCTTACTTGTTTCTCTATACTCTGATATCACAGCTGAATAACTGAACATTACTTCAACAATGACCAAACTATTCCTTTATTCAAATTTCACTTTTAGTTTTTTTGTCAAGTAAAAAAGAAATACTTTGTGTTGACTAAGAAAGCATCCAT
>NW_013952454.1:1986113-1987583 GCF_001266775.1 Austrofundulus limnaeus | reverse complement strand
TGTGTGTGTGTGTGTGTGTGTGTGTGTGTGTGTGTTTGGGGTTGGGGTGGGTCTTTAAGTAAAGTGCTTTATTTTTAACAATTAAGGTATGTAATGGCCCTCTTTTGTTTTAGTCTGGGCACTTGGAGAAAGTCTGCCATACGCTCAAAGTAGCAACGGCTCATGGGACATTTCATAAATTGATAAAATATAGTTTTTAAAATAGAGTTTTTGTGGCCTTATAAAGTGTGCAAATCTACACGTGGGGTTAAATCTGATCTAAATATTTCTTGTTGTCATTTCATGTTTCATGTTTAATCCTAATAAATCAGCACCATGAATGAAAACTATTCACTACAGCCCTTTTATGTAGTCATTTGACCAATGGAAATACTGTGTTTCTACAAAGTATAACCTTATAACTTTGGCAACTGTTGGTGGGCCAAATCAAATG
The DNA here is from genome assembly GCF_001266775.1 of Austrofundulus limnaeus. Classification (NCBI taxonomy): domain Eukaryota; kingdom Metazoa; phylum Chordata; class Actinopteri; order Cyprinodontiformes; family Rivulidae; genus Austrofundulus; species Austrofundulus limnaeus. Next base: position 1,987,150 of record NW_013952454.1, on the reverse strand, counting down.
GCTTGGCGGGCCAAATTTGGCCCACGGGCCCCACTTTGGGCTCCTCTGCTCTATACTCTGATATCACAGCTGAATAACTGAACATTACTTCAAACAATGACCAAACTATTCCTTTATTCAAATTTCACTTTTAGTTTTTTTGTCAAGTAAATAAAGAAATACTTCTGTGTTGACTAAAAAAGCATCCATCTTGGATTAGATTCAGAATAAACTCTGTTTTGTCTCTACTCTCTCACATCTACTGTCCTTCATTAGAATCATCCACAGCTAACAGCCTGAGCRCCACAGAGGAGATCATAACTTTATTTTTTTGGCGGTGGGAGCCTTGCATAGAAACAACAGGTCTGAATAGGGRGCAGTTCTTCAGGGTGGGTGTGGGGCATTGTGACTCAGCTCAGATCTGTGCGATGGTCCTCCTGAAGCACTCTGCCCTGTATTAGTTAGCATGCCAAGTTGATGCTCGCCTCTGTTTCTGTGCCAAGAGATCTGCTGACTGTTGGAGGAGCCAGACCGTGGCACGAACACGATCACCAGGGCGTAGTGTTTAGGTTTAACCACACACAGARCAGGCTGTGTTGCAGAGTTAACGTTCCTGTGATTTTAGTTAAGAGCAACAATCTTACATTATGTTTCAGCGTAAATACTGAGCTTTTGTCCTAGACTCTGGCAGCTGGTAACGCTGGACGCAGACTCCCCAGACTGGCCTCTGTGTTGAAGTCCGCAGGAATAAGAGCTATTTATTCAGCAGAGTCAGTGGGACATTCAATCCTAAATCTCTTCCTCTTCCTCACGCTCCACTGGCTCAATTATGGAACCAATCAGAGCAGCGTCTRCCACCAGGAAGTGCCGTGCACCGAGTCCGAGTGAATAAAGGAGAGAATGAGTTTTTTTAAACAAAGACATTTGTTTTTTTTCACTTCAGTAGGAAAAAGAACTTAATATTGGTTTAATTTCTTCATCATCGGTTATTTTTATTTGTTTATTTATTTTTGTTAGTTATATAAAGAGGAAAGAGGAAAAGAGAGAGAGAACAAAAG
>NW_013952454.1:1982912-1985157 GCF_001266775.1 Austrofundulus limnaeus | reverse complement strand
GAAAACAAGTCATCCAATAAATAATAATAAAGAAATAAATGAGAAATAAAATAAAATGATGACTCATACAAAATCAAAATGTCAAGGAAAACAAAAGTAAATTAMAGAAGTCATGAATGAAAAGGAGCAGAAAKAAGTATAAACTTGTAATATCTTCCCCTACTCGCAAAATAAAATCAACCACCAACTCAAAAATTCACCGTCAGCATACGGTGAAAGTAAGTCAACACATAATTACAACAAAACAATACTTTAGACAATATTATAACGCTTCATCATGATAATTTTAAAGGTTTTTTTTTAAATACAAAAGACTTCATCTTGTTCTTGTCCTGTCCGCTCAGAGCCGACCCACACGGGTCGATCCTCTGTCGCGACGCCGCTTCTGCAGCCGTGATTCCGAGTGTTGTGTTTGGTTTGGTCAGCAGGAGCCGGATGGATGTCCGTGTGAATGTGTCAGCCACAAAGGCTCTACAACGACAGAGGGGTGTGTGTGTGTGTGTGTGTGTGTGTGTGTGTGTGTGTGTGTGTGTGTGTGTGTGTGTGCATTCAAAGCAGCATTGTTGGACTGCACCCCCACTTCCCCCCTTGACAACCCACTGGTGACCAGCTCAGTGATGTTTCACACACCAGGAGAGAGGCTTTGTGCTCAGTGCACTCGGCCCCTCTGACCGGACCCCGAGGGTTGTGAGGGGGTGGACGGGGAGTTTAGACCAGACCACGAGCGTGCAYGCTGTCCGGGGCACGTGAACCCGACCTGTAGTAACCCTCAGCTGAACGAGCGAGTGGCCGTCTGCTAAGTTTGTGACGCGTGAATTATTTGTTTTGTAAATGCGATCACCTTCAACTTTGTCTGCTTCACTATTCGCTGCCGATTAACAGTCATCGTCCAATCAAGAGTGAGCCGTCGTGCAATCACAGCCTCTGCAGACCGAGCGGAGGGTGTGATTATCAAACCAGGTCTAATTGAGAATGATGGCACTTTTGTTCCTCTGAATGGCGCCCGCTCACTTGTCTGAAGTCACAAGAACATTCAGTCATCTTTGAGCCTCTCTGGCCCTGATTACGATTAAAAAGGAGTTMAGTTACTTTGTGGTATTTGTGTCGGTGAAAACCAGGAGCTGCAGTCAGAATGAGTGAGGAAAATGTGTGTTCATCATTTTTGATGAAGTGCTAACGCTGCAAGAACATGTTCGTATTCTTATCCTAAATTTCTCTTACTGTTGTTCGTACGAAGGGTTCGTACGAACATGTCACGTCAGATTCAACAAACTCTTCTATCTTCAGGRAAAGTGTGTAAATGAACAGTGTATCAGCTGCTCGTGCACGAGGAGAGGAGATTTGCATAATTACCACCCAAAAACACCATATAAGGCTACATTTCCTGCCCCACACACCAGGAAGTGTTCATTCATAAATGACATCACAAAGTAAAAAAGAAGAACTTTATGAGTTCGCAGATTGAAGTCCTGCTCTCAGAGATGCAGAAAAGCAAATCTGTCATTTTTAGCAGCGTCAGCTGTGGAATTAAAGGAGCTGCTAAAGCCGAGGAATGAAATGATGACTGCTGTTAATGTTGTGTCACCTTTGGGTCGTATACAGTCACAGAAATAAAAATCTAAATCATCTCTCTTTAATCCTGCTCCGGTTTTTCTCTGGTCAAATATTTTTAATTTAAGTGTAAACAACTGTGTTATGTAGTTTTCATTTATTCAGAAGGAGAGCAGTGCCCCACCACCACCTTTATAACAATCTATAAAGCTCATTATATACAGAGACAAATTAAACTTCAATTAATGCAAAATTTAAGTTGGTTTGTAGTTTGAGATCTTCATAATATTCATGTAGTGTTATACAACAGCATTAATAACCAATTTATGTCGTTATTCTACATTATTACATTTAAAATTATACAGTAATTACAATTCAAACAGAACAGCCTATTGTTAATATAATTATTAGGGGTGTAAGAAAATATCGATACACTGAAATATTGCAATATTTCATTTCCTGATACTGTATCGATAATTCTAATGCCCTGTATCGATTTTTATTAAGGTTTAAAATGTCAACTTTCCTGCCAGCCATTCATTTTTATGTTGTAGTTCAGCCTCTGACCACTAGTTGGCAGCAGTGAGCCAGCCATTTGGCTCCTCTACCTCATGAGCGCCAGAGAGGAAGAGAGCATTAGCATTGTGAGTAAACATTGGCTGTGTCCAAAACGACAGGACGGGTCCTCCGGAGG
>NW_013952454.1:1979524-1982809 GCF_001266775.1 Austrofundulus limnaeus | reverse complement strand
GTATCAGCCGTCACGTTACGCATATAGCGCATGCGTCTATCACCTCGAGCGAGCTCGGCACTCCCCCCATGACATAAAGCTACGTTTACATGGACAAAAGTAATCGGATTAAACAGCCGTTCGGAATAAAAATGCGTCATGTAGCCCTAATAATTATGGAGCGTGATTTATTTTCAACTCAAAATATCTTCAAACTAACAAAATATAAAGTTATTAGTGAAGAAAATTGATCTGGATAACAGCAGACTGACTGCTCGTAAAATATACGAAAGGTCTGGACCACTCGTGAATTATGTTCGTATCTGAGAAAAATCTTACAATACAGAGAAAATTGGTGAATGCCACAAATTCTCCTAAATCTTTCGTACGCACAACTTAAGAACAAATCTGTTCGTACCAACGGTTCTTGCACGAGGATGTCTCCAAAAGTGACCATCTGATTTGCACCAGAACTCTTGGTTTTAATATTCAAACCAGTGTTGATGTAAAAAAATAAAGTCTGAAGAACAAACAGATCAAAGCTTTTTGTTCCTGCTAGAAGTGAGGTGTTAGATGTGTTCATGCTCAACAGTTGTTCAGTCAGTCTGCTGCTTTTTTCCACACAGCAGCTCCTGCAGGTGTCTGAAAACACAGAAGCTCTCTGCTGAGASTCTGAGAGGTCCTACAGCACCGGGAAACAGCCACGGCTCAGTTTCCCTGGAGATCCGTGTCACCGGGAGCTGGAATTTATTTCCTCTGAAGCTTTGACTCTGATTTATGAATTCATTAAATTTCAGCTGCTTCTACCGAAAACAAAGCAAAAATAAATCCTGAGCTGCAACGGCTCCAAGCTTGATGAACGTGAAACTGAACAAGAAAAATTACATTTTGAAAATGCGTTGTGAAGGCTGAGAGCTGAGTRACTGAACAACTAAAGCTTAACGCAGCAGAATTCTAACTGAAAGCTAAAAAAGACCAAATTTATCTAAAAGATGTCAAAAGCATAACTGCTACTTGTAGCAAAAAAAGCTAGCAAAGAGTGTCAAATGTTAGCTGCAAGGTAAAAGCAGCAAAATGCTATCTCAAAGAAACAAATGGCAGGCTAAAACCTAAATGTAGTAGAATGACTGCCAAAGGTAAAAAAAACAACTAAAACCTAAATGTAGCAGAGTGATAGCTAAAACTAAAGATAGCAAGAGGCTAGTCAAAACCTAAATGTAGTAGGATGAYTGCTAAAGCTAAAAACAACWAAAAAGTTAATGTAGCAGAAWGGTATCTRAAAGCTAACRGTACCAAAAGTTAACTGAAAGATGAACRCAACAAGACTATTGTAAAGATAAAAATAGCAAAAGTTACCTAAATGCTAAAAGTACGTGAAGGCTACCTCAAAGCTAAATGCTGCAAAAGGCTAGCTAAAAGCTAAATGTAGCAGAATGGTAGCTAAAAACTAGAAGTAGTATAAGAAGTCAAAAATCGAGCAAGTAGCTGAAGCAGAAAGAAGCTGAAGCAGGTTTTAAAGTAAATTATGTGAACTAATTGAAAACATCTTCATATATTTCTTTTTGAAAAATGTTTTAAAATTAAGCTAAACGTTTTGAAAAATATATAAAAGTTCCAAAAAGTCACAGCATCCGTCTCCTGAATGAGGCAAATGTTTTCGATTTGTTAGCTAATTGTCGGCACAAAGTAGGCTGTGGTGTTTAGAACAGAAATTGTTCAGTAAAATAACAACAAAAAAAAAAGTTAACAAACACGTTGATGCTGACTCAGCAGTCGGACAACAAACGCTCAGGTTTTCTCTGCTCAGACGAGCTCAGTCCTGCTGACGAGCAGTAAGCTCTGTGAACAATAACCACGTCTCTCCTGGCTGCAGGTCCGCCTGCGGTGAACGTGCTCGGACAGGTGTGAGAGAAGGTGTGTTCACGCTCTTTGTCTTGTCTCCGCCCCCCCGCAGGTGTTCGCTTTTGACCACTGTTTCTGGTCCATGGAYGAATCCAACTTTCCCAAGTACGCCGGTGAGTCACTGAGGCTCAAACTGATCCTGGGATTATTCAGCGAGCTCAGACTGTGGGCCGACGGGTTTTGTGTCACCGCTGTACGGGCAGGGGAAGTCCCTCCAACACAGAAGCTTTACATGAAACAGCAGAGTTTGGACACGTGGGATCATTTGAAGCAAAAAGACCAACAAAGAATCTGTTGCTGTATTAATCTAATTAAYGTTAGTCACCATTCATAATAATAGGAAGGCAGTTATTGTAACTGTTAATTTAAGGCCGATTGTTTGCAATCATTGTAAATGTTTTGTTCATTAAATCTGTTTCATTTTAACGTTGGAAAAGCAGCGATGGTTTGTTCTGAACGGAACAAAGCAGTCCGTTCAGTGAAGGGCTGGAGCTTTATATAGCTCATTAAACAGCTGTCCCATTCAGCAGGAGCACAGATTTCCTCACACAGCTTTACATTTTAACACCACCAGTGTCAAAAATGTAAAGCTGGACTTTAGGCTACGTTCACTCTGCAGGCTACGACGGAGTATTAGGGCCACACAAGTTTTTTTGTTACATTTTTTTAAATTATGTGAATAAAGTCATAATATTACGACATTAAAGCATATGGAAATAAAGTCATAATATTATGAGAATAAAGTTGAAATTTTATGAGATTAAAGTCAATGAGAATAAAGTTGAAATTTTATGAGATTAAAGTCGATGAGAATAAAGTCGTAACATTACGAGATTGAAGTCATAATATTATGAGAATAAAGTTGTAATATGAGAATAAATTTGGAATTTTATGAGATTAAAGTCAATATGAGAATAAAGTCGTAACATGAGATTAAAGTCAATATTATGAGAATAAAGTCATAATATGAGAATAAAGTCGTAACATTACGAGATTAAAGTCATAATATGAGAATTAAGTCAGAATTTTATGAGATTAAAGTCATATGAGCGTAAAGTCGGAATTTTATGAGAATAAAGTCGTAACATGAGAATAAAGTCAATATTATGAGAATAAAGTCATAATATGAGAATAAAGTCGTAACATTACGAGATTAAAGTCATAATATGAGAATTAAGTCAGAATTTTATGAGATTAAAGTCATATGAGCGTAAAGTCGGAATTTTATGAGAATAAAGTCAATATGAGAATAAAGTTGTCACATTACGAGATTAAAGTCATAATATGAGAATTAAGTCAGAATTTTATGAGATTAAAGTCATATGAGCGTAAAGTCGGAATTTTATGAGAATAAAGTCAATATGAGAATAAAGTTGTCACATTACGAGATTAAAGTCATAATAT
>NW_013952454.1:1976282-1978779 GCF_001266775.1 Austrofundulus limnaeus | reverse complement strand
AATCAGATCTGAGCAAAAAAATCTGAATTGATTAAGACTTTAATAGAATTCTCTGAACCAGTTTTGCATTAATGACAATATATACCTAACTGTGTTTTTCCCTCTGTTTGCTCTTGTTTCCATGGACTCTTTCTCTGAAAGGTCAAGAGGTGGTGTTCAAGTGCCTCGGAGAGGGGATCCTTGAAAATGCATTCCAGGGTTATAATGCCTGCATATTCGCCTACGGACAGACGGGTAACAAAGAGTTCATATAAAGTCTGCTCCTAATAATGTTTTTTTTTTGACCACCTTTGTGATAAATAGTTAAACCAGTGCTTAAGATAGATTTTACAGCTGTCTGAACACCACAAATAGAAGTTGTAAAGGCAGAACACATTGTTGTATCTCATAGGTTGAGAATTTCCTCATGGAAGTGGGTGGAGGGGACACAATTAACTCGTCCGCCCTGAACGTCTTACCCACGCGGGCCGTTTGCAGTTCGGAAATCRTCCCGGGAAAACAGCTTTTAGACAAAAATATAAAAACACGTCATCAGAAGGACTTCACTGTGACACAAACACACCAAACAGGTCCGGGTGCAGCGGGACCTGAATGATGACAAAATGAGAAGAGACCCGGGGGTTTCTGGTCCGTTTCAGCCAAACTGAAAGTACAAGTAAAAGATGTAAATGTTTTGTTTGGGATGGGTACCTTTGACATTTGAATTGATTCGGTATCAATATCCAGTACCTGGGTATCGGTACTCAACAGTACCAATTTTTGGTAGTTTGTGTGTGTTGTTGTTTTTTTTTTTTAATAATAGACGTAATTTGTAAGACTGTTATAAGGAATATATTTTAGCAAGGATCTCTTTTATTTTCGGTAAAATATTCCTCCAGTGCAAAGTGAATGGACACACAAAAGGGACTCTCAGTCAGTGAATTTTGATTTGATCCATAAATAAATGCGATCGTTTATTTTACAAATCAGACAAAATCGCTAAAGTACACTTAATTTTGAGCAATCAATTTCCTATAAAAGTATTAGGACCGACAATAACAAGCGCTTCGAGCATGTTAATTGTCAACCATAAGCACATAAAAGAACACAAACGTCAGCTTAGATGTTTAAAACCAGACATTTGAGGCAATTAACTTAGTTGGCAAGATAGATTTTAAGAAAATGAAGAACATAAGATGTTAGCTTTTCCTAACTTTTAACGTAAATAAATGTGGGTTTAACCAGAGAGGCGAGGCGTTCTCTGCTCTCTGCTTTATAAAATGTAACAAATATCATGACAACATACAACTCTTTGTATTGTTTCACGTCAGTGAAGCTTCCTTCTGTATGTAACAGAGTTGATGCAATCCACAGTAAAAGAATTCAATCAAATTCAGTTCCTGCTGGCACAAGAAGTTGTTCAGCTCATGTTTGACTCTGGTGTCCCTCCAGGTTCAGGGAAGTCCTTTTCCATGATGGGAAACGGAGAGCAGCCCGGCTTAATCCCCCGGCTGTGCTGCTCGCTGTTTGAGAGGGTCCACAGGGAGGAGAACGAGACTCACACCTTCAAGGTGGAGGTCTCCTACATGGAGATCTACAATGAGAAGGTCCGGGACCTGCTGGATCCCAAAGGGTGAGTCGGGGKTTTTTGTCCCAGCTCGTGGCACGGATCTGTTGTGTCTGGTAGCCTGAAGGGTGAGATGGTGACAGAGTGATGTGGGCTGGTGGACAGAGAGCTTCAGAGACATCTGTTACTGAGGCTCAGAGCTGTCAGAGAGATGTCTCTGAGGACCCACTCTGAGGGCAGCGGCCCGTCTGTGCGCCCTGCCTGCACGAGTAAACATGAGCCGCGCTGGAGACGAGATAAAATCTGCAGTTTCTCTGTCAATGATTTGTCCTTTGAGTTTGGACACAGGACCTGTTCTCTGCTTTGTGTGAGTTTCACCCTGCAGCAGCGTCCTGAGCTCCATTTCAGCCCAGGAGCTCTTTGATCRCACAACACTGTTGTATKAAGTATCACAAAGTGATACTGGAGTACAAGTACAAGTATCTTACCAAAAAAATTACTTAGTAAAAGTNGATTTTACACAGCGAATATGTGGAATTTGTGCTCCTCTACTTAATGGTGGGATGCCATCATTTCACAGATAAAATAATCGACATGCGTTATGGGAAATGCATTTTATTTAACTCTAGTTTTAAAGCAGCTTATTTTAAGACATTAATACATTTTTGAAGCTCTCATGGGCCACTTAAAAGGCTGTGGCAGGCCACATTTGGCTCACACACCTTTAGTTTGACACATGTACACCACTGTCGGATCGTATCGATACTTGAGTTTGTTTCTCTTCTCTAACTTTACGTTCCAGTGGTGAATTTCTGCACCAGAGTAGGCAGGAAGCAGCTGGTTGAAACGAGCCGGGCAGATAATTTATTGTGCAACTTCAGAATCGATCCGCACACGCTAACGTGAAGCATCCTTCTGTAAACTGAGCCTGCTGCATGTGATGTTCGCGAG
>NW_013952454.1:1963273-1973799 GCF_001266775.1 Austrofundulus limnaeus | reverse complement strand
AATTAATTGATCCTACAGTCATCCAGATTATTCCATAATCTTACTCCTGTAACTGAAGTACATCTGTACTTTGAATTTGTTTCAATTTTAGGTTTTACAAAAAATTCTAGTTAAGATTATAACAATTTTCCCTCTTCACAAAATTTGATTGGTTGTTCAAAGATAATGCGCCTTATACATAACCTGTAAAATATTATAATCAACCAACTCATAAAACTTTAATAATGTCAATTGATGAAATAATATATTTGTCCCAAAGGAAACAAATATTACATGAGCAACTTTTACATCAGGTCTAAAGCTTCTCACTGTTGTTAATTCTGAATATTTGAGTTTTTATGAACGTCTGGACCTTCCAGTATTTATACATTTTGATTTAAATGTTAAACATGTCAAATATGATTTGTAATTTCTCTGACTTTTCTCTCTTTGCCTGGCCTGTTTCTGGAAGGAGCCGTCAGTCCTTGAAGGTTCGGGAACATAAAGTCCTGGGTCCGTACGTGGACGGCCTGTCTCAGCTGGCTGTTACRAGCTTTGAGGTCAGTTTTGCACCCGTCTGTCGTCAGTCTGAGCTGAGTGAGACACGTCCCTGGTGCCGTCACCAGGCTGTGTGTGGTTTAGACGCCGGCCCTCGGCAGCTCCTTCCTTCATGACGTTCAKACGTCTCCGCCCTGTTCCTCTGGGCTCGGATGCCTGATGTTGCTGCGGTGGATTTCCCRCCGCCTGTTTTGACCTGGCTGCACCGAGTCACTCCTGCTTTTGATCCAGACCACCCAATCTGCGAGCGTTTTTGTTTCTTTTCTTGTGAAGGTCTGCATTAACTCAGGATGCTGTGTGTGTTCCTCTCTGTTCAGGACATCGAGGTGTTGATGTCGGAAGGGAACAAGTCCCGCACGGTCGCAGCCACCAACATGAACGAGGAGAGCAGCCGATCACACGCCGTCTTCAGCATCATCGTCACTCAGACACTTTACGATCTGCAGTCTGGAGTTAGTTACAAATTTAATACTTTCCTTCTTGAAGTACATTTAGATCTCTGCAATTCCTTTAAAAACATTTTCCTCTTTACAGTCTGATTCAACAAACTTGGTCTATTTTCATTTTACCTTTTAGCTACCTTTCTCCTGCTTTTAGCTAATGTTATGCTGAATTTAGCTTGTTACTAGCCTTTTGCTGTTTTAAGATTTATCTATCATTCTGCAACTTTTAGACTGTACCTGTCATTATTAGACATTACCTGTGTTTTATTACCTTTGTCTTAAACTAGTGTTTTGCTTGTTTTAGCTTTTAGCTAGCCTTTTACTACTGTTGCCTTCTAGCTTATTCTTTTGTTACCTTTAACTACCTATTTTTACTTTTAATATTTAGCTAGCCCTTTGTTACTTTTAGCTTTTAGGTGGTGTTTTTTGTTTTAGCTTTTAGCTAGCCTTTTGCTGCTGTTACCTTCTAGCTGTTCTTTTGCTATTTTGACTACCTATTTTTTACTTTTAATATTTAAAAGCTAGCGTTGAACTAGCCTTTTGTCACTTGTATTTTTTAGCTAGCCTTTAATAATTTTAGTTTTCAGATAGTGTTTTCCTACTTTTAGCTAGCATTTTGTTCTTTTTGCTTTGTTAATTTTTAAATTAATATTTTGCTTGTTTTAGCATTTAGCTAGCCTTTTGCTACTGTTACGTTCTAGCTATTCTTTTGCTACTTTTAACAACCTATTTTTTTACTTTTAATATTTAAAGACTAGCTTTGAACTAGCCTTTTGTCACTTGTATCTTTTAGCTAGCATTTGATATTAGTTTTAAGATAGTATTTTACCACTTTTAGTATTTTATAGTATATAGTATACTATAGTATTGTATACTATAGTATACTATATATATATATATATATATATGTACTATAGTATGCTATATATAGTATACTATAGTATTGTATATAGTATATTTATTTTTTGTATTTTTTAGCATTTTGTTATTTTTGTTTTCTTAATTTTTTATTTAGTGTTTTGCTTGTTTAAGCATTCAGATAGCCTTTCGCTACTTTTAGCTTTAAGCTAGCTTTTTCTACTTTTAGCAACAGCTAACCTTGTGCTACTTTTTACAGTATCTGTCCATGTTGCAGCTTTTAGCTATAGTGTTTTGTTGCATTTAGCTTTTAGCTAGCATTTTGCTTGTTTTAATTTTGAGCTAGCGTTCCGTATCTTTTAGCTTTAGCAGCTCTGTTTTAGCTTCTTCAGTAAATGTCTCCAGCTCTTTGTGTTTTCATGATTAAAGCTGAGTCTGCTGTTYGTTCTCAGAACTCAGGGGAAAAAGTGAGTAAGATGAGTCTGGTGGACCTAGCAGGAAGTGAGCGTGTCTCTAAGACCGGAGCTGCTGGAGAGCGACTGAAAGAAGGCAGCAACATAAACAAGTGGGCCTTTGTTTTCTATGATTAACTGCAGTTCGAATGTTGAGCGGGTCAGTTGATGAAGACCTCCGATGCTTTTCTCTGTGGTTTTAGGTCTCTGACCACGTTAGGATGTGTGATTTCTGCTCTGGCCGATCAGTCTGCAGGGAAGGGGAAGGCCAAGTTTGTGCCTTACAGAGACTCAGTCCTCACCTGGCTGCTAAAGGTTTGACCCGCATTAATACATAAATATAACTGTTTAATGCTGTTTTTAAAGGTCTTCACTATTTTGATGCCAAAATAAAATCATCTGCACTGATTTGATTGAATTTGAATTATTTGCATTAACTACAACTACAGTATTTTTGCAAATATTCTTCAAAATTATAAAATAAATAATAATAACACACAATAATGAAATTAACATTTCCTGCCAAAAAAAAACCTCATGTAATCTGAGTGCTCAGGTTGGGGATCGATCTCAGCTACTACCACACCAAATTTTATCTCAGTATCTATAAAATTGACTGGGTTACAGCTATTTTTGTGTTTGCTGAACTTAATTAGCTGTGGCGGCCATCTTGAGTCCGCTTGACTCCAAATGTTAATCAGTTGTAGATGAACATCCAGGGATTAATGACTGAGAGTTTCATTAAAATTCATCTAATGATTCGTGAGATATTTCGCTAACAGACAGACAGATTACCACACAGACACAGGTACATGCTTGTCAAAACATGGAAACACGTTTGAGCAGCTCTGCTTCTCCTCAGGACAACCTGGGCGGGAACAGTAAGACGGCCATGATCGCCACGGTGAGTCCGTCTGCCGATAACTACGAGGAAACCCTGTCCACGCTGCGTTACGCCGACAGGGCCAAGAGAATCGTCAATCACGCCGTGGTGAACGAGGATCCCAAYGCTCGCATCATCAGGGAGCTCAGGGAGGAGGTGGAGAAGCTGAAGGTTCAGCTCTCTCAGGCCGAGGTGAGWCCAGCACACACGGTCCGGTCCGTTTCCTGCCAGGCTTCATCAGAAACGGGACCGATTCTGAATCCGTTTTCAGTCCATGAAGGCTCCGGAGCTGAAGGAGAAGCTGCAGGAGTCCGAGAAGCTCATTCAGGAGATGACCGTCACCTGGGAGGAGAAGCTGAGGAAGACGGAGGAGATAGCCGCCGTAAGCGCGAGTCAATGCAGCTCTAAAAGTAAAAGTCCTTTCAGTGCACGTTCCCACGTTTTCACGTTATCGTCTGTGTTTGCAGGAGCGGCAGAAGCAGCTGGAGAGCATGGGCATCTCTTTGGAAACATCGGGGATCAAAGTGGGAGAAGACAAGTGTTTCCTGGTCAATCTGAATGCCGACCCCGCCTTAAACGAGCTGCTGGTTTACTACCTGAAGGTCAGTGTGGCCGAGTGCTCAACTTTACTGCAGAAGCACAATAACGTGAAGTTTTTTGGGGATTTTTTATAAGCTGATACAGATGTATAAAGAAAAGCCAGAATATTTTTTACAGCTGCACAAACCTTCAGTTCAAATTGTGTCTTCAACTGTCACATCACCATCTCTAACTCAGGGGATTCCCCCAGAAAACGTGCTAAGGCTGAAGTTATCATAGCGTTTTTCATGTTGCAGGAGTGGGGGGTTTAGCRTAGCAGAATAATTTCTAATGCTAGGATAGAAGAGTGCTACATTGCTAATGCTAGGTCATGGCCACTTGTCCTGTTTTCACAATCTCAGCTATGCTGGCTCTAAATAAATGAAGATGAGCCTGGTGATAAGGCACGTAAGAAACTGTCCCAAACTCGTGTCAAACGTGTCTTGAACTTGTGTCAAACTTATCTTGAACTCGTCTCAAGCTTGTCCTGAACTCGTCTCAAACTTGTCTTGGAACTCGTCTCAAGCTTGTCTTGAACTCGTCTCAAACTTGTCTTGAACTCATCTCAAACTTGTCTTGAACTCGTCTCAAACTTGTCTTGAACTCATCTCAAACTTGTCTTGAACTCATCTCAAACTTGTCTTGAACTCGTCTCAAACTTGTCGAACTCATCTCAAACGTGTCCTGAACTCCTCTCAAACTTGTCCTGAACTCATCTCAAATTTATCCTGAACTCGTCTCAAACGTGTCCTGAACTTGTCTCAAATTTGTCCCAAACCATTCTAAAACTTGTCCTAAACTCATCTAAAACTTTTCCTGAACTCGTCTCAAACTTGTCTTGAACTCATCTCAAACTTGTCCCGAACTTGTCTCAAACTTGTCCTGAACTCTTCTCAAACTTGTCCTGAACTCTTCTCAAACTTGTCCTGAACTCGTCTCAAACTTGTCTTGAACTCATCTCAAACTTCTCTTGAACTCGTCTCAAGCTTGTCCTAAACTCGTCTCAAACGTGTCCTGAACTCGTCTCAAACCTGTCCTGAACTCGTCTCAAACTTGTCCTGAACTCGTCTCAAATTTATCCTGAGCTCGTCTCAAACTTGTCCTGAACTTGTCTCAAACTTGTCCTGAACTTGTCTCAAATTTATCCTGAACTCGTCTCAAATTTGTCCCAAACCATTCTAAAACTTGTCCTAAACTCATCTGAAACTTGTCCTAAACTCATCTGAAACTTGTCTTGAACTCGTCTCAAACGTGTCCTGAACTCGTCTCAAACTTGTCCTGAACTTGTCTCAAACTTGTCCTGAACTCGTCTCAAATTTATCCTGAACTCGTCTCAAATTTGTCCCAAACCATTCTAAAACTTGTCCTAAACTCATCTGAAACTTGTCTTGAACTCGTCTCAAACGTGTCCTGAACTCGTCTCAAACTTGTCCTGAACTCGTCTCAAATTTGTCTCAAACCATTCTAAAACTTGTCCTAAACTCATCTGAAACTTGTCTTGAACTTGTCTCAAACTTGTCCTGAACTCGTCTCAAATTTGTCCCAAACCATTCTAAAGAGAAGAGAAGGTGCAGCAGCCTTTTGGTCAATTAAAAGTAGAGKTCTGTGAGAAACCAGCCTGCACAGRCTTCTGTACCYGACACATCAGTGARGAATGACTGAACCGGGTCAGAACCTCCTTTAGAAGCTGGGACGTTTGCTCAACAGCACCAGATTAGTTTTTCTTCTCACAGAGGCCCAGTTTTTAGAGTCCAGACTGTGTTTAAACGATTTGTCTGTGTGTCAGGAGCACACACGTGTGGGCGCAGACACGTCTCAGGACATCCAGCTCTTTGGGATCGGGATCCAGCCGGAACACTGCRTCCTGGAGCTCTGCCCGGACAGTGATGTCACCCTGATGCCCTTGGGGAACGCCAGGTGAGCCGTGGTTTCTGTCTGACCGGAGCTCAGAGCTTCACATGACCTCACCGCACAGGAATCGGACTCTCTGATCCGCTTCCTGCTCTTTCTGAACCAAATTTGAAGATYGAATCTGTGTTTTCTGCAGAACCTGCGTGAACGGCACCACGGTCGACTCCTTGGTGCACCTGTGGCACGGGGACCGTATCTTATGGGGGAACAATCACTTCTTCAGGTGCRAACCTTTCTTCCTGCTGCTGTTCAAATGTTTAGAAACGTTACAGAGCAGGAAAAGAAACGAAGATGAGATTCTGGTTTTTTGTTTTTAGGGTAAATCTCCCGAAAAGAAAGCGGCGGGACCGTTTGAAGGAGCTGGAGAAAGCCTCGCCCAGAGAGAGCTTTGTGGAGGTGGACGTAGAAACGGCCAGCGAGGCCTCCTCCGAGCCGGACTACAGCTACGAGTTCGCCCAGATGGAGGTCATCATGAAGACGCTGGGAAACAACGGTACGACCGGATCAATCGGACAAATCCACGTTTCTTTCTTGGATGTTAAAACGCTCGTTCCCCTCGACCGTAGACCCCATGCAGAACGTGGTCCAGGTCCTGGAGAAGCAGTACCTGGAGGAGAAACGAACAGCCCTGGAGGAGCAGAGGCTGATGTACGAGCGGGAGCTGGAGTCGCTACGTCAACAGCTGTCTYCTGACAAAACGTCTCAGGGGCCCCGGAGCGGCCTGAGCTACCCGCCGCACACGCCCCACAGCAAGCTGCCGCTGTGGAGCGAGGAGCGGTCAGTGGAGCGCAACACACYGGTTCTAGTACAGAGAACTGCACAGATACTGGGTCACGGGTCATAGCTGTGAACGACTGTCAGCCGCCACGTCAATATCTAATAATAACAGCATTATAACCACATCTGAGCTTTATTGCAACTTACTTTCTAACATCAGCTAATTACATAACAACTGATAATTAGGGGTGCAACGATACAGAAAATTCAGGATTCGGTTCAATRCTTTAGTCTCACGGTTCGATAYTTTTTCRATACAAAAAAAGAAAAATGTTCWTTATAAATTGTAATTTATTTAAATTAATTATGAACATTTGTTTAAACTCAAAATACAGTTTTTAAATTAAATGTTGCTGAAACRGCAAGTTTCTCAGTGGATCTGCGCTCGACAGTGCAGCCTAGGTGGAGTAGTCGAACACAGATCCACTGATCCTTCAACACAGAGCATCTTCAGAAGACAAGCTGATAAAATAAATTTTAAAAATCTGTGTTGTTCCATACATAGTGTGTATTGAACGGTTCGATACGGGTACATGTACTGTTGCACCCCTACTAACCATACTGTAGCTTTTTCTTTTAATTATTTTACATAGTCTGATTTTTACTTTTAATAAATAACATTTTCAGCACATGAACAAAGCTAGTAAAGTTAAATATAAAAATGTTTAAACAGGCACCAGGCTGTAAMATTTTTTTAAACACACATATGCCCTAAAATGCTTTAAAATACTTTGGAATGAGTTCATAAAGATCAGTTTTTATTCTCCGTTTGCATGTGGTTGAGAAGTGCAAACTCAGCAGAAAGATGTTTTGCTAAATATCCATGGTGTTTGTGTGGATGGGGCCTCACACACATAAAGAGCTAAAGTTGGTGCCACAAAACTGGGTTTTTCACTTCGTAAAAAAATAAAGTTGTCCATAAAAACACATTTTAAAGTACCTAAACAGGAAACCTGTGTTTTACTGAAACATGAAGGTGTTTTTGTCCCGATAAGTGACGTCTTTCCGTCTGTGCGAGACAGGGAYGAGCTTTTCCGTCAGAGTCTGTCTCGGCTCAGGGAGCAGGTTGTCAGAGCCAACACTTTGGTGCGAGAGGCCAACTTTTTGGCCGAGGAGATGAGCAAACTCACCGACTATCAGGTCACCCTTCAGATCCCCGCTGCCAACCTCAGCGCCAACCGCAAGGTCAGACCTCTGAAGCCTGGCTCCTGCATAAAAACAAAGAGGAGCGTGGACCTCAGCTTGTATGTGTTTATCTGAAACTGGTCTTTTGTAGCGTGGGGCCATAGTAAGCGAGCCAGCCATTCAGGTTCGGAGGAAGAGGAAGGCGCCTCAGGTTTGGACCATTGAGAAGCTGGAGAACAAGCTGGTGGACATGAGAGACCACTACAGGGACTGGAAAGAAGGCAGAGAGGAAACGGTGAGAAACCATGAGCACGGGAAAAAAACTMAACTAAATGTTCTCGTTAACTCTGCTCTCTTTGTTCCTCCCAGAATAATAAAGCCAACCACAAATGCTGCGATCCGTTCTACGAGGCACACGAGAACCACAACCTGATCGGRGTGGCCAACATTTATCTGGAGAGCCTTTTCCATGACGTGAAGCTGCAGTACGCCGTCCCCATCATCAGCCAGCAGGGAGAGGTGAACCCTGAGAATACGAGCTGTGATTTATGACTGCTGAATGACAGCCGACATCTGAAGAACGAGATGAAGTTTTAATATTCAAGATGAAAGAAAAAGAACACTGGCTAAAAGCCAAACGTTTAGGGGCTAAAAGTAGCGCAATGCTAACTAAAGTGTAAAGGAAGCAAGCTAAGAAAAGCAACCTTCTTACTAAATATAGTTAAAAAGCTAGGTAGAAATGGCAAAAACTAAATAAAAGTAGCATAATGCTAAGTAAAAATAAATAAAACACCATCCAAATGCTAAAAGTAGCATAACTAAAGTTAAAGGTAGCAAAATRCTAACTAAAATTTTTAAAAGCTAGCTTAAAGTAGACTAGTTCAAAGCAAAATATAGCAAAACACTATCTAAAAACTAAAAGTAGTCAAATGCTAGCTAAAAAATTTAAACAGCTTACTTAAAGTAACAAAATACTACTAAAACCTAAAATTGCATAATACTAGCTACATGGTAAAAGAGGCTAAAGGTAGCAAAAGACTCAAAAACTCAAAGCAGCAAAATGCTAGCTAGAAATAGTTAGAAAGCTAGCTTAATGTAGCAAAAAACTAGCTAAAAGGTAAAAGCAGCTAAATGTCACGACAATAAGCTCAAAATCACAAATTGCTAGCTAAAGATAACCAAAAGGCTAGCTAAAATGAGCAAAACACTAACTAAAAGCAAAAAAGTTGTAAAATGCTAGCTAAAATTATTTAAAATGCTTACTTAAAGTAACAAAATACTACTAAAAGCTAAATTTGCATAATGGCTAAATGGTTAAAAAAGCTAAAGGTAGCAAAAGACTCAAAAACTCAAAGTAGCAAAATGCTAGCTAGAGATGGTTAAAAGGCTAGCTTAAAGTAGCAAAAAACTAGCTAAAAAGTAAAAGAATCTAAATGTCATGACAGTAAGCTCAAAGACACAAATTGCTAGCTAAAAATAGCCAAAAGGCTAGCTAAAATTAGCAACAAAAAAAAAACAAGGGGAAAAGAAGCTAAATGTCACAACAACAAGCTCAAAGTAACAAATTACTAGCTAAAAATAGTTCAAAGGCTAGCTACAGGTAGCAAAAGATTAGCTAAAACGTAAAAGAGGCTAAATGCAGTCGTAAATGTAAAAGCTAAAAGTGTTAAAACCAAAGCTAAGAGCTGCATGCTAACATTCTGTTGGTGTGTACAGGTAGCGGGCAGGTTGCACGTTGAGCTGCAGCGGCTCAGTGGAGCTCTTCCTGAGCATCTCTCAGGAGGAGACGACTCGTCGGAGAACTCCAGTGAGTGCAGCTGCTATGAGGTCATGGACACCAACGGAGAGATCGTCCACATGGCTAAAAGGCTCACCTGCAGGGTAAAAAAAAAAAACCCACCTCTAGTGGGTATATAACCATTATTTATCAGCCTTTACTTTGAAAATAATGACTGTTTGTCTCATTGATGAAGGTGAGGATCAAAGAGGCCACGGGGCTGCCGCTCAACCTGTCCAACTTTGTCTTCTGCCAGTACACCTTCTGGGAGCACGGGGAGCCCACCGTGGCTCCTCCCATGGTCAGCCCCGACAGGCCTTCGCCTCCAAGCCCAGACGCTCACTTCACGGTCCAGTTCRACCACTGCAAGGTGCAGAACGAGTCTCTGACGCCGCCGTTCACGTCAGCTGTATTTTACCCCGACTCTTTTGATCTCGCCCAGGACTACGTCGTGCACGTGACAGACGAGTTCTTGGAGTTCATCTCGGACGGCGCTCTGTCCRTAGAGGTGTGGGGTCACCGCTGTGCCGGCGGCGGGAGCTCGCTCTGGGAGTTGGATGCTCTGGAAGCCAAGACTCAGACTCTCCGAGACAGGTGGGATAAGTTGCTCACGTCTTTGGGACTCCCGCTCCTCCGACGCTGACCCTTCTTTCCCGCTCCTGGAAGGTGGAGCGACGTGTCTCGCAGGATCGAGCTGTGGGTCTCCATCCAGGAGCTGAACGAGCAGGGCGAGTACGCGCCTGTGGAGCTGCAGCCTGTCAAAGACGTCAGCACAGGAGGCGTCTTCCAGCTGCGGCAGGTCAGAGAGGAAAGAAACAACCTAAAAGAGGGGCAGAGTTTTTTTTTTTTAAACTTTATTAATTTCTTTAAAAAATTACAATAAATTTACATACAATAAAAATACAACTCACAAATAAAATGAAAGGCGGCAGAAAGAAGATAAAATCTTATAGTATCTGTGCCTTTTCCCTCCTAAAATTAATATTTTAAACAATAATAATCTACAAACAAGTTATTATAGTTAACTAAAACTAACTAAATAACAAAAACTGAAATTGAACATTTTAGTTAACTGAAATAAATAAAAGCTGTAATAAAATGAAAAAATGATAACTAACCTAAAACTGTATAAACTTTTTACAAAACTAACTGAAATTATAGGTAGAATATCCTTAGTTTTAGTG
>NW_013952454.1:1957378-1959540 GCF_001266775.1 Austrofundulus limnaeus | reverse complement strand
CATCATGGATGTGCAGCCGACAAATCTGCGGCAACTGTGTGATGCCATCATGTCAATATGGACCAAAATCTCTGGATTTTGGTCTGGAGGTGCTGGAATGCTTCCAGCACCTTGTTGAATCTATGCCACGAAGAATTGAGGCAGTTCTGAAGGCAAAAGGGGGACCAACCCGTTACTGGCGTGGTGTACCTAATAAAGTGGCCGGTGAGTGTATATATGGTTATGACTTGACCCCCTGACCCTGTTTGTTACAGGAAGAGGATCTGAACTGCCTCAGGGAGCGCTGGTCAGACGCTCTCATCAAACGTCGGGAGTATCTGGACGAACAAATCAAGAGAATCATCCACAAACACGGTGAGATATTTAGCCCCACCCCCTCTCCGTGTGGCTGACAGGAAGCAGTCAGGCTTGTTGTGATGAAAGCGGTCTTCCCCTCTGCATGTGAGCAGAGAAGTCCGAGGAGGACATGGAGCGAGAAGCCCGGCTGGTGGAGCAGTGGGTCGGCCTGACCGAGGAGAGGAACGCCGTGCTGGTGCCGGCGCCGAGCAGCGGCATCCCGGGCGCTCCTGCAGACTGGTGAGGGGATGAACAGAAAAACACAAACGCTTGTGACTCTTTTTCACTTTTAACTGTAATAATCTGCTCGCAGGACTCCGCCTGCAGGGATGGAAGCTCACATTCCTGTCCTCTTCCTGGACTTAAACGGTGTGCTGGGCAGAAAAGTTTCACCTGAAGTTTTGTGTTTCAGAGATTCTWACAGTTTTTCATTTGAACCATCAGCAGATAATCTGACTGTGAACGAGCAGCTGACCGGACCACACACCGCCGGCATCAATTCCATCCTGCCCAAAGAGCACGGCAGCCAGTTCTTCTACCTGCCAATCATCAGGCACAGCGACGAAGAGGTGAGCGTGACTTTACTGCCTCCGTGTGGCCGATTGGAGAACTTCAGCCTCTCACACACAAGTTTTTATATTAACCTCTTGAGCCTCCAAAACTGCATTTCCTCTTTTCTATTTCTTTTAACTTTGTTTAACTTAAGGTCTGTAAGTTGAAACTTGACGTGTTTGGTATCAATATAAAGCTAAGAATCTTGTATGTTTGTATATTTACATCCACCAAACACAGTTCAAACGACAGGCAGTTGAATCAAAACGTAAACAAACTGTACAATGGGATTGTTGCAAATCTGTAAATACATTACAACAAATCTGTAAAAGAAAAACTTTTGACGTTTGTTTTTAAAGCAAGTCAAAGCAGATAACAAAATATATAATAAAGTGTAAGGGCTGTGAGTGCAGAGACAGCTGAGCAGGAGCAGTTTGAAATACTCTGAAAATAAATGAAGAAACGTAGTATTTAAATCCTCAAAATGTCCCCCTCCTGCTGTAGAAAAGTTATGTCGTGTCACAGGATCATTTCCTCCTCCCTCCCGCTGCACGTCAAGCAGAGCGAAGCTTTAACAACCGTAGTTTTTTAAACCCAAGTTGTCGAAGAAAAAACGTGTTTTTAATGTATTGTTACCCACAGAGATGATAAAAAGATGTGGATGTTCGTTCAGTCATAAATCCATCTTGTTAATGTAACAGTTCTGCTCAGAGAGCAGCAGCTGATAAGTTCAGCAGCAGGAGCTCATTGTATGGCAGGCAGATATTACATTTATTTTGCTTCACTACACTTACATTCCAGTTATCTGAAATTGTTTTATGACAGGACTAAGTGCATCTTAAGCCTTTTAAGCTCCTGTCACACTATAACATTTTAGACAACTTTGCCAACTTTTTTTTTTATGTCTAAATGACTAATTTTACTGGAAGTACTGGTTATAACACAGGGGTGTCCAAACTTTTTGCAACATGAGCCAAAATCATAAAGTCAGAAGGACTTGAGGGCCAAAAACATTTTTCCTTTACCTGTTCAACAATAAACTAAGCACTGAATACTTTAATGTAACAAATAAAGTAGTCAGATTTATTTCTGGAAATGGATGCATAAATTAATCTAGATCCAGAACTTTAAAAGTGTTTTGCAGGTTTCCCTTATTGAAATAAATTTTGCAATTTTCTAGGTTTCAATTGGGGGAAAAATAACCCAATTTAGTCAATTCTGATCAATAAAATCAGGATTTAGGTTTCATCGAAAATGCTTGCTGTATTCAGACA
>NW_013952454.1:1955312-1956511 GCF_001266775.1 Austrofundulus limnaeus | reverse complement strand
GATATATACCGTGAAGGGATTCAATTTATCAATTTATACCGTGATATGATTCTGAGGTCGTACCGCCCAGTCCTACATCTATATAAAAAACACAATTTGAATAGTTTCACTACATCTTCCTTCTAAAACCAACAGTTCCTCTGACCCCGCCCTCCAGGTGTTGGCAGTGTGCTCCTGGGACTCGTCCATTCACGATTCTGTGCACCTGAACCGGGTCACCTCAGCCAGCGAACGTATCTACCTGATTATTAAGGCCACGGTGCAGCTCAGCCACCCTGCCTCCATGGAGCTGGTGCTCCGCAAGAGGATCGCTGTCAACATCTACAACAAACAGGTTGGTGCTGGAAAGATGGAGGCTAACAGCAGCCGTGTTGTTTTTACTCATTATTAGTTTTTCCTCAGAGTTTCACGCAGAGCCTGAAGAGGAGAATGTCCCTAAAGAACACGCTTTACTCCTGTGGAGTCATTTATGAGATCGTTTCCAACATACCAAAGGTCAGTCGTTCTGCCAGCGTACCGGTGCGTCGACGTGTTGGAGTCGGTCTTCACCGTGCCGCTTTGTTTCCCAGGCCTCAGAGGAGCCGGAGGAGAGGGAAACCTTGGCCCTCATGGCAGCTCGCGGGGACAGCGAGGAGACCCAGGACGGCGAGACGTACATAGAGAAGTACACCCGAGGAGTCCTGGAGGTGGAGAACATCCTGAGCCTGGAGAGGCTACGACAGGTGAAGCAGCGCAGACGCCCTGGAGCACAAATTCACGTTCCTACTTCAGGACGACACAGTGCGAAATGAGCAGAGGTCTATAAAGTACTTGAAAAAAATAACGGAGTAAAAGTAAATTTGGTCCTTGAGAAAGCCAGGCAGAGTAATCAAACACAGATCCACAGATTTTTGTTTCACTTTGGTGAAGTTTCCCTTCTGTGTGTAACAGAGTTGATGCAATCCACTGTAAAAGTGACAAAAACAGACAAAGTTATTTTACTGCAGTGATTAATTTGACCTATATGTGACACATCATATCAAAATAAGGATTAAGTCAAATTTGGACAAAATTACCTAATTACATTTTAAGATTCTTGGCTTTAAAAGCTACATTTCGATACCTGGATCATTCTGATATCATAATAAAATCCATAAATATGACTTAATTTGTCGTGTTGGTTACAATAATACATAAATATTTGGTCTGAATCCTAATTT
>NW_013952454.1:1951429-1954566 GCF_001266775.1 Austrofundulus limnaeus | reverse complement strand
ACTAGATGTTAAATTTTAAAGTAAAGAATTAAAAGTATATTTTTTAGCTTTAAAATGTAACAAAATAAAAGTAAAAGCAGCTATTTAAAAACTAATTGGTAAAATTACAAATCCTCTTAAAAACTACTTAAATACTGTAACAAAGTAAATGTACTTAGTTACTATAAGCCTCTGGAAATGAGTCCAAATGTTTCTACCTGAGCACATGAATCATTTTGAGCTTTTACTGCTGCTTTTTCTTACAGAAAACCAGAAAGTTAGTTTTTATTGTTCGTCCTGATTAAACTCTTCTTCTCGCTCTCTGAAAGGCTGTGACGGTGAAGGAAGCGCTCGCTGCTAAGGGGAGACACCTGAGGAGGAGCGTCAGCACGCCCAACGTCCAGCAGGTCTTTAAAACTCCTCATATTACCCCATGACTAAATGGAAAATAAAACATTATAAAGTTTTAACTAGTTTCTTTCTGTGTCCAGACTTCGTGCAGTAAATCAGACCTGACGGAGGATGAGGAGGGCAGGATGCATCAGGTCTGTCTCTTCATTCTGACTCTTTCTCTATCAGAGTGTTTGAGACTATTTGGTGAATCAGAAGTGTGAGAAAATTAAAGTGACAAATCTTCAGAGGTAGTCTGGCTGAATTTTGCACACCTAACTTACCTGCACAGTATCATATTTTATTTTTACTGCCATACATGTACATACATGTACCAACATGTATTTTGTTTATTTTTAATTTTAAAGGGGCTATATCATGTAAAATCAACTTTTTTTTGGTTTATATCATGTTATAATGTTATCCTCTCATTAAAAACATGCCCRGAGTCTTACTTTGACTCACACGCACACCTGACCCTGCGCTGAAATGGGCGGGACAGAAGCGGAAGGAGGTTCTTAAAGAGACAGAGGCCAATTTCAAGAYGTTTAGAAACAGATATGATGAGAAGTCAAGTTTATTTTCTATTTAAACATATAAACAACATTTTAATAACAACGGAAGGTGACATAGATACTTTATTATGGTATAGAATTTAAATAAATGCCTGAGAAACTCATAATATTGCCCCTTTAAATAGTTATTGCTACTTCTATACTATTACCACTATTGCTATCGGTGCATAGCAATTTGCTGTTGTTTTTTTGTTGCTGCTGTTACACCTGAATTTCCCCTCCACGGGACAATAAAGACTGTTTCTATTCTTSTATKCCTTTAAATGTTTGCAACCAGTTTTTGTAATTTTGTGAGCACCACGCRTCAAACTSTATTGTGGGTYGTGCACATTATTCTGTTGCCCACGTTTGTGTTTTAATTTATTGGAGTACACTTTAGAACAAAGAAAAAAAAACAGATTTCTAGATACTTTTTTTTAGAATTATAATTAATCACAGCATGGTGGTAAAGCGGTTAGAAGTGTCGTTTTTCAGTGAGTAGGCCACAGGTTTGCCTCCTGGCCTGGGACCATTTTGGGTGCAGTTTGCATGTTCACTGGAAATTAGCTTATTTTCTAGTCCCTAAGATTAGCCTTTTGTGATTTAACCTTTAGTTTTAAAGTGCCTGTGACATAAATTTTTCGTAATAAACATGAATGCATNGTGCACATTATTCTGTTGCCCACGTTTGTGTTTTAATTTATTGGAGTACACTTTAGAACAAAGAAAAAAAAACAGATTTCTAGATACTTTTTTTTAGAATTATAATTAATCACAGCATGGTGGTAAAGCGGTTAGAAGTGTCGTTTTTCAGTGAGTAGGCCACAGGTTTGCCTCCTGGCCTGGGACCATTTTGGGTGCAGTTTGCATGTTCACTGGAAATTAGCTTATTTTCTAGTCCCTAAGATTAGCCTTTTGTGATTTAACCTTTAGTTTTAAAGTGCCTGTGACATAAATTTTTCGTAATAAACATGAATGCATWTTTGGAAAGATACCATTGATAAAATATTGCAAAACAAATTTCACATCACTGAGATGAATGGTTGTTGAGATATTTACATGTGAAGAAACAGGAAGTGATGTCAAAGGGGAATGTCTGCATGTAAACAGAGCGTCGTTACAAAAGCTAACAATACAGACTGTAGAGAAGAATCTGATGTTTCTTTAGATTATTTTTAGTTGCTATCAAAGAGACAAAGAAGAGTTAAAGTTTAAATAGTTTTAATAAACAAAGATCAGGGAGTTTATTTACTTAAAGAGTTCCCCTTTGACGTCACTTCCTGTTTCACTTTGGCTGAGCCAAATTCAAAAGAAAATATGCCAGTTATGAGACAAAATGGGTAAAATAATCTGTATTATGCCAATTTTCTTAAGTATAAAGATGCTTTCTTTGACTTTTTGTATTTGAAGGATAGGCATGTCACAGGTACTTTAAATGCTTTAAGAGATAAACAATTGTATTTTTTTATTTCGAATCTATAAATTATATTATTCAGAGGAACAAGTATTTAAATGGAGGGATTATGTCTTTATTTTTTGCTCGTTTATTTAAACCTCATGAAACTTACTCAGAGTATTTGGTTCTTTAGGACCCCTGTGACCATGTGGACTTTAACTGCACCTCTCATGATGGTCCCCTTTGCACCACGCCCATCAAAACCAAGGAGCACCCAGGTAACCCGGACCGGGCCCAGGTCCTGCAGCTTTGTTATGTTTCAGYAGATTTAGCAGGGTTTTCACTACGTGTCTTCCATACAGGCTCAGTTCCAGAGAGCCCAAACTTTTTCAGCGCCAGCCCCTTCAAGGTGCTCTCCCCTCAGCCRCCGAAATTCCTCAAATCTTTGCTTCCTGTCAAAGAGGAGAACAAGGCGAGGAGAGTCCTGGAGGCCCGGCCGCTGCTGGGACAAGAGGTAAATAAAGAGAGCTGAGCTCAGTTTGTTTGTTCTCAGGCGTTAAACTCTGACTCTCTTCAGCCCCATTTTTACCATCATCTGAGCCAGAACCATCGWCCTGCCAAACCTGTGCTGGCTTCAGTTTAAAATATGATTTTATTTGTATTCATTCACAGGTTTCCTGCGGATCCTTAAAAAGTCTTAAAAGTCATTGAATTCATCGATCTAAAATTAAGGCCTTAATTAGCCTTAAAATGTCTTAAATAAATCTTTCAGAAGTCTTAAAAATGTTAACACATTGTAAATAGGATGATTGTAATTC
>NW_013952454.1:1945347-1950886 GCF_001266775.1 Austrofundulus limnaeus | reverse complement strand
ATATTGGTCTTAAATTTTATTTAATTTGACATTAAAAAGTTTTAAAGAGTCTTAAATCGGACTTAAACTGTAGGAACCCTGATTCAGTTCCCACACAGCTTGTGACTGTTCTGGTAATTTAAACTCACAGTTTTCCAGAACTGAGCCACAAAAGGTCTAAAAGAGACGACAGTTCTGTGCAGAAGTTTTAAATCCCTCATTTCTCAGGATTTTAGCCCGGTGCGGTCCGTTTGCTCCTTCAGACAACACCAGTGTGTGAATGTGACCCATGTGTGACCCTTCAAGCACCGTGTTTATGAGACTTGCATGGCACTAACTGTGTAACCCGCCCCGCCCCGCCTTGTGCATGCTGTGTGCGAGTGTGAACCTTGTTGTTCTGACCCATCTGCAGAGCATGCGCTCATGTGTGGACGGCACCGCGCCGCGGCCCCCTCCCTGCTCCTGGCGCCGACCCAGGGCGGGCAGCGAGGGCCACTGCAGGGCCTCCGCCCCCATCAGCAGGCAGCTCAGCCACACGCTGCCGCACGCTGCTGTAAGTGCTGCACAAACACCAGCTTTACACACACACACACACACACACACACACACACAGTGCACGCTAACACAACCACACTAACATTTCTGAACCTCGCCTGTTCTCTGTGTCGCATCGCTTCTCAAACAATGTGTCAAATCCGTACTAATTCTGAGCTCATCTAAACACTTTTAGTTTTGTCCTCTTTTATTTGTAGATAATAAAATAATAAAATCATATTTCTATGCTGTGGTCATCGCTCTTTTCGTAGCGACTCCAYCTGTTGACAGACGGGTCCAGTTGTGCTTCTTGTTTGTTTGATGAAGTCCAAAAGTTTTCCTCGTGTTTTAATCCCGTTTTATTACGTACCAGCATGTTTCTGTATGTTCACAGAATCATGCCGATCGCCAGCAGGTGGCTTCGGCTGCTGCTGTTTATTGTCCGATGGTCAGATTTTTTTTACATTTTACATTTGTTACAGCTCTGTTTATAAGTACAAGTGAAACCTTGAACAGCCAGTTTGTCCTAAACCTCCCGGTGCACCTGCTCATATCAGACTGCTCTGTCCAGCTCAAACCAGAGATGGGGACTCGTGACCCGGACTTAGACGAGTCACACTTAAGTCCCTACTGTTAGAGACTTAAAGTTTACTCGGACCCTAAAGACTTGAGACTTGACTCGTGGTTTGAGACTCGTGAACAATGCAAGTCTTTTCACTGCCCGGCTCACGACGCTCACTCCCTCAATACACATCTTTGCTCCGCCCCCACCTTGCCTGAGAAGGGGAGGGGCCAGCACCGTCCACTGTTAATGACGTGTACCCTACCTGACAAACAGAGCTTCAGCGAGCCTTGATTGAACACCATGACAAGCGACTGGCTAAATGTAAAGTGTTTGCAGAGTCCAAATCAGACTTTAGGTTTGTGACGACTTGTGCAGCTCTTTTACTTTAAGGATTCTGGTTCATCATCTTCACTGAGATGTTTTATGCATTTAAAATRTTTTTTCTGGTATTTTTATTGTAAAATCAGCAGCAGACTTGTTGAATTTGTTCTTTGTCAATGAAAATATATAATTACAGTATAATTACAGTACGCTTTTGTAAGATTACATGTGCAAAATACAGTTAACAATACTCTAAATGCCTGACTAACTTGATCTGTATTTTTTAAACAGTATTATGTATTAATAGTATTATTAAAACATAATACTATGTTTTAATATTTTATTAAAATATAATATTATAGAATATAATCCAGTAAAGTTAGAATACCTTTGATCAAACTGCCAGTTAAATGATACATGCAGCGAGACTTGGACTTGAGGTCAAGAGACTTGAGACTTGACTTGGACTTGCAAAAAAAAGACCTGCACACATCTCTGGCTCAAACTGCATGCACTCGTCTCCTAAAACAGGTCAAACATTTTGCATCTCTCTCTTCAGGAGGAGTTTGCAAAATCACTGGCACCCTCCAGGAACCAGCACTAGGGTGGATCCAAAAACCACACAGGAACTGGAAATGGAGACACGTTTGGCCGAGACAGAGTGCATTTAATATCATTTTTAAACTTTTTGTTTCTTGGTTGAGTTCAGAGTGAAATCCTCAGTAGATTTTATTACAAAGGTCAAACATTATGTTCAGTCTCCATCATCCCATTCAATCGTTTTCAGCGCCTCACTTCACTGKAAAGTAAATAAAAATAAACAAACTTTTCTCCTGCTGCTCTTGTTTTGATCAGCACGACTCTGAGGATGAGGAGGCCGACGTTAACGGGACTCTGAACCCACGTAGGAGCCCTCGGGACCAAAGCAGCTTCCAGACCTATGTCCCGGAGGACTTTGCAAACTTCGACATCTACAACGCCGCTCTGGAGAACCAGGAGTCGGGCTTCGGCTCAGACCCGGGGGGAAGTCGTCTCGCAGCAGGAGGAGGAGGCAGGGACAGAGAGGCGTGCCGAAGCCCGACGGCCAGCAGCTGCACCAGCGGCTACGTGTCCCACAGCGCCTCGGACGCCACACTGTCCGACGTGCCCCTCAGCGAGAGCTCCGAGCACCTGGGCTGCACCTGCAGGGAGGCCCACGAGCCCCCCGGCTGCCACCGGACCAACAACGTCACGGCAGGCGGCGACGACGCTCGGAACCAGCTCGTCCGATCCGCCTCCTCGCCCGTCAGGGTTCCTCGCTGCACGGAGAAGCAGCGCTCGTCTCCTCACAGCTGCGCTCTCAGCTCCAGCCAGGAGTTCACCGACTTTAAGGGGGCCGACGACGGCATCGGAGAGGGGGATTTAACGCCTTTTACTGAAGGGTGGGGACAGGAAGAGTGGAAACTCTCCACAACCCACCAGAAGAAAGCTGAAGACGTGGAACCGTGTGACGATCAGCTGTCCTCAGATTCTGGTGAAAAACAGCGTCCTGTTAGCATAGCTGCGTCCTGCACCAACACCTCCGCCATCACCAGCACCTCCCCGCCGGTCAGACCTTTCCCCACGGGCCCGGCTCAGAGAGCAGGAGGAGAACCTCCCATCCAGGAGCCGGCTCAGGGAGACCTGCCCCACGGGAGTCCCTGCCCCAGTCCCAACCCCAGCAGCGCCGAGCCCTCTGGGGACTCCAGCGGGGACGACGGCGCCCCCGTGGCTCAGCTCCCGGACTGGATGGCTCCTGGGGAGCAGGTGTGGGTGGGGAAGAGGAGGGGCACAGTCTACTATGTGGGAGGAGTGGAGTTTGCTAAGGGGATCTGGATCGGCGTGAAGCTGGATATGGCAGTGGGTGAGTCCTGCTTTCAAACTCATTTCATGTGGGGTTCTGTGGAGAGGTCGTGATGATCGACTCTTTTAAATGAAACCAGAGAGCGTTGACAGAGAGGAGAAGGTAGAAATGACTCAGCCTGGAACTGAAAATATGGATGGAGGACAACAGTTTTAGCTTGTTAGCTTGTCTCGCTAGCACCAAGCTAATACATATAAGGGTATACTGTATAGCGTCGGTGCTAGCACAAAAGCTAACAGGCTAAGCTGAGGTTCTTCTTCCATGAAGCAGCTCTGTTGTCCTCCATCCATATTTTCAGTTCCAGGCTGAGTCATTTCTACCTTCTCCTCTCTGTCAACGCTCTCTGGTTTCATTTAAAAGAGTCGATCATCAGATATTGTCCAAGATTAACCTTCAGGGTGGATATAGCTCGCTAGCAGCCTCGCACTGAGGACCTATCCATGTCATCATTTACCCAGAATGCTTTGCATGTAAATAAAATGGCCCTGTCCGTGTAATATATTTTTAAACTTTTAGTTTAAAAATTATAAAAACTAAACATCCTACAGTATTTTTACAGTCTTTTTTTTACAGTTAAAGTAAATGTTTATCAAATAAAGTCTAATGTTACAACTAATCATGGATCCCTTTCAATATCTTAGTGAGCTGAGCTCTCACAATTCAGCTTTACTGAAATTGGAGTTAAGTTTGTACAGAGTGAAGGACTTTTAAAAATTAAAATAGTGTAAAAACCTTGTGCTCATTCAGAGCAGCTGGACTTGAATTTTTGATTAAATAGCTTTTTGTAATACTGACCTTTTTAGAAACATAACTGCTGTATTTTTGTCTTCAACTAATGTTGCAACATGTTCTGTTTGTAAACGAGAGGCTTCCTCACTTCAGCGGTTACTTAAGACGAGGCGTGGATGCTCTCAGAGCCAAACACTTGTGACTGGATTACCCAACATGCAGCACTCTGTCAGCACAGTCCTCAGAATACAGCTCARCTTTATTTGTAAAGTCTTTTCCGACACAAGTGTTGCTCAATGTGTTTACAACATTTATAATAGGATATGTTTGTTTTGTGCRTCTACACGTTTTAAATGGAGAACTCGTTAAATCCGTTTTGTCTGACCCTGCTGTAGGTAAACACAACGGGACCGTCCAGGGCAGAGTGTACTTCCGCTGCCCCCCGGGACACGGCGTGTTTGTGAAGCCGTCCCGGCTCWGCAGAGGACCACCATCGATGGACACAGAACCTCAGACTGTGATCAGATAGGACCCAAAGATCGGCTTTTATTTTGTTTTCCTGTGGAGCAGCAGAGACCCCGACGTGGTGTTTGGGATTCTGACCACTCAAAATGTCTCTGATCTGATTTCTTCTGTTGGTTTGGTTGCTTTTTGAAAGCAGATCTCACCTGTGCATTTAAATGAAGAACTCTGTAGTTATTGTTCACTGAAGAAAAAAAAATCACTATGCACATATCTGAGTTTTMTATACAGTCGTATTTTTGTAGACATAACTTTTAACTGGGAATGAAGCATCAAACCCTTATGTTTTCTTACATTTCTTTTTGAAGATTATATATAATATTTTTGTATGACTGTGCGTACCGCTCTCTGAGGTTCATAATGAAGTGATCTGAGGTTTGAAGATTAAGAATGTACTACTGTTAATAAACATTGATATTTACATCAATATGTCAGGGCTAACCAAAGAACTACGGTTCCATATCTGCTGTTGTGACTGTTATGCTATTTTCTCTGGTATGTGGAAGTATTCGCTATAAACCGATGTATCTAGGAACACGTGCCATATCTCTAGGAGGAATGCCACGTAACTTAAAAGCAGGACAAATCTGCCAAACCTGAAGGCTGTTTTCAGTGTTTGCAGGTATATATATATTTATATATAGGGGTGCAACAATACAGTACTTTAGGTTCAATACACACTTGTATGGAACAATACAGATTTTTTAAATATATTTTATCAGCTTGTCTTCTGAAGATGCTCTGTGTTGAAGGATCAGTGGATCTGTGTTCGACTACTCCACCTAGGCTGCATTGTCGAGTACAGATCCACTGAGAAACTTGCTGTTTCAGCAACATTTCATTTAAAAACAGGACAAATGTTCATAATTAATTTTGATAAATTACAAGTTAAAAAGGGCATGGACATTTCTCTTTTTTGTATCAAAAAAATATATATTGAACCATGAAACTAAAGTATTGAATCGAACCAAATCATGAATTTTCTGTATCGTTGCACTCCTATATAT
>NW_013952454.1:1943009-1945296 GCF_001266775.1 Austrofundulus limnaeus | reverse complement strand
ATAAATAATCCTGTTAATGTACTGTAGCACTGCGGAGGAAGTGATCCCCCATCAGACTTATGGGGAAAAGGTTGCACTGGAAAGGATTCTTGGAGAGGACTRCCCGTCTGTGTTGGACTGGAAAACTGTCAGTGTTCGAATCGGCWGAACAAACCAGTTAGGCTTCATCTGAAAGCCTGGGAATACACACAAGCCTTATATTGACCTGTTTGCATAAAAATAGGCACATGGAGACAAACTACTCAGTGACTGAGCTAAAAACTGTGTGGACCTTAAACCTGTGTATCATCCTGCCTTGATGACTGATTTATAATTTGATATTTTTTTATGTTGAAGCCACGGTTCACATCTTCTGCAATGGGGGTATTATTGAAAGTTTATGAACATTTATTATATAACCAGARATGGTGGGCACAGTTCTGCTTATCTGCTAACAGCTAATAGCGAAGTTAATGTTTCGTTTAGCGGATTAGCATTGTTGCTAAGTTTGGAAACTGTTGGCGAACCAATTAGCTTCCGCTAAACTGATATCTGTTAACTTTTATCTGCTAATGAAAACAGAAACAAATATCCCCTCATACGCAGAGCTGCACACCTGTGTCGTGTGTGCGCGTGTAGCATCTTCAGCATTTTGTGTGTTCACCTGTGTTAATRACGGAGGTCTGTGGAGTAGATTAGGTGACAGTCGCCTTTGTCCACTCAATTTCTTGTAATAAAGAAAGGGTTATTTTGGTAGGAAAATGCCCTAAAGCACTTTGGGAGATGTAGTTACTCAGTGTATAYGGTTTAATCCCAGTAGATTGATGATTCAGAGACAATACAGCCTGATTACATATCTTGAGCTAGTAGTTAGCATTAGCGTCCTCTAATTATCCTAGCAAATTAGTCTTTTAACGTTTGCAAAGCAAAATTTTTAGTTAAAAGGATCGGCAGTTAGCGAAGCTAACATTTTGTTTGCTGTGCCCCCCAGTCACCTGTTGTAAACAGCTCTTTGAATGACCTGCTCGAGGAAAAGTATTTTCTGACTGTAGCTAATGGCTACTCTAGCGGCACCAAACCAAAGTTTTAAAACAATTGTTTTTTTTTTCTTCCAAGTACAAGTGTCATAAGCAACAACTTACTAGAGCACTTGTCATGTAGCTAATTTGGGCCGTGACATCATCACAGATTAAAGAGAAAAGGGGCAGACATCTTTGAACAGGCTCAACAAACAGCTAGCCAAACAAGCCCGTTTTATGTGTTTTTCAAGCTAATAAAACAGCTTCTAAAAAGCAATGTGAAAGAACACTATGTTAGTATTTCACACCAATATATTGTCTATGAGAAAATGTTTTATAAGAATGAAAAACATGAAACAGGCCCTTGTTTGGCTAGCCACTAGCCTAGCTAGAGAATGACTTTGGCAGTTTTTTCCAAATTCCACGCTCTGATAGCTGTCATGGCTCATAAGGTAMCATTTATAAGCATTTAAAAGAACATTGTTTCAAAAATCCCTTTAATTGCTCRTGATCTTTTAGAAAACCCTGTTTCAGAATGTTTGAACTTTAGCTAAAAGGTACTCGATGGTCTGTTTCACGTGTGGTTGATGAAAACTGATTGTATCTGTTTAGAAAACAGTGAAGTTAAGAGACCTGTAATCCTGGAAAATGTTTTTATGAAAGAGGTGAGCTGCAAAACCGACCAGAAATGTCCACGCTGTTAGTTTCAAACAAACACAAGCAACCCAAGACCTTACTTTAAAGAGAACAAAGCTGCTCTCCTTAACAAGGAGCTGTAAATAGAAATATATTTGAACATAGTATTTACGCYATTATGATGTACAGAATAATATTTATGATGTATCTGTTCTACGTGGTACACGGTGTTCAAGAATAGAACATTTACACTCATTGTGTGTCGACTCTTCATTTGACTCATTYTGTGAATAACTGCATGACATTTTGTTAGATTAGACCAGGGGTGGGCAATCCTGGTCCTCGAGGGCCGCAGCCCTACAGGTTTTATGTTTTTTCCCTGGTCCAACACACCTGATTCAGACATTAAATTACCTCTTCCAAGTTCTGCAGTATGGAGGACCCAAACTGACATAACTAGAAAAAAAGCAGAAATATATAAATGGACCAATAAATAAATTCAATTAAAAATGCACTAATTAAATTTAAAAAGGAGAGCTTTACCTCACTTTTTATAAATTTAATTGACCTTCATATTTATTTTTCCAACTTAGTTCCAACAACTAATATAGTTTTGGACATAATTTACATTTTACTGCTACACACACACACAC
>NW_013952454.1:1934142-1941195 GCF_001266775.1 Austrofundulus limnaeus | reverse complement strand
ATATTAAAGAAACCCTTTTTTTTAGCACTATAGCTACAAAAACATGACTTGGAGAAGAAAAGCCTTAAATTTTTTGTCATTTTCCCTGCGAGTTAGAAAATATGTTTAATGGGTTATCTTGATGAGGAAGACAAATCAAGGCATGTCTGTGGCATCGCTCATGAAGGATGATCCWGGTATAAAAACCAGGAATCTGAAAATGTGCTCCTCTCTCAAATCATTATGGGAATAATTTATCTCCATAGCTCACAAATAAGATCATTGGACCAATAAAAKTAGTAACTCTTTACCATTTCAGAACTCATTAAATCAACCTAGATGTTTAAATATTGTCTTGTAGAGTTAGTAAAGTAGACCTGACTGCATGTTTTGTTTTTTATCTGTGGACAGCAGGAGCCAGTGTGTCTCCTGTCCATTGGGTGTCCCTGCAGCAGCTGCAGGCGGTCTGCAGGAGGAGGTCTGATGGAGGATCTGGGTGGAGTTAAGTTTCTGTGTCAACTGACAAACCTTCACAACAAACTAACAGGTGTCTTCCTCCATTAGAGCCCCACGAGCAGACAGCCGGTCACTCACGCGCCGGGGAGGTGGGCCTGAAACTTCACGCGCTCTGTCTTTTTTTTTTTTCTTTTTTTTTTTTTTTTTAAGTTTGTCATTTTCTTGTCGCCTTCCAACTTTGCGGCGCAGCTCAGAGGCACCATGCACTCGGCGCAGAAAGACACCACCTTCACCAAGATCTTTGTGGGGGGCCTGCCCTACCACACCACGGACTCCAGCCTCAGGAAGTACTTCGAGGTGTTTGGGGACATCGAGGAGGCTGTGGTCATCACCGACCGGCAGACCGGCAAATCCAGAGGTTATGGATTTGTGAGTAAAAAAACAAAAAAACATCTTTGAATTGATGAGACAGGAGAGACTGGATCCAGTGGTTTTGTTTTCTTTGTAATTATTAAAATGTTTTGAATTGTTGCCAAATAAATAAATAGATGGTTTTTATTTTCTATTATATGTGACGTTAAGACAAATGTCAAATAATCTGTGAGAAACAATAAAAATGTGTGTTTTCTGCCAGGTGACCATGGCTGACCGGGCCTCAGCAGACCGGGCCTGTAARGACCCCAACCCCATCATAGATGGCAGGAAGGCCAACGTAAACCTGGCCTACCTGGGGGCCAAACCCCGAGTCATACAACCAGGTGAGGAACTGGAGCAAATAAAAACCAGATAATGTCTGAACAGCCGTATTATTATTATTATTATTTATCATTTGTAACAGTTATTTTAAAATGTGCTGAGCTCTTATTTTGAAAGGGAAATTGATATTCAAAGGTCACTAGACCCCCACTTGATGTTACATGACTCTTATTGGGGTCCTGACCCCAACTGAGAAGCACTGAAGACCACCTCAGTCAAACTACGAAACGGCGTTTTCTGAAAAGGATGAGTGCTAAACTATGACGGAGTATTGGGGCCACACAACAAAATTATTTAAAATTATTATTACAAGATTAAAGTCTTAATATGACGAGATTAAAGTCATAATATTGCAAGATTAAAGTCGTAATATCACGAGAAAAGTCATAATCATGACGTGTCTATTAACCGTTCCTCATTTCCTCCTTATTTCCCCCTCACATGTTGTGTACAACCAAGTGTCTCTGTGTTTATAAAGTAGACATGATGACTCGGGTCACTGTTGGTGTAAAATGCTTTCATCCAAATTAGGTACGTGCCGACTAAATCCAACAATGCATCCATTAATTACAACACGGCTTCAGTTTATAGTCGTTTGCACAATTTCCAAGTTCTGCTGATAATTTGATGCTAATGTGCTAAAAGATTATTTATTTATTTATAGCAATATTAAAGAACAACTTGACAAGTTGCTCAACATTCCTCGTTTTAATGCGGTGATAACTGAACGCTTTTTTGTGTAAAGGCTACAAAATTATGACTTTTCTCGTAATATTATGACTTTTCTCATAATATTATGACTTTAATCTCGTAATATTACGACTTTATTCTCATAATATTATGACTTTAATCTCGTAATATTACGACTTTATTCTCATAATATTATGACTTTATTCTCGTAATTTAAAAAAAATCTTGTTGTGTGGCCCTAATACTCCGTCGTACTAAACAAATCAGCTGAAGTTTGATAAAGAATCTGAAAATGAGTTGTTAAAGCTAAAAAAAGCAAAACAGTAGCTAAAAGGTACAAGTTTCCAAACAGCTACAATGTAAAAGAAGCAAAAATCTAAGTAAAAGTAGAAATAGGCTAGCTAAATGTAGCAGAATGCTTGCTAAAACTTTAAAACAGAAATGTTTGCTAAAAGCCAAAATGAGCAAAGCACTAGCTAAAAGTTAAAAGTTTCAGAATTGTTACATTTTAAGAGTAGCAAAACTCTAGCTAAAAGTAGAAATAGGCTAGCTAAAAGGTAAATGTATCAGAAAGCTAGCTGAAACTAAAAATAGAAACATTAGCAAGCATAGCTTAAAGCTAAAAGTGGCGAAACTCTAGCTAAAGGAAGAAAAATGCTGACTTTAAAGCTGAATAGAGCAAGCAGCTAGCTAAAAGTAGAAAAGGGCTCACTATTAGCTAAAATAAAATAAAAAAAAACACTAGCTAAAATCCAAAAGTAACAAAACACTCASTGATAGCAGCCAAGCTTTTGGTAAAAGTAGACATGTGCTAGCTAAAAGCTAAATTTTGCAAAAGGCTACCTAAAACCTAAAAGTAGAAAAGGACTTGCTAAAAGTAGCAAAAGGTTCAATAAAAGCTAAAAGTGGTAATATGTTAGCTAAACGTAAGTCTGAACTATAAAGTATTTGGTTCTCAATGTATTTTCATGGAAACATTATTAAAAAAAGTTAAATAATTTAAAATTTATAATAATGAAAAGTCACAACACATCTCCTGACTTAGCTGAATGTTTTGGTAACGTGGCTAAAATGGCATAAAGTGTACAGAAGTAGTTTCTGCTGCAGTAAATCTGAGACATAATTCAAAAAAACGCCTCTTATTATCTAGATGTTCAACAGATGAAACCCTAATAATCACCTCAGGAACACGGTTCGTTTTTGTAACAATCATTTGTCTTAATTTTAGGTTTTGCGTTTGGCGTGCCTCAGATCCATCCAGCGTTCATCCAAAGGCCGTACGGGTACGTTCAAAACTCCTCTCTCTTTTGGAAAATCTGTGTAAAATTACTTTTAAAAATAAAGACGAAAATCATGAATATTTCATATTTTAAACCTGATTTTTATTGTTGCCTCCACTTTTTTCCCCACCATAAATGAGGACGTGTGAGTGTCAGAATGTCTTCTCTGTTGTTTGACTGTAAAGGTGTCCTGTCTGTCTGTCTGTCTGTCTGTCTGTCTGTCTGTCTGTCTGTCTGTCTGTCTGTCTGTCTGTCTGTCTGTCTGTCTGTCTCTGTCTGTCTGTCTCTGTCTGTCTGTCTGTCTGTCTGTCTGTTCCACCCTCAAACTGAGCCCCGGCAGGACTTGACTTCACGCTGTTCTGTGTATCTTATCTCTCTCTGATCCGACAGGCTCGGTAACGGTTAAAATAGCAGATGAAGGGGCAGGATGGTTTGAGGAATAGCTGAGTCAGCATTTGGCAGAGCACTAAGAGTCTTACCTGTAAACTGTGACAAACACAAACGAGCCGCAACGGTGACTAGATGCATGGAAGTCTTTGGTTGTTGTTTTTACAGTTTTCTTTAGTACATAGATGGTGTGTGCCTTGATTTTCAGTATGATGTGGTGTTCAGCTTAACTGTGTGCATATTTCTACTTGCAGTGGTGGGGGGGCACTGGGGTTTTTTGGGGGGGCGGGAGGCAATATTTGATCAGTTTGCTCAGGGAGTTATAACTCTGCAATGGAGTGTTGATTCTTAATCATTGTGCTTTAGCGTGTCTTTCTTTTATTTTTATTTTTTTGTTGTTGTTTTTTTTCCCTCCCACTGATGGTTTTGTTGTCCGAGGGGTGGGCTGATGATGATGACGACTCACGGTGTGTTCACTCCACAATGATCCCCTGCAACAAAACAAACACYGGCTTGCATGTGGGAGGTTTTTATTCTTACCCATGATGCTGTGCTGTTGGTTTTGTTTTTGTTTTTTTATATTAACATATTGCTTTCATTCCTATACAGGCACAACATACTGACCATTTTTTTTCTGTTCTTGTAAAAAAAAAAAGAGACATTTTAAAGTTTTTCCACCAGTTCAGAGGCCTCATTTAACAACAAAAAAAAAAATTATACCATGTTAAACTGAAGTCTATTATAAAGTTTTAGATTTAAAGGGATCTCTTACTTGTACATGTTGGCCTTATTTCTCTATTCCACTAAAAGGTTGTTTGTGACAACTGAAAACATCTAATTATTTAAAAAAATATTTTTAATTACATTTTTAACCTAAGCATGTCGACATTTTGTTATTGACCCAATGCCTTCTGGGGCGATGATGATGGGTTACAGTTGAGACGAAAGCACAAAGGGTCGAGGCTAAAAATCTATATGTGAGTCAATAAAGTTTTATTTTTTATTCACTTCTATGTTCTGCACAATACATGGGTTGAAACGATCAAACATGATGTTCAGTAAATTAGCTTGTGAGCTAAGGCCATATATTGCCTTACACAGTATGTTAGCTCTGAATCTAACATCAAATATCGCCATATGCTAGTTTTGAGCTAATGCCTTATCGCCATATATTTATAAGCTGAAGAACTAACACCAGATATCGCCATATTCGCTCGAGAGTTAATGTCATATATTGTCTTATATTTATTAGCTCTGAAGCTAATGTCATTTATTTATTAGCTCTGAAGCTAATGCCATACATTTATTAGCTCTGAAGCTAATGCCATACATTACCATATATTTATTGGCTCTGAAGCTAATGCT
The DNA here is from genome assembly GCF_001266775.1 of Austrofundulus limnaeus. Taxonomy (NCBI): domain Eukaryota; kingdom Metazoa; phylum Chordata; class Actinopteri; order Cyprinodontiformes; family Rivulidae; genus Austrofundulus; species Austrofundulus limnaeus. The sequence continues at coordinate 1,936,282 of NW_013952454.1, read as the reverse complement.
ATACGTTGTCATATATTTATTGGCTCTGAAGCTAATGCCATACATTGTCATATATTTATTAGCGCTGAAGCTAATGCCATACATTGTCATATATTTATTAGCTCTGAAGCAAATGTCATATATTTATTAGCTCTGAAGCAAATGTCATATATTTATTAGCTCTGAAGCAAATGTCATATATTTATTAGCTCTGAAGCTAATGCCATACATTGCCATATATTTATTAGCTCTGAAACTARTGCCATATACAGTATTTATTAGCTCTGAAGCTAATGCCATATATTACAATTCAAATTCAATTCAAAAATACTTTATTGATCCCAGAGGGAAATTAGGTAAACCATATGGTATTACCAAATACTTATTAGCTCTGAATCTATATATTGCCATATGCTAGCTTTTCTTTCCTCCGTCCACATTTTCAGTTTCAGACTGAGTCGTTTCTACATTCTCCTCTCTGTCAATGCGCTGTTTATTTAATTTTTTAACGGTTTAATGTCAGAAATTGTTCGAAATTAATGTTCAAGCTGGATAGCGTTCACAGCAGAGCAACTGGTAAACATCATCATTATTTACCCAGAATGCTTTGTAGCATAAATAACATGGCCATGTCCAGGTGACAATATATATATTTTTTAATTTGTAAAAACTAAACAGCCTATAGTCATTTTTAGTTTTGTTTTATAGTTGAAATAAATGTTTATCAAATAATATCTAATGTAACAACTAGTCAGAGTTCCCTTTAAAGATAACCTGTAATGTTGAGGTTTTTAATGAACTTTATAAATTTAAGTTTAGAAACATTTAGGGACGGACTCAAATGTTCACGAGTTTAGGTTGGAGACAGAGATCTTAGCCGAGCAGCTGTCGGCCACAGTGATCTGCAGAGCTTCTCAAATTCAGCTGGAAAAAAGGAGTCGGTCAGCTGCGCTGTTAATAATGTATGGCACAAACTCTGCGAGCGGACAACAGGTGGGCCGAGCCGTGCGCCCGTCCAGGCCTTCTGGTTCTGTGCTGGGGGGGGGGATTACCCATGTGTTCTGTTGACTTACAAAGCGCCTTTATTTAGCTCTGAGCTTGTAGGATGACAAAACGTTCAACTTTTGTCCATCAAAAGCCAAAGCTAAAGACTTTTTTTAATGTCACAATTAGGTTCCAAAAACATGCAATGTAACTTTAGAGCAAAGGTGTCGACGCTTCCCAGAATCCCACTTTATTTTTTCTTTTAATCACCTGGGACAGCTTCGGGCCCGCTCATTAAACTTTCAGGAGCAGGAGTGAAAGAGTAGAGCGGCGGGCAGTTGTCGAGCGCTCGGCCACGTGTGACTGATGCAGGAGATCAGCTTGTTCTTTGGAGATGACAAGAGGAGCAAAAAATAGCACGCTTCCAGCCTCTCTTGTCAGTCAACTTGACGAGTTGTGGAGTGGGGGTGTAATGGGGGGGGGAAAGGGGCAACTTTTCTGTGGACAAATATAATTCCCACCTGCTGCTCAGTATATTTACTGAGGGGGACTTCAGCACGAGTTGGAAATGGGGACAAGTTTACCCAGATACACAGATCTGTAAAACCTCATCAGCTTTAATTCCCAGCTCGGATTTTCATTTTTCTTCAGTAAAAAGTAAAAAAAATATATTTTTAGATTGGTAAATATTTTCAGTTCACTCCTACAATATGTTCCTTTCAGTTGGATGAGTTGTGTAAAATGTAAATAAAAATAACATTTCATGATATGCCCATCCAATAAATCCATATTTTACTTTTAATAGAGCATAGTTTCAATGTTTGGTATGCTCACTAAGAAATGTTGATCATTATTCGGAAAAAATAAGGTAATTTTGGTAGGACAGGGTAAACAAACGGACATAAAAATAAGAAACAGGTGGAGCGTCTTGCAGCTAATTAGTTGGCAACGAATCAGAGGATTGTATACTGTATAAAAAGAGCTTTCTAGAGAGAACTTAAGAGTCTGCTCATGCAAACAGTATCTGTAAATAATGGAACAATTTTAGAATAATGTCCCCTAACAAAATATTTCAGAATCAGATTTATTGCCATTGTCAGAATTTACAGACTAGGAATTTGCTTCAGTGTAAAGGTGCAATAGGAATAAAATATAAGAAAAAAAGAAAATACAAAGG
>NW_013952454.1:1930026-1933628 GCF_001266775.1 Austrofundulus limnaeus | reverse complement strand
TGTAAAATTTTGCTTCCACTTCACAATTGTATTCCACTTTGTGTTGGTCTTTCACATTAAATTCCAGTGAAATATATTTATGTTTGTGGTTGTAATGTGACAAAATATGGAAAAGTTCAGGGGGTATGAATACTTTTGCAAACCACTGTATGACCGTTTCATTAAAATAATTCAGTGTTCTTGTATTAAAATTAAACATTCTTTAATGGCTAAATTGATAGCAATAAAAGGTTTCTATGTTAAAATTTCTGGGACCATTTGAATGTTTTTGTTAATGTGTCGKTTTGGTTTTAAGTGTCATTGCTAATGGTCTTAAAAGGTCTTAAATTTAACTTACTGAAACCTGCATGAACCCTGTTATTAGTGCTGATAAACTGGATAAAAGCCTACAGAAAACMCTTTATTTTCATAGCTATACAGAGGCACCAAAATATAAACAAATAGAAGTTTTGCTTAATTGTGAACTTCATTTTGTAGTGGCAGGTGTGACGTTGGTGTAACACTTCTCAACAAATCCACCACCTCCTCAGGGAGTCCCAACATCACTTTAGAAACATCCAGAAGGAAAAATGGTTTATAAGCCAGCGTATCTCTTGCAAAGGATTAAGGTGGGGGAACAGGTGGAAGAGAACTTGGAGGATGTAGAGGACAGAATATAGAATTTCACCTTCTCTAAAATGAACAAAACAAAACTGTTGGTTTGTGTAAATACATGGGTTTTGATCTGTCTGCTTGTTTTTACTTCAGGTGATGTTTTCCACAATGAGGAGGCTCCTCCACCTTTTCATGACAATGACGACTTTGACTTTGGATTGGATAACAAGAGCATAAGAAGAGCCTTCATACGAAAGGTAGGATTCTGGGTAAACAGGTGATAAAATAAGTATTGAAAGTACAGAAAGTGTTACTGGTGAATCTTTTCGGTGCAAATCTTCACCTTTTAAAAATCACTTTGTAGCTCGTTGTGTCCAGAACGAAGAGATGAGTTATTAAGATGTTAAAGGGATCCACGATTAGTTGTAACATTAGACTTTATCTGATAAACATTTATTTTAAATGTAAAAGACTAAAAATACTGTAGGCTGTTTAGTTTTTATAATTTTTAAACTAAATTTTTAAAAATCCACCCTGAAGGTTAATCTTGGACAATATCTGACGATTGACTCTTTTTAATGAAACCAGAGAGGAGAAGGTAGAAAGGATTTAGCCTACAACTGAAAATATAGATGGAGGACCTCAGTTTAGCTTTTTAGTTTGTTGCGCTAGCGCCGAGCTAATACATACAAGGATATATAGCGTCGGAGCTAAAGCTAACAGGCTAAGCTGAGGTTCTTCTTCCATGAAGCAGCTCTGTTGTCCTCCATCCATATTTTCCGTTCCAGGCTGAGTCATTTCTACCTTCTCCTCTCTGTCAACGCTCTCTGGTTTCATTTAAAAGAGTCGATCATCAGATATTGTCCAAGATTAACCTTCAGGGTGGATATAGCTCGCTAGCAGTTTCGCACCGAGGACCTATCCACGTCATCATTTACCCAGAATGCTTTGTGTGTAATTAAAATGGCTCAGTCCGTGTTAAAATATATTTTTAAAATTGATAAAAAACTAAACAGCCTACACTATTTTTACAGTCTTTATTTAACTGTTAAAATATATGTGTATCAAATAAATGTTTATGTGTTCCAACTAATTGTGGATCATTTTAATGACTTATTAGGTTTGTGAGGTTGAGCACAGATTGATATAAAAGCTCCCATCTTCACCTCTGTCAGGAGTATAGATACATTTCATAATACTCTGACTTCACCAGCTTCTGTAGTTGATCCAAAAACAACTCCCATGCAAGTTATCAGGCATGTTACCTAAATAGTCTTCTTAATGTTTTCTTTTATTTYCTTCTTCCAGGTTTACTTGGTGTTAACCGCTCAGCTGTTGGTGACGTTTGGGTTCGTGGCTGTTTTCACCTTTGTGGGTGAAATCAAGGGCTACGTCATAAGGAACCTCTGGACCTATCTTTTAGCCTACGGTGTGTTTCTGGTGTCGGTTTGTGTGATCAGCTGCTGCGGAAATGTTCGGCGCCAACACCCCTGGAACCTGGTGGCCCTGGTAAGACCGAGGGGGGGATTCAGTCATTTCATCTGGACGAATGAACTGTTTTACACGCCCAGGTTTTAAAATCTGAGCTGTGGAGATAAATGCAGATGGTGTTACGTGTGGAACTTGGTGGTCGCTGTTTTAAAAACTTAGATTAAGTTGTGGTCCTGATATTCTCTCCTCTCTTCTTTCAGTCCATCCTGACTCTCAGCATGTCCTACATGGTGGGCGTGATCGCCAGCTTCCACGACACAGAGTCTGTGATCATGGCAGTGGGGATCACTGCAGTTGTGTGTTTCACAGTGATAATCTTCTCCATGCAGGTTTGTGTTGAACCCCGGCTTCTTGCCTGGATATATTTCCTGTACGACAGTCGCACTGTGTCGTTAACGCTCTCGTCTCTCCTCCAACAGACCAAATACGACTTCACTTCTTGTTACGGCGTGCTCTTTGTTTGCTTGATCGTCCTGATCCTCTTCAGCATCCTCTGCATCATCTTCCAGAGCATGGTCCTGCAGATCGTGTACGCTGGACTGGGAGCGTTACTCTTCACCGTTGTAAGTAGTGATACAAGCAGTTTGCCATTTATCACAGTGTGACTATAATTCCTCACCACAAGCTTTTAGGTAGGATTTTTGAACAGGGTGCCTGCACAGGCTCCCACCCCCCCAATAATTATCTTTATTATTAATTGAAAAATATTTTGGGTAATCGACTTGTTTATGCCCATTTTTATTACAGTGTTTAATATGTTCCATATTCCTTTAACATTTTTTTTATTATTTTCCAATATTTTATTATAGTATTCTTTTCTTGCTGTTCTTATGATACTAGTTAATTTATTTTTATATTTCTTATATTTATTTTCTGACTCTTCAGTTCTTATTCTTAAAAACTCTCTATATGGTGTATTTTTCTTTGTACATGCATTTTATAAACCTCTAGTAATCCAGGGATGGCCATTATATTTAGATTTATTGTTAAATTTTATTATAGGACAGTTTATATCAWAWAACTTCTTAAATATTCTTAAAAATTCATCATAAGCCACATTTATAGTATTAGAGTTATAAATATTATCCCAATTGTGTGCTAGTAGATCATTTTTAAATGTRTTTAACAAGTTTTCTGTTCTCACCCTGTATTGTGTTCTTTTGTTAGGTTGATTAATTTTAAAATCTTGTTCGTATATTATAAATACAGGCAAATGGTCACTGATGTCACTGATAATCAGTCCACTTATTATGTTGCTTGTAATGTCATTTGTAAATATATTATCAATAAGAGTGGCAGATTGGGTAGTTATTCTAGTTGTCTGGTAATTTTTGGATACAGATTTATACTACATATACAGTGGGGAAAATAAGTATTTAGTCAGTCACCAATTGTGCAAGTTCTCCCACTTAAAAAGATGAGAGAGGCCTGTAATTGACATCATAGGTAGACCTCAACTATGAGAGACAAAATGTAAAGAATTTTTTTGCAAATAATGGTGGAAAATAAGTATTTAG
>NW_013952454.1:1927315-1929202 GCF_001266775.1 Austrofundulus limnaeus | reverse complement strand
CTAAATACTTATTTTCCACCATTATTTGCAAAAAAATTCTTTACATTTTGTCTCTCATAGTTGAGGTCTACCTATGATGTCAATTACAGGCCTCTCTCATCTTTTTAAGTGGGAGAACTTGCACAATTGGTGACTGACTAAATACTTATTTTCCACCATTATTTGCAAAAAAATTCTTCACATTTTGTCTCTCATAGTTGAGGTCTACCTATGATGTCAATTACAGGCCTCTCTCATCTTTTTAAGTGGGAGAACTTGCACAATTGGTGACTGACTAAATACTTATTTTCCCCACTGTAATATTAATAAAGTCTTCTGTCAGTGTATGATGACTAGGATTAAGCAGGTTGATGTACAAACATGATACTGTACATTCATATTTATTATAAAAAAAATTATGTCACAGGCACTTTAAATTTCTGCTGTTTTAACTTGTCTACTTCTGTATTTTTGAACACTTTTCAATCATTTTGTTCACATTCCAGAACCACAACCTCTTGTACAGTTTTCAGCGGCGGGGGTGGGGAGTAAAATKAACATACAAATCTCTTCATATCACAGTGTTGTACCTAAGCTAACCCATAGAGAAAGCGCAGTGATGTTTGACGTGAACGTCTGTGGTTTTTTTTGCAGTTCTTGGCGGTGGACACACAGCTGCTGCTTGGCAACAAGGAACTGGCTCTGAGTCCAGAAGAATACGTGTTCGCTGCTCTGAACCTCTACACGGACATCATAAACATCTTCCTCTACATTCTGGCCATCATCGGAAGAGCGAGAGGCTGAAGCGGCGTGCGGCTGTTCCGGCTGAAGAGTTTCTATAATCAGAGTTTTTGATGTTTTGCTTTGCTGCTCGTCCTGATCGTGTGGTTCAAGGTTGCTTTCGCTTCATCTCATGTAAACACTTCAATTTTTAAAATGACTTAAGTAGCTGCTGTAAGAGGTGATTTTGTTGATTCCTGAAGTGTTTAACCTGTAATAAGACTGTATTTTGGTAAATAAAGTTGTATGTTATACTGTACAAAGTAGTGAAGAATTGTGATCAGGCGGTACCAGCGTTTGGTAGACTTGCACCTTTTTTTCCCCTGAGCCTTTTCGTTCAGTAGGTCAGCTTAATGTGACTCGCATGCTCATTAACACAATCTGTTCTCGTGTTTAACACGTTTGATTTGTCTGAACTTTGGAACAATCAAATTGTAAAATGAGCCTCTTTTGTCAAATCGTTTTTTTTTTTTCATAACAAAACAAGCCAGTAGGAGTGAGAAGGGCTAAAACAGTCTGTAAGACGAGTAAAACTACAGTCACCGTTAAAACATTTTTTTAAAGTGATCCTTGTGTCGTTTCCTCTCTTTGTGTCAAAGTTTCAACACTTTTCACTTTACCGTTCTCATGCTTGGAGAATTTTTTTTTTTTCAAAACCTGATGTCGTTCTTTGTATGAATTTAAATAATAAAACAATAACATTCCATCAACAACGCGGCTTGTTTTGGTTTGATTCTTATGGTTTTGTCTTGTGTTTGAAAGCTCATTTGGGTCATTTCAAACCTCAGGATGGACCTGGAACAGATGTCGACAGAAAAACGTCAGCTGGAACAGACGTCAACAGAAAAACGTCAGCTGGAACAGGAAAACAAGAAGCTGAAGTCGATTATCAGTCAGCTGAGAACAATGCTGCACAGCCCGGACACCCCGAGTGATCCCACAGGTACGCTCTCTGTTCACCAGCAGGTGGCAGCCGTGGAAAAAAATGCTCTTATTTGAAATCATAATCATATACTGTTGTATAAAGTACCTCAAAGAAATACTTGAGTAAAAGTACAATAATTTTATTGTAAAATTACTTTGGTAAAAATTAAAGTCTCCTCTAGGAATATTACTTGAGTAAAAGTA
>NW_013952454.1:1924765-1925715 GCF_001266775.1 Austrofundulus limnaeus | reverse complement strand
TCACTGTCTCGGTTTTAACAACTGTATTTTATTTATTTATCCTTTTATTTATCACTTGAACATTTGCAAAAGCATTTTACTTTCTACAACATTAAGGCAGTTTTATTTAGCTGGCAATGTTTTATTTTCTTGTTTTTAAAGARGGTAATTATACTTTAAAGTGCCTGTGACATGTTTTTTCTTCAATTACAAAAAAAATAAAGAAAATATCCTAATATTTTAGAAATTTGGCATCATTCATWTGATTTTTACCCAGTTTGTCACAAAACATGCAAATTTTTTGCTAAAYTACAAACGTGTTTTATAAAGTTCTGGGAAGCTCTGTGAACAGGAGGCCATAAGTTTTAAACCTGATTTATTACTGATATTTAACAAGAACCATTTTTTTTATTTCAGTCTGCTCAGCCTCCAGAACACGACCATCAAATCTCTTTGACGAGCGACAGTTCAGGAGAGATCTGCACGGCTCCGAACGCAGATTTGAACACCGGACGTCGTCTCCCGTCGACTTCAAGTCTTTCCTGCAGAGCTCTGCGCTCAGAGGCACCGACGACGACGAGGCGGAGCRTCCAAGCAGCCAGACTGACACTCCCCATCGTGTCGCAGGTGTCGCAATCACAACAAAACATGCAATCATGTTGTCGGTGCTTTTTCCCTATTTTTTTTTATTAATTTCATCGTTTGTTTGCAGCTCAACCAAGAATGCTTGGAGAGATTGTCTTTCAGCTGGACAGGAGGATCCTGTCCCATGTCTTCCAGGCTCAGAGGAGGTTCTATGGTTTCACTTTGCTCAATATACCAGAGAAGATTATGGAGGTAACTCATTTATTGTTTGTGCATGTTAATAAATGAAGGCACCAAGGTTATAATAGTTTAGGATTTTTCATTATAGTTTAGTTTTATTTTGTTGTGACTTTTTTCTTTTAATTCACTTAGTTTTAATTAGTTTT
>NW_013952454.1:1923335-1924476 GCF_001266775.1 Austrofundulus limnaeus | reverse complement strand
ATATACATCACACATATATATATAATATACATACATATACATACAGTATATAACTTGCTCAGTTTCCAACCGATTTTAAAACAGTTTTGTTTGGTGTAAATGTGAGAGATGTTATAATACACATACTTAAACTGGATGTTCACATGTAAAGAACGCTCTGCAGATACTGTAGGTAAAGCAACTGCAATATACACAATATGATTATATTTACATGTATGCATGCTTATATATGGAAAAATTAACTGACATATTTTTGAATGCTGATAAATAGTCAAAAGGGAAAAAATTGTATAGGTCTTCTGGACGGGTTCTTCTCTAATGAAACGTTTCGTCTCTCCTCCAAGAGACTTCTTCAGTCTGCGAGTTTCAGGCAAAATTCAGGCTTTTGAGTCCTGCCTCCATGTGACTGATACTCACATCACCTGGCTATCGCTCACAGGTGACTGATACTCACATCACATGGCCATCGTTCACAGGTGACTGATACTCACATCACATGGCCATCGTTCACACCTAATTAATACCTATTGTTAACAGGGGGTGGAGTGTGTAGCGAATTACTCTATGAAATTAGGACCAGCCTAACCTTCACAAAGATAATCCCTCAAGATCTTGCAAAATGAAATCAGGTTTTAATGAAACACACCTCTGATCATGAATGAGAAAATGAAAACTTGTGACCTGAACAGATTTCTCAAAATAAAGTAATTTATTTTAGATATATGAACAGATTAAACATACAAGCATTTATTAAAAATATTATATGAATAAGTGACACAAGTTATATATTTTTGGCATAAAAATTCCACTCAGAATTGACAAAAACAGTAAATTTCAGGTGTTGTAATTTACTGGTACGCTACTTGACTAAGTWTTTAAGTAAATAAGAGAGAAAAAGGTAAAGATTTAAGTTAAGAATAGGAGGAAAAGAAGATTAGTGAATTTAGCACTTGTTCTTTAGATTAGGAACCAGGCCAGCCAACAGCGTCAGGACCAGACATCTCCGAGGGCTAGACTTCAGCTTTTATCTCAGTAAACGTGTTTCTACCTTTTAGACGTCTTCCGTCAATTGAACAGGCAGGCAGGTAGAATGTTTTGAGAATGACAGCATGCGAAGTCCGCAGGATGATGTCTCCATGAC
>NW_013952454.1:1911857-1922135 GCF_001266775.1 Austrofundulus limnaeus | reverse complement strand
ATACTAACCTCACTCCTTTGTAACAACTAAGGCAAAAATGTAATTAATTCAGAAAATCTTTTCAGGACCCCACCTTGATGTTTCGGGACCCCAATTTGGGTCCCGACCCCAACTTTGGGAAACACTGCTATAGAACCCTGTGGCACAGCCTATAAGCTTTTATACTTACTGGCTCTTTTGAAGTGTTCATTACTTTTACTTTTATACTTTAARTAGTTTTAAAACCAACACTTTTATACTTTTACTTGAGTAAAAAGCTAGAGTTGATACTTCTACTTCCAAAAAAAAGTATTTTTAAACCCTATCGATACTTCTACTTTAGTAATGAATGTGAACACTTTTGAGACCTCTGTTGGGGACAAGCTTCGKCTACTACCGCACCAAAATCTAGTTCTATCTGTAAAACCGGTGAAGTTTTAGCCGTTTTTTGTGTCCACTGGTGGTTCCACTGTGGCGGCCATCTTTAATGGGCTTGACTTGAAAAGTTTAACAGGTGTAGATCCAAGGCTTCATTAAAATTCATCCACTTGGTCATGAGATATTTTGCTAACACTCACAAAGTGACAAACTGTAAAATCAGAACCCGAACACACGGACGAGTTTTGCACACCAACACATCATATAACCCCAYGACCTCCCCGTAAACGACCACTACRCTTCGTCGGTTCATTGCCAGAACATTAGCTAAATGTGAAAACACGGCGAAGCAGGACGTGACCCGGCGTTCTGAGTATCTGTGAGCTGCGGTTGTGCTGGTTGGTAATGAAGGCCGCTTCCTTCAGTCTGATGATTAGTCTTTACCATAATCTGTCACCCAGATTATAGTCTGACACAACAAGCTGCACATTTCTGACCTCAGTCGGTCTCTTAAAATTGAACTTTTGAATAGATAATCACATTGACTTTGCGTAAATTTGTCTTTAAATTACTTTTTTTAAACTTTTTTTCTCCAATGCCAATAACCACTTTCTTGCCACAGCACCGTTGTTTGAAACCACAGATGGGGGGGAAAGACAACAGCCAGTTTCCAGTCAAACAATAATAATAAWAAAAGACTACAAGCGTATTTAGAGCAACATTTTTATGGCAAGTCGCCTCTATCTGTGCTCATTGAGGTGTATCAACAATGCACGTTGCTTAAGGCTTCTTACGTTTGGGGAACTAAATCGTATCAAACCATCTGGTGGACCGAAATGTTTCAGTCAAAGTTTGCCACTTGAGGTAATGTTGTCATTATCTGCACAGCCGTTTTACCTACTGTTGTGTGGCCATTAGGAGGATCCTCGTTGATGGAGTAGATTATGATGGGAGTGCRTTTTTACAAACAGCAGAAGCAGAGAATCGGTCTTGCATGATTTATTTCTTTCTCCAGGAAGTTGCAGCCTCAAAAGAAATCGGCCACATGCAGCCCCCCACCCCCCGCACTTATGTATGTGTTAATAATCTAATTGTAAGATGGTGCACGACGGCCTAATGTTGCTCAGAGAAAGGAGCGTTAATCAGCAGCTGTTTATTGCTCCCTCAGCAGCCCAGAATGAATCATTTATCCCTCTTCGTCACCTCCAACCAAGATGCTCCTCGTCAGTTAAAAGGCTGATGGAATCAAATCGTTTTTTTTTCTTTTGACTTTCGTCTTTAATGTGCTGGGTCCTTTTGTTTTCTCCAGGTGAACGTATCTGTCTGCAGAGCTCATCAGTCTGATGTATCCACCTGGCCCTCGTTCGTCTGTAACCTGCAGGCTGATGGAAGTCTAACTCTGTAAATGAGGCACGTTTTTAATGACAAATCTCGTGGGAAGGCGACTTCATTATGTCATGAGGATGATTTTCAGCCACGTGAAACTTTAGCTCATAGTTGGTCAATTCAGCTGAGGTGTAGCCAGTTTTGTGTCGGCTGTTGTCGGTCAGCTGTGGCGGCCATATTGAAATCTTGAGGCATTAGGTTTGTATTCAATGTTGGAGAATATTCTTAGGCTCTGTCCTAATCCTCGCACTCCCACCCTCGTTTCGCCCTTGTGCACTTCAAATGTGCGTTTATGTTGAAGGGTTTGAGTGTGTCCCACATTCTCTACATCCACCCTTTGCCCCACCTATTTTGGGTACTATTTCCGCCCTTACGCAAAGTCCGCATTTTTGTGGACTTTGGCAAAGTGTATATGAAGCCAATAATGTTTCATAATTATTTGTGTTTTGTATAACAGAACTTGTAACTTGTAAAAAATTAGTCTGCTAACCACCAATAAAACTAAAAGAAGAACTTATAGTTCTCATACTCTCATGTTTAAGCCTACTTTGCTTCATGCGCTTTCTTCTCCGAAAAACGATTGCTTTYTGTAGTTGTACTATCATTTTTAGAAATACAAATGCCAAAACAGTGACTGGTCCTGCYGTGTTGGGTGTCACAGTTACGACAAAGAGTCCTTTATACAACATTTCACAAATTATAAAATGTACTGTCATGTCCTTTGGGAAAAAACTGTTCCAACGTAACTTCTGGAGTAAACACAGATACTGCTTGCATGGGTCCTGCACAACAGTCTTAGCGCAACTATAACCAAGTCTTTTGATGTTTTTGTTTTTGTTAGCGAATTTAAAGTTTTACAGAACCAAATTTTGTGGAAGCTAWCCATGCTGGTTTCCAAAGCTAGCAAAGATACAAATTAGCTAAACGAAATGTTAGCTTCCCTATTAGCTGTTAGCGAATTAGCGGAACTGCATCCCGTAAGCTCTGTGACAAAATTTCACATGTATTCAGTGGTGATTAGGGTTTTCAGACTTCTTTTCCACATTATGCTGTGGCAGTTTTTACCCCAATTAGATCAAAAGCCCTGAACGGATATATTTACACCCCCACGCTTCCAGGGAGGGTATCAAATTTTGGGCTGACAACTTGATATAAACATATGAGAGTCTTTCTGGGCAAGTCCTGTAATCAGTTGGAAACTGGGTTCAGTCTTTACTTTCTGAGTATTTTTTTTTTTTTTTTTTTTGTCATTGGGTGGATCATTAGTACGGAGCCTTTGAAGGGACATGGGGAGAAAGAAAATAATCTTGATAAAGTTTCTCAGGATTAGTTTCTCAGGATCCCAACTTTCTTTCTCAGGATCCCGAGAAACTTTCCCAGGATCGTGACTTACATTCTCGGGATCCCGACTTTCTTTGTCAGGATCCCAACTTTCTTTGTCAGGATCCCAACTTTCTTTNTTTCTTTGTCAGGATCCCAACTTTCTTTGTCAGGATCCCAACTTTCTTTCTCAGGACCCCAAATTTCTTTGTCAGGATCCCAACTTTCTTTCTCAGGATCCCAACTTTCTTTGTCAGGATCCCAACTTTCTTTCTCAGGATCCTGACTTATCCTCAGAGAGTAAGTCAGGATCTGTTTTTTGTTAGTTTTTCCCCCATGTCCCCTTACAGGCTCCATACATTAGAAATATTGCTAACAATACAGGCAAAGCAAGGACACAGGAAGGTTCTTTTACTGTCCTTTTTTCTTTTGCCGGCCAGTGATATAAATGGTGTAAATGTCATTTTGTGTAACAAAGAAATGCTTCACAATATTGTATTGTTTTATTCCTTTGTTTGCTACTAACTCAATTATAAAAAAGGAAAACGGAAGAAAACGTGGCATCATTCTTTACTACATTCAACATCTTCAATGGTTTGTTTGCTGTTATCTCCAAAAATTCAAAGCACTTGATAATGACAGCTTTGATTGTGATGCTCTGCGTTTCCTAAAAATGTAAAAGTACTTTATGAGATGTCGAAACTCCACATCTGAAGATTTAGTGAAGCAAAACGTTTTTGTGTGCTTTTCTTGTAAGAACTGTGCTGGAGTTCTCAACAACAGCTCCAATCTCCCGTCAAATTTCTCTTGAGTGCTCCTCAAAGAAAATGGACACCATTAAAGTYGTCCTACCGTTTAGGAGCATTTTGTGCCCTCTATCAGCTGGAATTAGAAGTTTATGTTGTTGTTTTTTTTTTCTTTTGATTTATTACTTGAACGATTTGGTGCGGTTTGTTRCCTACGCTTCTTGGTTTTGGGGAGAATTGCTGACCTAAAACATCTTCGTGTCAGGTTATCGTGTTCAAAGTAGAGCTTTTCCACTGTTTTGAATCTTTGTAGATGGACGTGAGTCAGGCTTTCACTGGATCACTCAAGTGCAATTATGAGACGTTGCAAAAAAAAAAATCACACAATAAGAAGTTATTCTTCTTATCATCTGCAAGAGGAAAAGTGTTTTTGCCCAGGTGTGCTTTTGATTATTGGACAGATTTTCGTGAAACTCACGTTAGCAAATGCAAAAATATGTATATCTTTGGTAATTTTACAAGCAATTTTTCAACATTTAGGTGGAAACAAAAACAAACAACTCAAACCTAAATCAGTCAAGTTGAACACATCCTTAGTTAGAATTCATTTTGGGTCTTTTTAATTACAGACTGTTTAAATTCATTCAGATTTTGGACAATCTTTGCAAAGAAAACGCCCTTTGTAATTCAAATCTTCCTTTTCTTTCAGTAAAAATACAAAACCTGTGATGAAACTAAAGCTTAAATCCAGCAAAAAAAGCAAGACATGAATAAAAAAGGGTTCAACTTCATTAACAAACTCACCTCTTGTTGCTTTAAAGTTCATCCTGCTGCAAAAACACTAATCTGTGCTCTCATAAAGCAGGAATAATGAAATCCACACGGCACATTCATTCTGCCGCACTTCATCTAAGTTTATTTCATAAAAAAGGGAAGTCCTGTTCTCCAGCAAGTCCACCAACATTTTAATGAATCAGACGCAGAAAAACACCTTTTTGTGTTTCGACAATGTGACTGTGTGTCTCCATTTGTTTCGCTGGTTTGCCATTACAGCTTTAATTAAGCTAATGAGGCAACAGATATTTCTCAGGAGTGGCTTTGAAGGAAATGAAATCACCCCCCACCAACCCCCCCACACTCTCCCCCTCTTCCTCTTCCTCATCCTCCCCATGCACAGCCACACTATAAAAGAGGGGCAATGTTGGGAATCTGACAAAAGGAGCTCTGGACGGCAAGAAAATCCCCACAACTATTTTCAAGTGTAAGGATTTTTTCCCTCATATTTAATTGAAAAGATTTCAATGAATTTTTTTTCTTATAGTTTAATTAAAAGTTTGAAAAATTGTGTGGCTTCAGAACTTGAGCACTGCTGTTTAAAATGTTATTAGTTTAATTTAGATGGTCTCTTTGGATCCAGGATCTCCTCCAGTCCTGCGATGTCTTCGAGTCTTCTGGCTCTTTGCCTGCTGGTTTGTACCCTCTCTGGCTTGAATGCGTACCCCATCAAGCCCACAAGTCCCCGGGAAGGAGCCCCACCTGAGGAGCTTGCCAAATACTACTCCGCCCTGAGGCACTACATCAATCTCATCACGAGGCAGAGGTTAGTCTGGGAGGTTCTCTGGGACAGTTGCTTTTTTTTTAAGTGTACTGATTTCCTTTTTTGTGAAAATATGCAGGTATGGAAAAAGAGACAATCCAGACACAGTCTTCTCAGACGTGCTGGTGAAGGAGAGCACAGAGAGCATCCCAGGGTCCAGCTACATCAGGTGCATAGTTTTATAAGTAACCAGGTTTGATCAGATGCATGTAGGATTAATAATTATTGAGTATTTCATGTGCTTTTTACGTTCTTTATCATTAGACTGCTTCTCCAGTTGTGTGAAAGTACTTGAGATTCTTCCACTCTACATAAGTTTTAATATATTCTGACTTTTTGTTTTTTTAATATAAAAGGTACGATGGGCTGCCTGGATGGTGATGTTGCTCCTGACACATCCCAACAACCTAAAGGTCACCCCTGTGTCTCTTACTGACATCACATGAACTTGTGTTGCATGGAATAAACACTGTTCAAAGAAACTTCATTGTTGATGACTCTATCTGGATGAAACATAATATGTATTTTTGAGTGGATCAGTTATGTGGTTAATATGTGTTGCACATTATTCAGCTGTAAAAGGCAGCGGCGGAGCCAGACAATTTTTTATAGGGGTGGTCAGACTGGGACCACTGTTCACACAGAGGTTACCCAGAAAATTGCCTCTTTTTTGCGAACATGGCAATTTGCTGAGGATCTAATCATATTTTTTTGGTTATTCTCTCATTTATTGACACAGGCAGTGACTCCCACATACATTCAAAAACAGATATAATGGATTAAGTTTTTTAAAATGTCAGCTGTTTCCACTCAAATGAATTAAGTAAAGGTAACACATTTAATTTATGTTACTTTACTCAGTTCAGTTGAGTGAAAACGGTTTACCTAATTTTTAAAATTAAAACCACTATATTTGTTGAGTGTAGATTTACATCATGAGATTTACCTGTTTGAGAAGTTGAAATAAACACTCCTCATATAGAAATAACTTGGCTAAGATTTTGCTGGCAAAGCGTCATTGGGTGGCCAAAAGCTTTTCTACTGTGAACATGGCCACCCATGGCCACCCCCTGGCTCCTCCCATGGTCAAAGGTACTCTCGGCAATGCAGACCGGTCCAAAAATATCATCAAGTACGAAACAAAATCTGCTCAGTTTTACATAAATTAATMATTTGAAAGCAGGATTTGTGACCGGATGCTATTTGTTTAATGGAAGAAGTGACTGAAAACAGGTCAGCAATGGAGACGTCCATGAAACAGCTGTTTAGCAGAATATAATTGGTCCAAGTACGGTTTACAAAATTAGTGAGCAGGTTTATCTGCTTAATGAAAARTTATTAGGAGGTAAGKCAAGGAGGGAAAACACYTATGCCTTTATTTTAAACTAAACTTTAAGCTAAACTGAGGCACAAGCATGCATCTGCACATGGATCCTGCTCCTTCCTRTCTCTTGACCAATAGGAGAGGAGCTAAACCAAGGACAGCTCAACTTATTTGCATAAAGAGGCAGAAATGCAAAAGTAAATGCAGGAGACAGAGACATGTATAAACATGTGGCAATAAAAAGACTTGTGGGGAAAAAACAACAAAAATATTAAATAAAAGCATTTAAGAGACACAAATGCATCTACAAGGGGGAAAATATTTTTAAAAAATGTAAAATATAAATTTTGTGCTAAAATAAATCATTTGCTAAGATGGAAAAATAAATATGAAGGTCAATAAATTATAAAACATGAGTTAAAGTTGTCCTTTTTAAAATTAATTGGTGCATTTTAAGTGTATTTATTTTTATTGGGCCATTTATATATATTCTGCTTTTGTTTTTAGTTACGTCATTTTCGGTCCTCCGTAGAGGAGCTATAAGTGAAGGGACTGTTCTGCAGCTGTTAGTGAAACATCTGCATAAAAGACATTATCCTGCTATATCACAGGAAGTTTTCAAAATAACGAGTGTTACTTTGGTTTGTGTGGTCATAATGTTCTGTCTGATCAGTCAATACAACATATTAATAACCAGACTCCTCATGTTCATGCTTTACATTAACATTCAGATTAATAATGGAGCAGTTGACATGATCCACTCATGGAATAGTAGCGCCCTCTGCTGGTAAATAATACATTTACACAGTTTTAAATACTGTATTAAAATACCTTACAAAGGATTTCTGCTGCCATTGATCAGCTTATAATTCTGTAAAATGAGTAACAGTTATTTCACCAGTTCTGTCAAACCAAAAATGTATAACCTGATGATAAGAATCATTGGCCTGAGATCATAAAAAAATAATAATAATACGGTGACATTAAGGTGCAAGCTCTCTGCACAAACCTGCCATAAAAGGTAGTAACAGGAATTTAAAAACATTCGTTTTACAGCGGCTACCCTTAGAAAAAAAGTAGCATACTTGAAGTTCAACTAGATCAACTATACTAGGTACCACGTACTTGTAGTGTAAAGTATACTGATTTAAATTCTCATTCATACTAAATTGGGACATTTTGTTTGTAAAAAGTATACTTTAAGTGTACTGTCTTTTAAAGTTTATAAACTTACCAAAAAGAAGTATACTTTAAGTACATGGCATTAAGTTTACTGAAGTATAAAAAAGTGTATTTCCCTAAGTGGACTTTTATTTACCATGAAAACTTTTATCACTAAGTATACTAGCAGTTTACTAACAAATATACTTCTAGGACTAAATTGGCCCACAATAAGTTTCATAAAGTATAATGAAAGTAATAATCTAAATATTCTTTTCCTTTAATCTTGAAATATACTACAAATTAACCAGTCTGTGTGAAAATGTACATTCAGTGTACTACTAAAGTTTATCTTGGCCAAAAGTTTAAACATTAATATAGACTAAGTATACATAAACTTTTAGTATACTTTTAGTACAAGCCAAGTATAGTGTAAGATAAACGTGGTGAAGTATATCTCAGATAAGTACATAAAAAGTAAACTGGAAGTACACTTTTATTTTTAATTTAAAATCGGTACACTTAAAGGACACTTGCAAATACTACTTTTTGGGATAAGGCAGAGTCAATAAAGCATTAAACAACCTTGCATCACTGTTACCAAGTCATACCTGTCAGATTACACAGGTGACTTTAATTGTCTCACACTATTTAAATTATTTCTGTGTGAATATGTCTACGAATGTGTACAAAAGCTTCGCTCTTCTATGAGTGTAGTTTTTGTGCTTGAAATGCACTTTAAAATAAAGTTTGTTTCGATTACAGTTAATCAYTCATTCAACAGTGCAACTATTGCTAATGAGCACAGTTTGTTGCTGCAAATAGAAACCTTGCCACCCAACAATTTATTTTAAAAATCAATTATATTGTGACCACCAGGCTGAACAAATAAAAGGTGAGGGACCATCTGGTTAGTTATCAGCAGACCATTCAAAGGTCAGTGACAGATGACTGAGCTTTTGTGTGCACGGGGAAAGCATCGTGGATGCTGAACTGTAAACAGTAACCTTTGAAGCAACATTATATGTGGCAAAATGAGAAAGAATAAATATAGGCTACAGTGCAAAACAAGTAAAAATGTGGATTTTTGCTGTAAAAACACCGCAGGCAATCCCAATAACCAGTGGTGGGCACGGCTAACCAAAAAGCTAGCTTTGCTATAATTCGCTAAGTAAAAATATAGCTTTGCTAACACTACACTGTGGAGCTTGTCTAGTGGCACTGGATTAAAAAAATTAATGCGTGACAACAAGATAATAACTTGTGGCCACAAGTTATTATCTCGTGGCCATGYATAATTWAATAAAATTTAATKTCACCRGACAGGCTTCGTTGTAAAAACAAAATAAATTGTGGACACTAACGCTAATCAGCTGATCACTAACCACTAAGACGACTGTCACTCGTCTTCGTCTCCRTCCAGCTGAAGACTGGTGGGACTGACACAAACCTGATGACGTCGGCTTTTTAGTTAACTGTTAGCAGACTTAAAGTGCCTGTGACGTCAAATTTTTGTAATAAACATGAATGCGTCTTTTGGAAAGATAACATTGATAACATACTGCAAAACAAACGTCACGTCRCTCAGATGAACGGTTGTTGAGATGTTGACATGTGAAGAAACAGGAAGTGATGTCAAAGGGGAATGTCGGCATGTAAACAGAGCGTTGTTACAAAAGCTAACCAAACAGACTGTAGAGAAGAGTCTGATGTTTAAATAATTTTGTTTTAATGAACGAAGACCAGCGAGTTAATTTTTTTAATGAGATCCCCTTTGATGTCACTTCCTGTTTCACTTTGGCTGARCCAAATTTAAAAGAAAATAGGCCAGTTATGTGACAAAATGGGTAAAATCGTGTGTACTTATACCAATTTTCTTGACTTTTTGGATTTGAAGGATAGGAATGTCACAGGCACTTTAAAGTTGTCAAAACCTGATTTAGAAGCTACTAGTTAGTGAAAAAGCTAACTCGCTAAACAAAATTTTGTTCTGTTTTAGCCGAACCACGCCCACCACTACCAGTAACTAAAATAACACAATCTTCCCAATCTACCTTTAAATCAAGGTTTTCTAACTGGTATGTTTTTAGAAATAATGTTTTAGTTACATAGCACTAATTTGAAACTTTTCCATTTTTATTTTCCAGCAGCCATAGGACCGGGAAATCCCTTCGTATAATACAGTATTTTGTGTTAAGCTTAGGCAGAGTTGTACAGTAACTAMGTACAAATACTTAGTTTCTGCACTTAAGTAGAATTTTTGGGTATCTGTACTTTACTTGAGTAATTATTTTTCAGCCTACTTTTTACTTCTTATATTTTTAAAAAAGGCAAGAAGTAGAAAGTYGTTACTTTTATTTCATTTTTGCTTGTTTTCATTCCAGCTT
>NW_013952454.1:1901578-1911158 GCF_001266775.1 Austrofundulus limnaeus | reverse complement strand
AATAAAACATCCAGGGGGGTGAATACTTTGTATAAGCACTGTGCAATAATCTGCAGAGGGCAATATTGTGGATGACAGACCTGAAACACCATCCTGACAAATCCTGGTGATTTTAATCCGATGATGTGACAGATGGAGAGCTGTGATGTTTGCCTCTGGCTAAAGGCAGTCAGTCAGCGTTGGACGGGGAGCTGAGAGAAGAGGCAGGGCAGGCTGGAAATGCTTTGGCTCGGCGGTTTGTGAACGTCTGAAACAAAAGGAAAACATGGAAGCATGACTGGACACTGACCAGAAGACACACAAGGTAATTTATCACCCCAAATTACGAAGAGACGCTCTCGTTGCTCGGCTTTCACTTTGTATCGTCTGAGTAAGCTAACTAGCTAGCGTCAATCATAGCAGTTATACAAGTTTACCTCGCGGCTTCGAGTCCCGCTGCTTTAAGAACATTAACTTCTCAGGTCAGCTGGCGTAACGGGCTTCTTCACACCGAGGTACGGCAGAAAGTTTGGGGGAAATTAAAAATATATATATTTAGATATATCAGAGCGCGTGGCAGTAGATGCGACCTCCCCGGGTCCCTTATTAGCATTGCTAGCTCGCCTTCATGTGGGCTAAAAATTGAGACGGGACCGACTCTGGGTGGAAATAATGCCGAAGAAAGCTCGACACCACACAGCTTCGGTGATGTAGGTTTCAGYCGATGCGGGTTCGTTGCTCTTTAAGGCTAAAATGAGTGTTTGTTGCTGTTAAAGCTCCACCGACGGCTATCAGGCTAACACGTGTGCTGTGCGCGTGCAGCTTGACAGCAGCTTCTTTTTCATTCATTTGAGACAAAACCGTTTAGTTATAACTTTAACTCTTTGACTTTTATTATTCCTGTGAGWTGAAACTCCTTCAGAGAGGCTGGGRTTGTTCTTTATTCAAGCTACGGCTTTAAAACAACAACAACGTAGAAAACATTTGATTTGTATTCATTCAGTCAGCCCTTAGCTAAAAGTAGTAAATGCAAGTATCCTTTAAGTGGAATTAAAAATAAGAGTGTACTCCCAGTTTACTTTTTATGTACTAATCTGAGATATACTTAACCAAGTTTATCCTACACTATTCTTGGCTTGTACTAAGAGTTTACTTAATAATAATATTTAAATTTTTGGCCAAGATAAACTAGTAGTACACTGAAAGTACATTTTTACACAGACTGGTTAATTTGTAGTATAAATCAAAATTAAACTAAAAGTATATTTAGATAAATACTTTCAGTATACTTTTGAGTGAACTTTATTAAACTTATTGTGGGCCATTTTAGTCTTAGAAGTATATTTGTTTGTAAACTGCTAGTATACTTAGCTATATCTGTGTACATGGTAAATAAAAGTCTATTTAGGGAAATACACTTTTATATACTTAAGTATACTTAATGCCATGCACTTAAAGTATACTTCTTTTTTTGGTAAGTTTATAAACTTCAAAAGACAGTAGTTTTTATAAACAAAATGTTCCAATTTTGTACGAACGATTATTAAATCAGTATAATTTCTAGTACACCACTAGTACATGGTGCCTAGTATACTTGATATAGCTACTTAAACTTATACTCAAGTATGCTACCTTTTGCTAATGGAGTCTATAAAATGATACTTTACTATATTTAAAGTGCCAGTGGCACGCACATCCTTCAAATACAAAAAAGTTAAAGGAAATATCTTTAGATTTAAGAAAGTTAACATAACACACGATTTTACCAATTTTGTTACATAAACAGTATATTTTCTTTAATCTAAAGTGAAACAGGAAATGACATCAAAAAGGAACTCTTTAAGAAAAGTGGTTTGTTTATTGAAATATTTTTTGAACTCTTGACTCTTCATCTCTGTGATAGAGATTGAAAATAAATAAACATCAGATTCTTCTCTACACTTGATCAAGTCAGCTCAGTCTGGGACTGACTCGTGTTGGCTCCCTGGATCAGGACCTTGAGCTCCAGCAGCCTCAGCTGAGCTGTCCGCTTCACACCACACCAGCCTCGGACAGAGGAGGAGGAGCGCTCCGACAGCCTGACATAAAAAAATAAAAGCATACAGCTGCAGCTGCTCACAAGATCGCTAGTTTAAATCAGGAATAAAAGTGTTGGGTCTTGTTTGACTGAAGTTCGGTCCGTTAGGGCTGCAGCTGCCCCGCTGTGTTTCTGCCTTTTTTCCCTCCTCCCCTCCTGCTGTGCAGGACGTACTGCTGGTGTGTGTGTGTGTGGGGGGGGGGGACGGAGAGAGAGAGGGAGAGAGCAGCACAGCAGTCAGCTCTCCCCACCCGAGGCTGAAGGTCAACAGACGATCATGCTAAGCTTGCTAACTGTTCCACCCTCTGACTGCTGCAGGGGYGTGTCTTAGAGAGAGGCTTTTATACCAGAACACAGCCGCTGTGACGAAACCGTGGAGAAGACACGTCACCGTGGAGAGCTGCTAATATGCAAATTAGCCTGCAGTACCACTGCTCTACGCAAATGAGCAGCAAAAACACATTTTTAGACCAAATATTACAGATTTGAACAAATACGTATAAAAACATCAAAATTAGCACAGAAACGGTACTATATAACATTTTAGACACATTCTAGACAGTTTATCAGCTAAAAAAAGTTAATTTTGGGGTAAGTTACTCTTTAAATGTTTATGTATGTGTTTAAGGACTGTGGAAGCAAATTTCTTGGCAGCTTTATCAGATAAGATGCAACTTATTGCCATCTGTGAAAGTATAAGTTGGTTATTTGAAAGTAAGAATGATCCCATGATCTTATTTTAAACTCCTAGTTTTTTCTTAAAGCAGGAGTTTCCAATCTTGGTCCTGGAGGGCCACTGTTCTGTATGTTTTWGACGAATCTCTGCTCCAACATATCTAATCTGACTGACTGATTAGCAGGCATCTGCAGAACACGAAGAGGTAATTCAATCACTGAATCGGGTGTGTTGGAGCAGGAAAACGGGTCAAATGTGCAGGATAGCCGCCCTCGAGGACCAGGAACGGACACCTCTGCTTTAAAGAAATTATGCGTACCACCAATGCTGCCTCTAGAGATGTTTTAATGAGGGGAGGGGTCATGTGGGGGGGTCAGTGAAAATTCTGGGGTGGCACCAAAACCAAAAACTAAAAGCCAGAACAGAATTTCAGGAGATTTGTTATGCAGTTATTTGTATGCTGTCTTAAGCTGAGAAATTATTGTGAAGTTGTTTGGTCATACGTTGACTTTAATGCTTTCGATCTCATCGAAATCACAACAACGCCACACTCTGTATGTGTTGTGAATGACTCTCAGCTACTACCACGTCAAATTTGAGCTCCTGTAGTTAATCTAGTTGTAGCCTTTTTTGTGTTTAACGGGGATTAGCGATGGCAGCTACCTTCAAAAGTTAATCAGTTAAAAATATACCTGCTATGTTATTTACCTGAAAGTATCCATCCATTAAAGTCCATCCATGGTTAATCAGCTATTTTGATAACAGATTTAAATGTAATTTACCGGTAAATTTTATAGTTGTGAGGGTAAAACAATGTTAGCTGTAGTTTAAATTATTTAATTATTGTACACCATTTTCCATGACAGTGCCCGTGATGTAAAATTTTTGTAATACATATGAATGAATTTTTAGAAAGAGGATGTTGATAAAATATTGCAAAAGAAATTTCATGTCGCTGAGATGAACAGTTGTTGAGATATTTCCCTGTGAAGTAACAGGAAGTGATGTCAAAGGGGAATGTCTGCATGTAAACAGAGCGTTGCTAACAGCTAATAACACAGACTGTAGAGAAGAATCTGATGTTTAAGATTATTTTGAGTCTCTAGAGAGGTGAAAAGTCAGAGTTCAAATAATACTGTTTCAATAAACAAAAACCAGAGAGTTTTCTTTGTTAACAAGTTCCCCTTTGATGTCACTTCCTGTTTCACTTTGAGCCAGGTAAAAAAAATAAACCAGTTATAGGACAAAATGGGTTAAATCGTGTGTGTTATTCCAACTTTCTTAAATACAAAGATGTTTTCTTTGACTTTTTGCATTTGAAGAATATGCACATCGTAAGWGCTCACAAATAAATCTTGTTTTTTTATATTTGGAATGTAAAAAATGCATCATTTAATAGCAACACAATGTACTGAACACTGTTTGCAACAATATTTGTTTGGTTTTGACCTAAAGGTTTGATCTCTCAAGTTCAAAATAAAATGTATTTTTAGAGTTATCAATATGATCTTTTGTTTAGAACTCAGTGAGTTTTTCAAACCATGCTGTACATTTTTAACAAACATGACCTCTCTGTCTTTTTTTCTTGGTTAAAGGCTCACAGATTGTAGTAAACATGGGGCTCTGCGGTGTTCTGCTGCACTGATGAATAAACACAGTTTGTAGGTAAGTTCTTAGTATTTACCGTAGTTTAGAACCCGTTTTGGGTGCGTCTGTTCTTGCTGTATTTCTCTACGTTTCTGATTAAGTAGAGTAGCTTTTGCTTGAAAGGTCTGCGGTTGTGTTTGCTCCGTTTCTTACTGCTGAATCAGTTTCTGCCTGTTTGGAGAGCGTGTTTGTACAGTCAGCTTTTGTTGCGTGTGGCTGGTACAACCTTTAACCAGACTGATGGGATGTCATCCTCTCCGTTGTTCCTCATAGTTCATAAGTCCTCTCGTTGCACATGAAGCACCAAGAAAAACAGGYTGGTTTGTGTTTCTCTTGTTCTGCATCGGGTTTTTCACCTCGTAGAGGTTTAGCTTTGTTAGCTTGTGCGGTACTGGTGCTGAACACTTGGTTTCCTGCGTTTTCCAGCTGTGCTGGTTTCTGTAACCAGTCAGTTTGGTGGCTTTTTGACCACGTTTAGAGGGTCGCGCCATCCTGAGCTGAGGATTATTAAACATGGCTGTGGCTAATTCAAAGTTTGGCTCAGGTAAAGTATGAAAGACAAAATATCAAGATGTCTTCTTTTTTTGCATAAAAGCCGTTAAATTGTTTATAGTCAAATATGACATTTAAGCTGAGGTCTATAAAGTACTTGGAAAAAATAACTAAAAGTAAAATTGTATGAACAGAAAACGACTGGTAAAAATAAATGTCACTGATGAGAAAACTACTCAAGTAAAAGTCATTAAACTGTTCACATAAATTGGGAAAGTAAAAGTACTTTTACACACTTTCTAAGAAATAAACTGTTGAATTTACTGAACTAAACTGGTTCCACTAAACCAGGTTGAGTAAACTGATCAATATATGTATATTTTTAGCTGACATGACTTTGTTGAGTAAATTCAACTCTTCATTTTTTAGAGCAGAAACATCTTTCATGATGAGTTCAAACATATTTAATTTTGTAACGAGTAACTAGGTGTTACATTTTAAAGTAAAGAAGTAAAAGTATAATTTTTAGCTTTAAAATTTAATGAAATAAAAGCAAAAGTAGCTATTTAAAAATTGTTGGTAAAATTTCAAATCCTCAAATAAACCACTTAAGTACTGTAGCGAAGTTAATGTACTTAGTTACTATAAACCTCTGCATTTAAGTAATATTTTGTGTTTCTGTAAAAATAATCTCACATTAGAGTGAAGAAAGAAACTTGATTCTCTTGCAAAGCAGACGTATAATTCAGATGTTTTCAGAGTGGTTCTTGAACTTTATTTGACTTGAATACAACGCAGGATTTGTTCAGTTTGAAAGAGAAATATGCATATTCTTCTGACAGACAAGTGTTTCATTCAGACAGATTGTTTTGGTCCCATAAAAAACTTCTTGGAAGTCCTAAAATAGTTTGTTTTGTTGACTTATTAAATGAACTTGCTGTATTTATGTAAAAGCTAGAAATGCTGTGTATTTATAGCTGTTATAGGACTGATTGTTGTGAAGCAGCTCTTGTGTCGTCGTGCTTGTTTCTCACTGGATTTTTACTACAGTTGAAGTTTTTCACCCTAAATATTTTAATGGGGCTGTAAATCTTAATAAATACAAAGAATGACCTCCTTTTTTTCTCTGTTTGTGCCTGTGTTATCTTTTCTGATGTTTTTTTTCTTCTTCAGCCATGCAGCAGGTCCTGGACAACCTTAAAGACCTGCCATCAGCCACTGGAGCCAAAGACATCGACCTCATCTTCCTCAGAGGCATCATGGAGAGTCCCATCGTCCGTTCCCTCGCCAAGGTGAAGCACAGATTCACAGATCCTCCTCCTGTGTTTTCACACGGGCAGGAAAATGTTGACCTCACTTTCAGCTCCTCTTCGCTCTGCTCGAGAGGAAGAACACTTTAAAGAGGCCGACACGAAGCGATGGTTATGTAATCTGTAGGAAAAAAGAAGTTTGAAGTGTGTGGGATGGGAGAATAGATTTTTATTGTTAACTTTTAACTCGCTAAATATTTGGTGAGCTAATTTTAGGATAATTATCTCTGAAGTTTACCTTCAGCCCATTTCACTGCACAGTTCTATGACTTTTCTGATTATTTTTAGGGCTGCAACAATGAATCGCATTTGCAACAAATTTATCGATTTGTTGTCGTGCGATTTATACGGGCCATAAAACACTGTTTCAGTCAGACAGAACTAACAASAAGSAGGCAAAAAGTAAAAAATCTGAGAAAAATCATAAATGCTAAATGTAAATAAATTCAAATTATAACAATAAATTAGTTTTATATCTAAACATCATATTTTATTTTCTTCTGTTTTCCTCATTCAGCAACTTATTAAATTTCTGTTTTATGTTTTACAGATATAACCAAGTTTATTAATGTACAAGAAATCCACATTTTTTTTCAGTCAGTATTTAATACTACTGGCAAAATAAATAGTTAAAATATTTATGATGTGCTTCTGTTTTTTAATTCAGCAGATTATAAAGAAAATCCTTCATGTTATGAAAAGACCCTCTTGATTCAAGAGAAAACTCTGGTTTTTAAGAAAATGGCTGCTTATCAATTAATCATTAGTCAATCTATAAGATAAATTTACTTCAGATTAATTCATTAATCAATAACTTGCATCCTTAGTTTATACAGGAATGAAATTAAGTTATATCTACTCATTATGTCATTAAGAGATTTAATCGAAAAAATAATCGACAGATAAATCGATTATTAAAATAATTGTTGGTTTCAGCCCCATTTGTTATGTTTTGGTTTCAGGCCCACGAGCGTCTTGAGGAGGTTAAGTTAGAAGCTGTGCGGGACGACAACGTTCAGCTGGTGGCAGAGATCTTGGATTCTCTCAACAAGCTGCCAGATAAAGATCCTGCTGCTGCTGAGCTCGTCCGGATCCTCCAGGAGCCGCACTTCAAGGTTTTTGAGGTTTCTTTTTCAGTCAGCTTTTACAAGATTTAACGAGTGGTGGTTGATGGTTGGCTGCACAATGAGAAAATGTCTTTTTCTTGTGATTTTTAATGTTTTGTTTTTTGTTAAAAAAATATCACAAAACGTACATCAACCAGTCATTTAAGAGAGAGGATGGAGGGCTGATATCCTGCATGTTTTACTTGTTTCCCTGCTTCAACAAACCTGATTCATTGATTAAATCACCTCCTCAAGTTCTACAGGAGCCTGTTAGTCACCCATTTATTCAAATCAGGCAGTGTTTTAAAAAGTACCATAAAGTCATACTTGAGTAAAAGTACAAGTATCTTACCAAAAAATTACTTTGGTAAAAGTTAAAGCCTCCTTTAGGAATATTACTTGAGTAAAAGTCTTAAAGTATCTGATATTTTTTGTACTTAAGTATTAAAAGTAAAAGTGTTGATTTAAAATGAGCAGTTAGATTTTACTTAATTAAAATAATTAATTGATGTTAAATTTAGGATGCACTAGTCCAGCTGTTTCAGTTTATATACATATATCAAGGCTGCACAAAGCTTTTCTTCAAAATGAAAATCTATCTGAGGGCTGCGGCCAAATGTAATAATATAATTCATGAAATACAAATACTTCTTAAGTACAGTACTTTTATTTGAATGATTGTGTCCTTCTGGAGTGTGACATGATTTGTTTGTGTACAAACTAATACGGTGTCAGAGTTTTATATATTTATACTTCTCATTCAACCACAGTTAAATTCACTCTATCTAGGAGGCTCAGTTTATATGGATAGTTTTTATTTTTTACAATAACAAGCTGGAATGAAAACAAGCAAAAATGAAATAAAAGTAACGACTTTCTACTTCTTGTCTTTTTTAAAAAATGCAAGAAATAAAAAGTAGGCTGAACAATAATTACTCAAGTAAAGTATAGATACCCAAAAATTCTACTTAAGTGCAGAAATTAAATCTTTGTACTTTGTTACTTAACAACTCTGGAATCAGGTGTGTTGGAGCAGACAACACTTGTGGTTTTGGATGCTGTGGTTGTGTTTAAAGTCTTGAATAATAGCGTGAGACAAATCTTCATGTGTTCTCTTGTCTCTCCTGCTCTGTCTCAGTCTTTGATAGAGGCCCACGACAAAGTGGCYGCCAAGTCCTACGAAGCGCCCAACGCCACGGAGAACTGCAATTCTTTTTTGCCAAGCTCGCTCATGCCCGCCGACGCCRTCAGGATGATCGGCATCCAGAAGAAAGCCGGGGAGCCTCTGGTGAGTTGGTCCGGCGTTTGTCGTGTTTTTTTTCCAGCTCACTTGTGTTGTATYGACGAAGCCGAGGCTCAGTTTTACGTTTCAGCTTTTAAATCGGGAAAGTTCCTCCGCAGCAACGCGGCATTCCAAACCACAAAACGGGCCCCTGATTTACGACCYGCGAACGACTCGTGCTCTCTGTTTCAGGGGGTGACGTTCCGCGCGGTGCGGGGGGACATGGTGATCGCTCGGATCCTGCACGGCAGCTCCATCGACAGGCAGGGCATGCTGCACGCGGGGGACGTCATCTGCGAGGTSAACGGCCGAGAGGTGGGCAGCGACCCCCGCGAGCTGCAGGAGCTGCTGAAGGACTGCAGCGGGAGCGTCACGCTGAAGGTCCTGCCCAGCTATAGGGACACACCGGCGCTCCCGCAGGTGAGGGCATGGGAGGTTTCACCGATTTAACGCTCGGGGCGATGACTGGATCGATCCAGAACCTGTCAGGGRCTGGATGAGAGCAGCTCCACTGCCTGTTCACAAAATGCCAGGCTTTTGAAAACTGAGTCCACAAGGACCTATTTATACCCCTCCACACACAAACTGGGACACGCACACACACTGTTCTGATTCTCAGTGTGCAGCAGCTGACACTGCAGAGTGTTGAGGTGACGTCAGAAACCAACCTGTGTGCCAACAGGAACCAAATGATTACACGATTTATTTATTTTTTTACAGTTGCATCTGCTCATCCTCATTCAGTCCTTTGTGTTCAAACGTTAACAACACATGACAAACTTGTTCACATAAAGCAGATTAAACTAAACAGTTACTGAAAGCCAACAGCTCAGAGGAAAAACATCTGACAATTATGTCTTTATTTCAATTTAAAATCTAGTTTTATTCTAGATGAACTCATCAGCCCTGATAAATTATTTTAACAAGGCAGATAGTCGCTACATAAATGAGTCAMAACAAAACTTGTATTTGTACAAGAAAAAACTAATTTTCTCTCGTTCTAAATTTGCA
>NW_013952454.1:1897687-1900580 GCF_001266775.1 Austrofundulus limnaeus | reverse complement strand
CCTCAGTTTAGCTTGTTTGTCGCGCTAGCGCCGAGCTAATACTTACAAGGCAATATAGCGTCGGGGCTAAAGCTAACAGGCTTAGCTGAGGTTCTTCCATGAAGCAGCTCTGTTGTCCTCCATCCATATTTTCAGTTCCAGGCATTTGAACTCTAAATTTAATCTTGTGGACCTTTTACAGTTTTCTAAAAATATCTGTATTTGTGTACACTTCCTCAAATATTAAATTCTAGCTGAGTTGTTTGACATTAACAGAGTCTTATTAGATCCTTTTAGCTCAGAAACAGTTTTTGRCTCTTTTGTTTTTCATCATTTTTTATGTCTTGTGAATTTATTTGTGACTCGTGTAATTTTATTTTGCTTTGTTAATAYCTTTTTTAAATTCCAGGTTTATTTGAAGCCATACTTCAGCTACAATCCTGCCTCTGACAACCTGATCCCCTGTAAAGAGGCGGGGCTGGCCTTCTCCAAAGGAGACATACTTCATGTCGTCAACAAGGAGGACCCCAACTGGTGGCAGGTGAGCCGTCAGGAGGAACCTGAAAATAAAGGCCCGGTTCACGTTTAGTACAGAAGCTGCATGTAGAAGCTGGTGGCTGTGAGACGTGTCGTTTAGAAACTGAGAATCCAGAAACTTTTTTTTCTTTTAAAGAGAACTCTGACTAGTTGTAACATTAGATATTATTTGATAAACATGAGCTAATGGTTTTAGCTCAGGAGCTCTCTCTCTCTCTAAAAATATTATAAACCAACAATTTTTAAGTAATTAGATGCATTCACGTGTCTAAAACTACTTTTAGTAGAACAGAGAAATAACATGCTAAGGCCAACATGGAAAGTAGTCTAGTAACTTTAATCTCATAACATTCCGACTTCAATCTTGTAATATTACAACTTTATTCTTATATTATGACTTTAATCTCATATTACAACTTTATTCTCATAATATTACGGCTTTATTCTCGTAATATTACACCTTTATTCTCATAATTTAAAAAAATAAAATAAAACTCTTGTATGGCCCTAGTTCTCCGTGGTAATATAAAATYCTACTCAGTGAGAATTCTTTTCCATCTGCTCTTTATTGGAGCTCAGATGTGATGCATGTTTAGTTTTATCATATGAACAAAGCCAAAGAGTGCTTCAGCCTGTCGATAAGGTAGAAGAATCTGTTGGTTTAAAGTTGTTTAACTGCTTTATTCTCCATAAAGGCACGTAAAGTCGTTGGTGGAGCCACTGGCCTCRTTCCCAGTCAGTTCTTGGAGGAGAAGAGGAAAGCTTTTGTGAGGAGAGACTGGGACGCTGTTGATTCAGGTCAGCACAACAAACCAGTCCCTGATGGTTTCTTTCCACTCAGAAGGAGCTGAAGCCCTCTGGCACYGTGATGTTCTGACATGTTGTTTGTCTCAGGTATGCTCTGTGGGTCGCTGACAGCGAAGAAGAAGAAGAAAAAAATGATGTACCTCACAGCTAAAAACGCAGGTGTGCCTCCATGTTTGTGTTGAATTATTATCTGGTGTTTTGTAACGATGAAACGTTCTCATCCAGCTGTGTGTTGCCTCCAGCAGAGTTTGATCGTTATGAGCTGCAGATCTACGAGGAAGTAGCCAGGATGCCCCCGTTTCAGAGGAAAACGCTGGTTCTGATCGGAGCCCAGGGAGTCGGCAGGAGGAGCCTGAAGAACCGACTCATCGTCATGAACCCTCTGAGATACGGAACCACCGTCCCATGTGAGTGCACGACRCGGGGGAAATATCCGACGTTGTTCCTCGACGACGTGTCTCATTGACGTTTATCACTCCAGTTACGTCCCGCCGTCCCAGAGAAGAGGAGAAGGACGGCCAGAACTACTGTTTCGTGACACGAGAAGAGATGGAGAGGGACGTCAAGGAGAGCCGATACCTGGAGCACGGCGAGTACGACGGGAACCTCTACGGCACCAAGATCGACTCCATCCACGAGGTGGTGGCGACCAGCCGGACCTGCATCCTGGACGTCAACCCCCAGGTGGGTCTGAGGGGAAACACTTTGTCTCTGTTCACACTGCAGGTCTTAATGCTCATCACATTTTAAATACAGCCTCCATCAGACTCCAGTGTGAACGCTACACAGTACTGATGTGATGCATGCGCAGTAAAGACATGCCGTCTCATTCAGACAGCTGTTTGTTTACAGAGTTAGCATGGATGCTACTTTTAGCACGTTGAATCTGAAGTTATTTAATCAGAGCCGATTACAGTTATCTGACCTGCTTGTTTAGTTCAGTGTTTATATCTGAACCTGCCTCTGACTGGATGCTCCGGTGAAGCTTTTTATTTTTGAACGAAATAACGAGCTGGAAATAACTGAGCAACTTTAGGATCGATACGCTCCTCGACCCAGGCTGGACGTTACTATCTGCATGGAAAATTAAAAGTAAAAAGACAAAAAGCTGGACTTGTGTTTTGGAGCTGTAAACACATGGAGATTTAAACGGCGTGATAAAAAGTCAGATGGAATGTGAGATGAGTGTTCACACTGTAGTCACTCCAATTTAAAACCACACACTTAAACGGCTTGGGTCAGATTTGAAAAAATCGGATTTGTTGCGTTCAGACTGTCATAAAAAAATAGGATTTGTGTTGCATTTGCCTGCAGTGTGAATGTAGCCTTTGAGCGTGCGGAGCCGTTACGCTGCTGTTGTGACTAGGCCTGGGTTAAAAATCAAATAAGTCATGAGATCGATTTTCCCCATTGGTGTTGTGTGCAATGAAGCTGTGCGTTTCCAAGTTGTGTGTCACTCCTGGTTTGCCGTAGATTTACATCCAGTTGACGGTCAGTGCTAACGTTAGCTCCTGACAACAAGTTGTCTGGGGCAAAACAAAAGAAACAAAGGAGTCACAAACATTACAGC
>NW_013952454.1:1894517-1897164 GCF_001266775.1 Austrofundulus limnaeus | reverse complement strand
TTTCTTTCTTTCTTTCTTTCTTTCTTTCTAAGTTTTATTGAACAGAAGGTAACAAACATTACAAATATACAGTTTTCATACACTCAAAAGAGTGGGTATAAGTATACGTTTATATTATCCCACCTCTTCTCCTGTAACCTTATTCCATCACTTCTTAGTGATCAAGAAAATTATTCTTATTTCTTAAAAAACGAATGTATCCAACAACACTTTCTCTGTCAATTCCTTTTTAGTTTAAACCCTTTGAAACTTGAGACAGTTTTGTTTCAAGATTAAACTCTAATTTACAAGTTTGCCCTTAATGTTTATAATTTTACAAATGCACCAAGTTAGAATTAGTTTCTACTATTTACAGAATTAGTTCCTTTGAGAATGTCTCATATATCAAAATGAATGTGTTACTGGTTGATATTCTTAACTAATTYAAAAATCAATCAAACTGAGTCGTGAATCGAATCGATTTGGGAARTCTGAATGGATACCCAGCCCAGTTGTATCTGGTTTATTCCCAGGCCCTGAAAGTGTTAAAGACGGCGGAGTTCATGCCGTTCGTGGTTTTCATCGCTGCTCCTGAGCTGGACACTCTGAGAGAGATGCACAAAGCTGTGGTCGACGCCGGCCTCACAACCAAGCTGCTCACGGTGAGGAAATGTTCCTGTTTGCATATAATCRGTGCTCCCACTGCTCGTTAGTCCCAAACGGTTGTTTCTGTCATCGTATTAACGAGGCGACCCCCCCGCTCTGTTCCAGGAGAACGATTTAAAGAAGACGGTAGACGAGAGCGCCAGGATCCGCCGGGCCTACAGCCACTACTTTGACTTGACTATTGTCAACGACAATCTGGACAAAGCCTTCGACGAGCTGCAGGACACGGTGGAGCGGTTGTTCGTGGAGCCACAGTGGGTTCCGGTCAGCTGGGTGTACTGAAGCTTCATCTCCGGCCTGGGTGGAAGAGTTTCTRACGCTGCGGAGTGAAAACGTACGGGACGTCAACCTCGGATTATCGCACAAAGTTGCATCAGTCACCTTAATCTGAATCGCCATTTTTTTTCTCTTCTGAGCACACTATGCAACTCTCAACACACAGGAAGTGTACTTATTTATGTTTATTTAACTGGATTAGGGAGGAAAATACTGATCCTGGTGTCAGATTTTTGTTTTTGTTTTATTCAAACAGCTTCAGCCATCTCTGTTTACAGCTGTACGTCAGATAGGCAAGTCTGTGTTTATTCTGTAAAAATGAGGGCTATCTAAAAAAAAAAAAGAAAGAAAGTGATACCTCAGTGTTAAGTTTACAGTGCTAAAGTGTCCACAGTTTCATTTTGTCTCTACAAACATGACAAATTAGTTTTTACTGTAGGCTAAATTATCTCTAAACCATTTCATTTTTAGTATTATGACACAAACGGTCTCGGGTCACTGATGAACGTCGCACAGGAAGAGAAGCAATACTGTAGTGTTGACCCAGCACTCACTTAAGCACAAAAGACGTGATAAACATATACATGTTTGACTGTTAGACCGGTGGATTTGGTGCTGTGTTTGTGTTACAAAAAGAAGAAAAAGAAAAAATACAAACTTTCCCAGGACTCTTCAACACAGGGTACGTCATCTCAGCAAGCTATCCCTTTTGATGTGATACTAAAACGTAACAGTGCTAAATAAAGTCCATATTTACTTATTAAAGGTATATTTTGTGAGATTTCAGATGTATTTTCAGATGTTAAATAAATAACTGGTGTTTTCTATTAATCTGCTCTGGCTTTCTTCTCGTTTTTTTCTTCAGCAAAAGTAATTTATATAGCACCTTTCACAGTCAAATAGCCACAATAAAATGCATAAAACACATTTAAACAATAAAACAACATAAAACTCATACAAACATGTTAAAAGCCTGTTTTAAAAAGTAAGTTTTAAGCTGCTTTTTAAAAGTCTCCACCGAGTCCACAGAGATTGCGATAATGAGTTCCAAAGTTTGCGAGCTACAACTGGAAACGGCCTGTCCCAACTTGTCTTTAGTCATTATCGAGGACTGCAAAGCTGATTTGAGTCACTGGATGTAAGTGCATGTGGGGGTACATACCTGTGGAGCAGATCTGATATATAAGTGGGAGCCTGACCATGTAAAGCTCTGTAAGTGATTGTAAGAATTTTAAACTGAATCCTGAACTCCACAGGAAGCCAGTGGAGTGAACGCAGCAGAGGGGTAAAATCACAGCATCTGTTTGACCTGGTGAGCAGTCCAGCTGCAGCGTTCTGAACAGCCTGCAGACAACTTCSAGYAAAAAGWGCGTTACAGTAGTCAACTCGAGAGGAAATGAARGCATGAACAAGCATCTCTAAGCAGTGCTGTTTAAAGTACCACAAAGTGATACTTGTATTAAAGTACAAGTATCTTACCAAAAAATTACTTTGGTAAAAGTTAAAGTCTCCTGAGTAAAAGTCTTAAAGTACCTGATATTTGTTGTACTTAAGTATTAAAAGTAAAAGTATTGATTTAAAATGAGCAGTTCGATTTTCTGTAAGGGCATTTATTAGGCGGTGACCTCCCCCAAAACTGCAGAAACGACTTTATTGTATTAAATAATAATGTTAAATTTATGATGCACTAGTCTTGCTGTTTCAGTTTATATACATATATCAAGGC
>NW_013952454.1:1892729-1894059 GCF_001266775.1 Austrofundulus limnaeus | reverse complement strand
GCCTTGATATATGTATATAAACTGAAACAGCTGGACTAGTGCATCCTAAATTTAACATCAACTAATTATTTTAATGCAGTACCTATAATTTAATACAACAGTCATTTCTGCAGTTTTTGGGGAGGTCACCTCCTAATAAATGTCCTTACAGAAAATCTAACTGCTCATTTTAAATCAATACTTTTACTTTTAATACTTAAGTACAACAAATATCAGGTACTTTAAGACTTTTACTCAGGAGACTTAAACTTTTACCAAAGTAATTTTTTTGGTTAAGATACTTGTACTTTCAAGTATCACTGTGTGGTACTTTAAACACTGCTCACTTCATGGAGGTGCAGAAATCAAATCTGAGGAGTCTTTCCAACATCTTGTTGATCCTTTATTAAAAGCTGTTCTGAAGACAAAAGGGGGTGAAGGTGTTCCTCATAAAGATTAGCTGAATCTGAATTCAGATGAAAATWTTGTGAGATTGATCAGCTTCCATACTTCTGTCTGTGCAGGAATGTTTGATGCCACAAACTGATCAAAGTTCTCAGATTTTTTTGACAATTTAAGAAGTGCAAAATCATTCGTGGGGCATTCACTGTCAAACACATATTAGTTATAGTTTAAGAGTCTTTGCAGACTAAAAAAAAAAAAAAATCACATAAGCTTAAAAACAAACATATATACAAACACTTTTAGAAAGTTCATCATGTTTAGCGTTAGAAAACAAGGTTCTAAGTGTGGGCCAGAGAGGCGAGCCCTCGGATGGCGATACACAGAACCAGAGGAAGGTTTCCTGGCTGGTGTCTGATCTCTGTTCGMAGCACGTCGCCGTCTCTCCTCAGGCAGACGTGAGAGTTCGCAAACAGACGTCGAGTCATTTCATAAAGCTCCTCCGTCAGATCAGCGCCGCTCCAAGTCATCTCTCCGTCACCTGATACACACCGCACCTAGATGTTCAAACAGATGAGTCAGCGCGAGCTGCTGGGATTTCATTTGCTACGAGTGGTTTTACCAACCAGTAGCTCCAGGCTCTGTAAGACTGGAGGGCTGCTGCATGTTCTCAGGACAGCAACACAACCTTCAGTCATTTCTGAAACACAATCCAGTTTCATCATGAGGAGACGTCTGAAGGAAATTAGGTTTTCGGAACAATAAGTTTGTAAAAAAAACATTTAAATTTGGAAATTTCCTGCATATTTAAAAAAGGGATTCATGATTAGTTGTAACATTAGACTTTATTTGATAAACATATTTTAACTGTAAAAATACTGTAGGATGTTTCTTGGAAGAAGAACCTCAGCTTAGCCTGTTAGCCTTTGTGCTAGCACTGATGCTATAT
>NW_013952454.1:1890036-1892108 GCF_001266775.1 Austrofundulus limnaeus | reverse complement strand
ATATAGCATCAGTGCTAGCACAAAGGCTAACAGGCTAAGCTGAGGTTCTTCTTCCAAGAAACATCCTACAGTATTTTTACAGTCTTTATTTTACAGTTAAAATATATGTTTATTAAATAAAGTCTAATGTTACAACTAATCAGGGATCCCTTTAAAGCTGAACAAAAAGAAGAAAAGTTTTCTCACCATCCAGGGCGCTGATGATGAGATGAAGCGCCAGGAGGAGCGATTCTGTCCGACCTCGCTCCGCTTCACCCAAAAGCTCCAACAGGTGGAGAATCTCTTGGATTTTCTGCTGCTGACACCCCGTCCCTCCAGCATCGCTCCACCCAGGCTCCTCATCCTGACGCATCCGGTCCAGCTGACACGGAAAGAAAAAAAAAAGTTTAATAGGAACAAAATAGTTTCACGACACCTCTGCCAAAGTCCCGCCCMCTCGACGTGCCGCTCACAACAATCTGAAGAGTCCTGATGGCGGCGGGGTCCTGAAGCAGCTCGGAGATTTGCTGAAGCAGCGAGGCCCTGGTGGAGGCAGGAAGAGCTGAGAGCACCTGGAAATGCTCCTTTAGCTGTTCTAGCTCTACGGTGTGAAAAGCAGAACAAAAACAGAGGATCAGCTCACTCGCTTCAACGACAAACTGCACACAAAAAGCAACAAAAAAATAAAYGCAACACTGATGAGCTGAACTCAAAGATCTAAGACTTTCTATGTACACAATAACCTTCTTCCTTCAAATGTTGTTCAAAAAATTGTGCAAATCTGTTRGATTATCTCTGCAGAGATTATCTATGTCACCATGCAGGTGTGGCACATCAAGATGCTGATTGGACATCACGCWCCCTGAAAACCTGCAACATCTCTGGCTTTGTGCTGAGAGATAAAACAGCACGTTTCAGAGTGGCCTTTTATCGTGGCCAGCCTAAGGCACACCTGTGCAATAATCATGCTGTCTAATCAGCATCTTGATATGCCACACCTGCCAGGTGGGACAGATTATCTCTGCAGAGGAGAAGTGCCCCCCCTCACACAGATTTACACAAAATGATAAACAATATTTGAAGGAAGAAGGTTGAGTTCAGAGCTATTCAACATCCGGTCCGCCAATTGGTTCATTCTTATCTTCAGCACAAACCCCTGGTTTTCTACTTTAATTACTGTAAGTTCCTTTAGTTCAACATGTTTGTATCCATTAGGACTGAAACGATAACAGAAAATTCACGATTCGGTTCGATACTTTAGTCTCACAGTTCGATATTTTTTCGATACAATAAAGACAAATGTCCATGCCCTTTTTAACTTGTAATTTATTTAAATTAATTATGAACATTAGTTTAACCTCAAAACTCCAGTTTTTAAATTAAATGTTGCTGAAACAAGTTTCTCAGTAGATCTGTGCTCGACAATGCAGCCTAGGTGGAGTAGTCGAACACAGATCTACTGATCCTTCAACACAGAGCATCTTCAGAAGACAAGTTGATAAAATGAATTTAAAAATCTGCGTTTTCCATATATAATGTGTATTGAACCTAAAGCTCTGGGTACATGTATTGTTGCACTCCTAGTATCTACAGAAATGTCAGAATCTTGGCTACAAGCTGGAAAAAACCTTTTCTATGCACACTTAAGACAGTTAAAACTAGCAGTTGAAGATAAAACTATGAACGTGAGAATAAAATTGGTTTAAAAATTTTGAAAAATCAGAGAAGTCAAAATAATGTTTGTGTTAAACAGGAGGCATAATGTGTTAATTTTAGTTTTGATATTGTTTTATTATCACTACTTTTATTATATAGGGTTCTGTATGTTGTATTTATGATTAAATGCAGCAAAATAAACAGTTTCAAAGGTAACAGATCTTTGTAACAATTGGTTTATTTACATAACGACTTTAATTGCTGGATATTTGGCCCTTTAGCTGTTGGCCTGCAGCAACTGTGGCCCCTGGTTGAACAGCCCTGGGGTCGGATTTATAAAACTGGCGTACGCACAATWTGAGCCCAGAAACTTGCGTACGCCACTTTTTATGCCAAGGTTGTGATTTATAAAATCCAAACTTGACGTGAAAATGTGC
>NW_013952454.1:1877197-1881984 GCF_001266775.1 Austrofundulus limnaeus | reverse complement strand
AACTTGTCTTCTGAAGATGCTCTCTGTTGAAGTTTCTCAGTGGATCTGTGCTCAAAAATGCAGCCTAGGTGGAGTAGTCGAACACAGATCCACTGATCCTTCAACAGAGAGCATCTTCAGAAGACAAGTTGATAAAGTAAATTTAAAATATCTGTATTGTTTGATAAAAGTGTGAATTGAACCTAAAGCTCTGTATTGAACAGTTTGATACGGGTACATGTTTTGTTGCACCCCTAGTATCACGTTATAGTGGATCTCGGTGTGGGACCTCACCTGTCTCTGCAGTCCTGCAGCAACTTCTGCACGTCCACTTCCTCTTTTTTTAAACTTCCAAAAGACGACTGAAGTTTGCTGGTGTCTTTGCCCTCCACGTTCACGCTGCTCTTCGCAAAACTGGCATCCACGGTTCCCTGAAGGCTGTCGCCGAACGTGCCGCTGTATTTCAGAAAGTCTTTTTCCACCACAGCTATAAAAAGAGAGAGCGTGGGATGAGATTTTAAGTTGGTTTAGACCACGGGTCTGCAACCTGCGGCTCTGGGGCCACATGTGGCTCTTTGGTCCCTCTGCAGTGGCTCTTTGAAAGTGTGGCCAAACATAACAGAATATTTTTTGTTTGTTTTTTACACCCATGACAGAAATCAATTTGTATGCAAATATGTGTTCAATAGTATGCAAAAAGTAAAACATGCTGCTATGTACTTAAATAATACAACTTCTTTCTATGATCTTTCGCTCAAATCCATCAGAATTGATGATGAATTGATTTTTTTTTTTGTAAACTAAAGATTATTTTTGATTGAATTTATTTATTTGAGAAAAAGGAACAGATATAAGTGTTTTTTCTCCTTCTGCTAGAATTTGTATTTTTGTTGTTTGTTGAATTTATGGTGTTTTTATAGAAATGAATAAACTAACTAAAAAAATAAAAATAAGAATTAACTTTAAAGAATTTAAAGACTACATAATAATAAAAATTAGAAAAAAAATATACCTGAATAGTTCAGTTGTACTAGTTTTTATGAAATTCGTGACAAACTATATACAGTATTTTTCTTGTTTACTTAAATAGTCTTTTCTTTAGTCCTGATGTGTAAAAATAATGATAAATAATAACATTCACAGTATATTTCTCTGTTTTATAATGTCACCTCCACTGGCCGTGAAGGTAACAGAAAAGGCCTCGAAAAGGCCCACGGACCGGCAGTTGATAATCACAGCTGTAGCTTGTTTTGCGTCTCTGGGCTCATTTTATTAGTGAGCCAAGCAGAAGAAATGGCTCTTTTGATCATAAAGGTTTGCAGACCCCTGGTTTAGACTAAGTCACATATTTACAGGGTTTATTTGTGTACCTGGCATTAAAGGTGTGTCGCCTGTCAGCAGGTCACTGAGGATGAAATCAGCTGGGAGATATCTGGGCTTCTGCCAGAACCAGAACCGTTTCCGTTTCACCACCACGGTCAGGAGACTGATGTCATCGTTCAGGCTGGAGACTGGGATCAGTAAGCCTCCGTTGTCCACCTCCTCCACAAAGGTTTTAGTAGCCAAGGCAAACATTTCCACTAAAAATAATCTGTGCGAGAAATTTAAATCAGGTTATAGCAAGAAACATGAACTGTGTTACTAATCAGAAGCTCCACATTCTCTCCTCCCTTAGCAAAAAATACTCAAGTATCCTTTAAGTGTACTAATTTTAAATTAAAAAATAAAAGAGTGTACTTCAAGTTGATCTTTTATGTACTTATCTGAGATATACTTAACCAAGTTTATATGCTTGGCTTGTACTAAAAGTTCAAGTATACTTCTATATTAATGTTTAAACTTTTGGCCAAGATAAACTTACGTAGTACACAGAAAGTACATTTTCACATAGACTGGTTAATTTGTAGTATCATTCAAAATTAAACTAAAAGTATATTTAGATAATTACTTTCCGTATACTTTTGAGTATACTTTATTAAACTTATTGTGGGCCAACCTAGTCCTAAAAGTATATTTGTTAGTAAACTGCTAATTTACTTAGCTATATCAGTGTACATGGTAAATAAAAGTCCACTTAGGGAAATACACTTTGATACTTCAGTACACAATTCCATGTAAGTGTTAGTGTACTTCTTTATGGTAAGTTTATAAACTTAAAAAGACAGTATACTTAAAAAATGTCCCAATTTAATACAAACGAGTAATAAATCAGTATACTTTCTAGACTAGTACAATAAACACTGCGGTCTACAAGTACATGGTGCCTAGTAGCTCCACATTCTCTCCTCAGTTTAAAACAATCGAGAAATATAGATTTTTAATTACAGCTACTTACTGTATTAAAATGCATTTTAACACAACCGGTGTCGCAAACGTACAGTAACAGATTAAGCTAGCAGAAACAAAAGCACGAGGAGGAAGTTGGTCTAAATGACAACAAATATAAATTGTAACTTGTTTTTTACCGCTTTCCTGAGGTCTTCGTGTTGAATCAGTATATTGTTGTACTTCTGTTTATTGCCAGTAGACACGCGTAAATACTTCCTCTTTTGTTGACTCAGCAGAAGTTGTTTTTATTTTTTTATTTTACTGTCTTGGACAAGAAGAAGAAGAGACTAGAAGAAGCCCCGCCCCCATTACAGGAAGTACATAAAATATAATATAAAAAATACATATTTTTAGTATATTATTATTTTATATTATTATAATTATATTATTATATTTATATTATATTTGATAATGTACGGGCTAAACATTATAGATTTACACTTTAAAAAAACCTTATAAATAATTAATAAACGAATATGTTTCCTTCAAAATAAGAGACCCGTGCTCTTTACCCTTAGCATGAAGTTCATTTTAAAAAGCAGTCTTGAGTATAAGTCTAAGTAACTATATCAAGTATACTAATTGTGGCTTACTAGAAAGTATACTGATTTAATACTGGTTTGTATTAAGTTGGGACATTTTGTTTATAAAAGTACTGTCTTTTTAAGTTTATAAACTTACCAAAAAGAAGTATACTTTAAGTGTATGGCATTACGTACACTGAAGTATATAAAAGTGTGTTTCCCTTAGTGGACTTTTATTTACCATGTACACAGATATAGCTAAGTATATTCGTTTGGACCCCCTGACCATGGCTCCTGATTGCTGTGGTCGGCGCGCTGTCCGAGGGTGGGTGTCGGGGTTCGGCGGGCGGTCGGCCAGGCGCCTGGTTGTCGGTGGGGTCCGGGGGTGGGTGTCGGGGTTCGGCGGGCGGTCGGCCGGGCGCCTGGTTGTCGGTGGGGTCCGGGGGTGGTCGGGTGTTGGCCTGCCGGCCGGGCGGCCCCTGGGTCGGATCTTGGCTGTCGGCTCCTCTCCACCCCAGATAAAATGGGTCTACCTCCCAGGTTTGTATATGGACTGCCCCCTGCGGGGGCTGGGTACGTCTTGAACCCGGGTATGTATCGGGAGCGTGATTGGATTGTGTTGTTATTGTATGTCTTTGAGTGAATGAGTGTGAGGATGAGGGTGGGATGGTATGAATGTGTTTGTGTATGAYTGGGTACTTGTCAGACTGGGTTGTTGTGCTTTGCGCCCCYGCTGCACTGCTCTCTGGTGGGATGAGCCCCTCCCTGCCGGCGTGCTTGGGGCCCTCTCTGTCTGGGGCCGGGCGCCTGGGCGTTTGTTGGCTTGGCCCGGTGACTACCTGGGGGGCTCGGGTCCTCTGGTCCCGTTGGGCCGTGGCCCAGGGGGTGTGGGATCCTCGGGGCCCGGTCCTTTGTGCCCTTGCCTGGATCTTCCTTGGTGCGGCGGGCTCCAGCGGGGGCCTATGGGTTTGTCGCTGCTGCCCCCGGGGGTTTCTGCATGTGGCTGCCCATGGAGCTCTTCTGGTTCCCGCCTGTGGTCCAATCTGGGGGGTGGGTGGGTGGTTCGTCCTGCGTGGGTGGCTCTGGGGGCTCTGTGCTCAGGGTCGCTCTTGGGGTCTCGAGCTCTGGCTCCCCTCTTTGTCTGCCTCGGGTCTTGGGGACTGGATCTTGGGCTCTTCACAGTCACTGTTAAATATTCTATTGGAGGAACCTTGGATAGGTACGTATGCATGCTCACAACACATAAGGGGGGTGTGGGGATGCATGAATTTACATATAATACACACAGGCATGTATGTAGATGTGGGTGAAAATATTAGTATGTCATTATGTATATCTGTGCGGTTATTGGTGGGTGTGGAGGTGTGGATGTTGGGGGGGGGGTCTTGTGGTCTTATTGAGTATATTTCATTCATTTGTAGTTTCAGCTCTTTTCACTTTTCTTATTTTCTTTCTTATCTTCTCACTTTAAAAAAAGTCACTGATGATGAAGAAATAAATAAACTAAATAAACTAATAATATTTGGTTTCGTTTTCTACTGAAGTGACAAAAAACCCCGTAATTTATTTTATTTTTTTGGGGTGGGGCGGGGGTGTCAGCCTCGCTGGGGACATGAAAGTGCCCGCTGCGAAGCAGGAGGAAAGGAGAGCGTAAAAAGTTCAAAACTTATTTCTGCCGGCAGAACAGGTTTGAAGATGGCTGTTTAATGGTATTTATTGTTTTTTAAATCATCCTATAGGCTCTGACATGTCAGATAAATTAGAAAATAAGGTTTTGAAAAAAATCCGTAAGACTTGAAAAAATCCATGAGATTGCCCTATACGTCCGTATACCTGCAAAATGACGTAAAATCCTTTTAACTTTCGGACAATCCGTACAAGTTGACATGTATGTTGTTATTTATTTGTTTTCTGGGAAATCAAATAAATCTAAGTTTACCATAGTACCTTACACTG
>NW_013952454.1:1871861-1876284 GCF_001266775.1 Austrofundulus limnaeus | reverse complement strand
GTATAGGGTTGGCCCACTGCCACACCTTTTTGTTTTGTTTAGCTGGCTCACCATGTCCATCTTTTGTTTGAACTTTGAGGTTTTTTTTTTTTGGCTAGCAATTTCTTTTGGAAGACAATGGTCATAAATTTTTTCCCTCACTCTTTTTGCAGGAAAGTTTTATTTTTTGTGCCTTTTTCTCTCCTCAGCTAGGGTTTTTTTTTTTTTTTTTTTGCAGGACCAGGCAGAATAATTAATTAAACCGTTTTGTTTCTGAGTTCTGTCTTCATTTCTTTAACTCCAGAACATCACTGTCTGTCTGAGTGATGTTTTCAGGGGAGCTCAAGTTGAAGCAATTAGAGAAAAAGACATCACAAAAAGAAAAAATTAGATTTTATTTTGTTTCACGGAGCACATAGTTTTGGACACTTTTGGTTCTGAGGGTCAGTGTCGGCACGTTTCATTGAATAAAGTGAAGAGAAAAACAAAGATGAAACAAGTGGGATGGATATTTGCTACAGTGCTCATAGCTGCACAATCGTTTGCACAAAGCCAAGTCGCTGTCATTACGTTTACGACACACCAAGCTCCGCACAGTGAGGATCTGAGAGTCTTTTGAAGGAGTTTCTGTGCATTTTTACCAAAACGTAGATGCAATAAAATAAAACGAACAATGCAAGTACGACCAGTAAGGCATCAAGCGATGATGCAGAATAAACATCAGGATCCATCGTTGACATTTCAAGGCTAGTTTATACTCGAGGTAGAAAATGTCAACTTATGTTCAGTAATTTGAAGCGATAGTGATTTTTTTATATTGGTTTTTTATATCGAGTTCTCCTTTTCTGAGTAAACAGAACATAGAATGAGTCAAAATGTGGGCAAAAATCCCCCGCACGCTTGCATTAACGTTTCCACAACATAGATAAGCACTTGTTATTAAGGCAACGACTCTGATGAAGACTACGGTAGATCTGAATGGTGGTAGGTTCGGGCTACAGACGTCACCAGAACCAGCCTGGATCACAGTGGAGGGGCTGCAGCTCTGCAGTCACCACAGAGCTGGAAAGTCTGCGTGAGCGAAGCCGGGGTTCCTCCTCAGCTCCCAGTAAGTGTTGTTGCTCACCCAGGTCTCTTCTTTTGACTTCCTGGGGAGACAAAAAACAAAATGCAATAAGAGCTGCAACAAAATGAC
The DNA here is from genome assembly GCF_001266775.1 of Austrofundulus limnaeus. NCBI lineage: Eukaryota > Metazoa > Chordata > Actinopteri > Cyprinodontiformes > Rivulidae > Austrofundulus > Austrofundulus limnaeus. The sequence continues at coordinate 1,875,110 of NW_013952454.1, read as the reverse complement.
ACGAATCAGCTGAACTGGACTTAAATATTTTCTTATGTTTTTAGGTAATTCCAGAGTTCCCTTAAAAATGTTTTTATTAATGTTTTTCTGTAGCCTGAGCCTGGTTCTGATAGAGATTTTGCTCCCGTTAAAAGGGAGTCATTCCTTCCCACAGTCACCTCTGCACTTGCTCTGGATCGGGGGGGTTGCACCAAAGTGCCGTTTTAACACAATCTGCTGGCATTTTTAGACGTTTTTTTTTTACTAACTGGAATCTTGAAATGCACTGAGTCTGACTGTGTGATGTTATAACTGGATTGAGTTGGTTAGATTTATAATTTGGACCTGATACTTTGTATAGAACCCCGAGATGACTTCTATTGTGAGTTGGTGTTATACAAATAAACTGAAGAGAAATTATTTTAAAAGATGTAGAAGGAAAACATCTCTACGGAATGAAGGTTCATTTAGTTGATCAGGTGATGCTAGATTTCTTAAAGGGATCCACGATTATTTGTAACATTGGACTTCATTTGATAAATATTTATTTTAACTGTACAATAAAGACTGTAAAAATACTGTTTAGGTTTTATAATTTTGAAAAAAATATTTTAACATGGACGGAGCCATTTTATTTACAAATGATGACATGGATAGGTCCTCGGTGCGAGGCTGCTAGCGAGCTATATCCACCCTGAAGGTTAATCTTGGACAATATCTGATGATCGACTCTTTTAAATGAAACCAGAGAGCGTTGACAGAGAGGAGAAGGTAGAAATGACTCAGCCTGGAACTGAAAATATGGATGGAGGACAACAGAGCTGCTTCATGGAAGAAGAACCTCAGCTTAGCCTGTTAGCTTTAGCTTTAGTGCCGACGCTATTTTGCCTTATATGCATTAGCTCGGCGCTAGCATGACAAACTAACAAGCTAAACTATTTATTTTAAAACAGAAAATATTTCAGCATTCACCCAAACACCATCATCAGCTTTAATGTTTGTATGTTATTAAAAAGAAATTCACACAGAAAGATGCTGCCATCTCAGACTTCAAATGAGAACAAAACTGGTTGAAGAACTGAGCCCTGTGGGACGCCTACAAGGTCAGATGATTTGACCTATTAATTAAGACCAACAGAGAAGCACATATAACTCCTGTTCTGGCCTCCTTGTGCATTTAAGGAGTAATTTATTTTTTTTTAATCATAACCTCTGGGGCTCTTTATAGGCAGGATGCTAATGAAACCTTTTAAGTCCAGGATTCTGAGATCTTCAACTCAAATGCTGTTGATGATGCGAACTGAGAGCGAGCATTTCAAGCTGTGGCCCCGAGGCTCTGGAACACTTTCCCACCGTTCTTTGTTGTGAGTCAGTCAAAGAGAAATGAACAGGCTTTCCTGTTAATAAGACTTATTGCCAAGAAGCATCGTWACAACAAAGACATAACACACCAAACACAAGTTTTCTCACTTTTTGTGTTTAGTTCTGTGTTCTGTTCAACAGATATGATATCATAAAAGAAACAGCTTCTCTGGAAAATCAAAGTGTGCCAGTTTAGATAACAGAGCACAGTAATTGATGGTTCAAATGTCTCCAAGGTGATTCTTTCCCTCCACTCTGAACAACTATAATTTAACAAAGTCTTGATGATTGCACGTCTGCCCAGGTGGCAGAAATTCCTCTGTGCTGATTCTGAACAGCTGCAGAGACCGATGAAGACGGTGAATAAAACCTGCTGCTTGTGAGAATAATGGAGGCTGGTCACTTTAAAAGACCAGGCCCATGTTTTGACACAATCCCACCTCACAGGTCTTTGATTCRATCAACCTCATGATTTGTTTTTTTCTCTGAAATATGAGTGACTTTCAGTTATGCTCACTGAAATCAGTTGAGCCTCTGTTGACTCCAGGTCAGGTATAGAACCAGGGTACGATGATGAACACAGGATGGATGTAAATTAACCCTAAAAGTCTGTTTCTGTGATGTTCACAGAAAAATCAGAAAGGTCCAACGGCTTTCTGTCTGGATAATTCATCTACCTGAAGAACTTGGGCTGATGCRCCACGTGGTTTTCCTCCAGGACTCTCCGCCGGTCTCTCTGCAGCTGTTCGATCCTCTGCTTCTGCTCCTCCGCAGCCTCCAGGTTTCCCTCCTCCAGCAGCCTGCCGCCCAGATGCACGGAAACATGATTAAACATTAATGTGCAATATTCAAATTTAATCCTCACTTGTATATTTTCATATTTTCATGGTGACTCATTACTTTGAGCTCTAACAGGCAAAAATAAAATAAAATAAAATAAAAACTCTCAGACAGCTCATCAGATGAGCGACGGAAGCAGCATTTTTTTTTTCTTTGATGTGTAGATCGTGACTGCCTCCTCCGTCGTTGATGCCTCGGGGCAGAAAGGTTTTATTTTTACACACTTTGAACGCTAAAAATAGTTTATGAATATGAAATCATCTGCAATCATTGCTATTTTTAACATGACTGAATAGTTTGTGATGTTTTTTTGTAATTTGAAAAAAACATACGTCTTTCACTATCATGCACATGCGTCAAAACTCAAGGCCTGCGGGCCAGATGTGGACCATCACAGCATTTTATGCKGCCCGTGAGAGCCTTGAAGATGTATTARTATCTTAAAATACRTTTACGCTGCTTTTKATAGCATTTTACCTGCTACTTTTGCTGTGGCCCAGTTGTACTGGGAAGTGGGAGTTTCCCACTTACAAGTTGTAAATWTAAACTGGAATTATCTGTGGGAAAGTGGGAAAAATCAGGAATCAAGATGGCGGCTACTCACCACAACTCAACTGTGAGTAAACCTCTCTTACTTTAGTTTTAGTAGTATTTTAGTATTACTTATTTCATTTAGTCAGTCGTACACGTAGTACTTTTCAGAGTTTAAAACAGGATGTGTTAAAACGCTGTTTATATGCAGGAAATACCAGGTAGAGCTCAGTTATTGTTTGTTAGTGGCACTCCGTTGTAGCAATGAGACGAGAAACRTGATGTTTMATGTTTARTTGAAGTTAAACACGAAATGTTGAAGGTAATTRCAAMTGGCCCTTTAAGGGCCACCAATGGAGGTATACTGTATAGAACAGCTGGAGCTCAGAAACCACSTGACCGTGTGATTGGCTGTAGAAGCTAACGGCTAACGCAAAACGGTCAAGAGACTGGATTGCCCATTACTGTACATGTTGGTGACAGAGCATAAAAAAGGACTGACGATGCAGAAATCATTAAAACTATTAATAATAATAG
>NW_013952454.1:1862133-1869949 GCF_001266775.1 Austrofundulus limnaeus | reverse complement strand
AATAAAATTATTTGCCAATGCATCCTCCAGCTTGTGATGCTCCTGTGAGTTCACTAACCAGCAGTTATTTGGTCACTAGTTAAAGCCTCCATTATAACCACACATTCCTAAAATAATTGCGTAACTCAATTTAAACTATAAACTTGGTGATTATTTTAGGACGATGACAATAGTTGTCTCCAACCTGCTGCTACATGTTTGTTTTTCATGGAGCTACTGAGAGAAGCTAGCGTGTCAAGATAGTCATAGTTAGCATCTTGTGTGAGTTTGATTCATGCAGTTTTTCACTTGAGAAGTATTCTACCTGTTTTATCACCTGTTTCCACTACAACACACTTGATTTGATTTTTCTCACAGTCATATTCAAAGAAATCCCAAAGAGGACTCTTTCTCGCCTTCTCCCAACTTTTGTTGTCGTCATTTTTAGCAGATGATGCTGAGCAGCAGCAGAATTTAAACAAGTGTTGTTACAGACCACAGCTAATGTGAAACTACTCAATTTGAAAACATAAAAAAAACTCCACATGTCTCAAAATAAATTGACAAACACTAAAACTAAGGATATTCTATCTATAATTTCAGTAAGTTTTAGTTTGTTTTGTAAAAAGATTATTCAGTTTTAGTTAGTTATCGTTTTTTCATTTTATCAGTTTTTATTTATTTCAGTTCAGAAAGGTTTTTTCAGTCTTTTTTGTCTAGTTTAAGTAAATGTTTTAACAAATAATGTCTAACGTTACAGCCGTGTGTTCCGTCCACCTCACCTTGACGAAGGTGATCTTGCACTGACACGYGTCACTGTTGGTGTTTTTGATGGAGATCTCGCCATAGTGCTCGATCCAGCGTTGTCCGCTGAGAATGTTGTGGATGCACGACGTCACCTTGTTCCACTCGTAGTGGTCTCCGAATCTGGGCAGAGGAATCAGAACCAGATTCTTTTCTGTTTTTTGTACGGTCATAGAKTGTTCACTGACAGATATGGCGCCTAGTTTGTCCTTGTTCTTTTTCTTCTTTTAGCTTCTTCCTTGATCGTCGCAGCAAGTCGTTCSTTCAACCCTCCACACATTTTCCTTCATCATATTCAATCCTCCTCCTCCTCTCTGGCTGCTCTGTATTCAATATTCTTTGTCCAACATCTCCTCTACCATCCCTCCTCTGCACATGTCCAAACCATCTCAGACTTTGTCTTCAAACTGCTTTACCAGCTCTTCCTCTAATATACCCATTTCTAATTACCGTATTTATTCGTGTATAATACGATCTCATGTATAATACGACCCCCACTTTTTGTGAGCTTAAAAAGGATAAAAAATTTAATCTTCAAACTACCTCCAATTTTAAACAGAAGATTTTTCAGCCTTTGCAGTCTTTATACATACAGTATCAGTAAAATGATCATTGGACTGTTCATTTTATTTTAACAACATATGTACTAAAAGGTATTTTGACAACAAATATATAYCAGCTGTAGCAGCATCATATGAATTCTGGCATTYTACACATAGTCCACCAGGAGGCGCCAACACAAAAGTCAGAGACTTCACATGAGATTTGGGCCATCTTGTGGAGGAAAAGCAGATTACTTCCTACTCATGAGCGCCCCCTCTGGTGGGGAAACGTTTTTTTTCAGGGATACAAACTTTTTCAGAACACCGGTAGACGGCAGCCATTACAGACGAACGTGTTTGTTGTTGTTCGAGGAGCGGCTCGGCCACACACTAATGTCATTAGTTCGTTATCATTATTAAGGTGCAGGAATACTTTTTTTCCTTTTTTTTTCACATCATATCACCTGCCTGGATCTGTTATTATCTCGCTCTGAAACACTGAGGAGTGTCAGAGGTAAGCTCGTTTCAACTGCTTTTTACGTCGTGGTCTCATTTCCAGACTCAGGCATTTTGTGAATGAAGCCGATATYTCAGTTAAAATACATAAGTAAAAATATTTATCTGAATATAGTACTACCCCCCAACTTTACGGATGATTTTATGGATTTAATTTTATGTATTATACTTGAATAAATAGGGTATGTCCATTTCTTTATAAAGTCTTTGCATCTTCATCTCTTCATCAAGCTCCTCCTCCAGTCTATTAATGCCATCTTCAAATCACACATCACTGCAGGTCTCACGGTCATCTTATAAACATTCTCATTTCACTCATGTAGCTCTCCCTCCRTCACAAATCACCAGAGGTGGGCACAGCTAACCAAAAACTTAGCTTCCCTAAATCATAATCTGCTAACTAAAAATGTAACTTTGCTAACTCTAAACCAGTAAACATGTCAACCTGCCACCCCCACCTCGTACCCATCTGTCACTCGTACTGCACACTTCACCAGTCTCTGGTCCTTACACATATCAGGGTTTATGTGTTTGAATACATGCTTAATATTATATATTTACTTATGTAAAGCGTRAGTCAAAAGTCTCAGGACAACCTTTTATTTCAGAAAGAAAAAAAGAAACGAAAATATCTGAATACCCCAGCGAGCAGTGGGTGAAGGGACCTATATTTTAGGCTAAGTCCAGTACATGGTCGCCATGATGGATCAATAACATCTGACTCGCCTTCTAATCAGATCAACGTGTACAGACGATTGTTGATGGAAATGTTTTGAAAGCTATACTTCTGGCTAATTCAGTCAAGTTTAGCCTTGAATTCAAATATGATATATAATAAAATATAATTTTTGTTTTAAATGAAAGACGTGGAACTGTTCTGGGTAAAAAAAATCAGAACAAAATCAAGGTCAAAAYCAGCGTGAGACACACTGCAGAAGGACAAACGACGAGGCTGAAGAAACTGACCTTGGCAGAGTTACGTGAGTGGTACCCACAGGAACGATCTCCATTGACTTTCCCCAGAATTTGTTCTTACACCTCACGTCTGCAAAGAATATACAAGTTTATATCCCTTCAATTAAAAAAACGTTTTAAATTAAACGTACCAATGGATAAAAATCATCATATTTTATCACCTTGCCAGAAGACAAAGTTTTTAGACTCCGCATGGCAAGCTGAAACAGGCGGGTGATGGCTGACCTGACATTAGAGAGGAACACAGTTTAATTCAAAGAATGGTTCGACTTTTAAAGGTGCATTACACAAAATAGAATCTGACTTACCTGCTCGGCAACAAAGCGAAAGCCTTTGTCCGGCCGATCACATTCATACGTCTCTCCTAACACGGGATTGAAAGGTTTTCCTCCAGTTCTGTAGTAGCTGGACGTGTAGCCGGAAACGACAAACGTGGCAATGTACATCTGGAGAAACAGAAGGGCAGCTTATCTTTATTTTGTTTTATTGTAAATATAAATCAGCATTAAACTATATCTGCTGTTTGTGTCTAAAGGAATTAGTTAAACTCTCCTCCTGAGTCATTTTAGGTTGATATATTCTCTTTATTATCATAAGCAGGGTGATTGAATAAATACTGAGACTGAAGACTGGTGGGACTGACACAAACCTAGTGACGTTAGCTGTTAGCAGACAAAGTTGAAAAAAAAAAACTAATTTAGCAGAAGCTAACTGGTTTAAACATTAGTGAAAAAACTAACTCTCAAAATTAGCTGTTAGCTGATCAGCGGAATCATGCCCGCTCTTTAAAACWGTGAGAAGCAAACGGTGAATTTTCCATCTCACCATGCGTTCGAACGGGTCGAGCGTGTCGGCAGCCGTGTCCAGGAGCTCRCTGTACTCCAGCTCCTCACAGAGTCTCTGCAGGGTGTTGAGCGGCTCGTTCAGGTGCACTGGCATGGCCACCTTGGACAGGTCTTTGCCTATATTGTTCCTGAGGATGTTCCACAGGCTGACGGTGTTGCTGTTCGGACAGGGCGAGGGCAGGCAGGATCTACGTTGGTGCGGGACTGAGCCATTTTCTACAGAACCTGATTTAGACATGASATTCATAAGAGATAAAATAATGCATATTTAGTTTGAGGAAATGCAAAGAAAAGAGGATTTAAATCATCAAAACAAACAAAAATAAACTGTCAAAGCATCAATATCATTCTGATTAAGCATACCTAAATTTGGTCTTTCAGCTTCTGTCTCCAGCCTAAAATTGTCAAAAGAAATGTTGTCACTTATATCACTGATGTATGAGTCATCGTCCGATACCTAGAGAAGAAAAAAACATTCATTCTGTATTTTGCAGATAATAAATACATTTTTCATAGCACTTGCATTAAAAGAACTGAGCAGGTCATTTTTTCAACACTTGTATCAGTTGTGGTTTTTAATAAATAAAGATAAAGAATCTTTTAACGCCTGGTGACAAAGTTGCACCCTGGGCTGCTGTATTTTTAGATTAAAGTAAATAATTCTATTTTCACATTACTTCCACTCGAGCTGCCTTTTTATCTGATGTGCAGTTTTAATAATAGAAGAAGAAAAGAAATAAAAATAGACACAATATTTAAAAAAAAAAAGATTTGGGACTTTATAATGTGAAGACTTTTCTTCCTGCAGCAGACTGTCTCAGAACCTGATTCAAATGTAAAATAGGTTTCAGATGATGCACTGGGACAACTGCAGATGCTTTGTCTCCATGTTTACCTCATTTTCAGAAGAGCTCGCGGACAACAGAACCTCCTGGGCGTCGAAGAACTCAGATAAAGACTCCGCGATTGAAGCTCTGCTCTCGTTGGACACTTGGTGCACGAGGGGATGGGACTCGTCWACAGAGTCCTGTTTCTGTTAGGACACGATGTCCCAGAGTTAGAACCAGGGCAATAAGAGCAACAACACAATGGTTACTGTGTCGTTCAGAACAAACATTTTGATGCACAACATGCAGGAAAAACAGTTCTTTACTATCCAGTCTTCAAACAGAAGATGTCAGTTCAATCATACTCTATAAATAAAAWCACAAACGTCTGCTTGTTACTGACAAATAAATAAAATCATGCAAAAAAAAAAACAGCTCAATCAAACACATAAACGTTCACATATAGGGTCAATGAACAAATCGTTAAGATATGTCTGTGACAGCTAATTTCACAGATTTTAATGTGTTTGGACTAATATTCTGGGTTTAAAAACGCACCTGAACATCTGAAGTGCCTTCAGTCATTGAAGCTAAAATTAGGCAAAATGCAGAWTTTTTTTCTTCTAAATTTTGCCTCTTAGATCCTCTTCAGTTTGCTTATCAGGCAGGGAGGAGTGTGGAGGATGCAATTCTGTTTCTTATAAACCTTTTAKTGAAGCATTTGGAAGTTCCTAAAACACACACTAGGTTGATGTTTGTTGACTTTTCCTCTGCATTTAATACTATTCAGCCCCACCTTCTCACAGAGAAACCTTTATCTTAGTTTAATCTGAATCCAAATCTTGTGTGCTGGCTGTGTGCTGTCATGTAAGTCTTATAGTAACTTATAGTAATAAATTTTGGTGGGCCGAGCTTCGGTCACTCGGGGGCCAGATRTGGCCCTCAGGCCGCCAGTTGAATAGCCCTGTACTAAATTGTTGTTTTTGTTGTTCTTTCTTTATATAAACCAGTGAGCACAGCTAGATTTGCTAACTCATAATCCACTCACTAAAAACATAGCTTTCAAGTGAAAAAGCTAAACATGCAATAAAACAAATTAGCAGAAGCTAACACTRCAGCTAATCGCTAACCGCTATGATGACTGTCTCAGTCTGTGTCAAACGTCTTGTCTCCTTCCAGCTTAAGACAGGTGGGGCTGACACAAACCTGCCAATGTTAGCTTGTTAGTTAGCTGTTAGCACACTTAAAATTGGTAAAACCTCCTTTAGCAGAAGCTGTTGGTTCGCTGATGTTTTTCAAAATTTGCGAAAAAGCTAATCCACTAAACCCAAAACGAGTTGTGCTGTTAGCTGATGAGCAGAATCATGCCCACCACTGATAAATATAAATTTAGTTTGTCATTTCTAATGTCTTAAATTATCTCGCTGCTCATCCTGATACATGAGCAGTTCCAGACACATGGCTTGATTTGTCTTCCTAATCAGAACTCACTGATATTTGGTCTGAATCCTGTTTTTAGATTTTTCTAATGAGGAATTTTTCAGGTCATTTTAAAGAGGAAATCTTAAACAATATCTGGATGACAAGATTTACCAGCTGGAAAACAAAAAGCAACATGATTCCATCAATCAGTGCCAGTGTTTTTAATAAAACATGCCTGGTTAAATAACGGTAAATAAATAAATTAAATAAATAATAATGTTACTTTTATTCACACAGTTCCCACTGTTAACGATTATTTTGTTATGGTTTTGTTGTGACCCATTTATGATGTGTGCTGTTTCTTTGTGCCCAGGTTGAAAATGAGATCTTGATCTCAATGGAGTTTTAATCTGGTTAAATAAAGGAAATGAAATCAAGAGCTCAGAAAATGAACATAATTATGAAAACAACCAAATATCACAGTCTGTTACAAATATTTTACACACGTAGAAGTGAGCTATGATCTGTTATTGTTAAGGCTTGGAGAAAATGTGCCTTTGTTTTGCWTTATACGACCGAAAATTTCCCAGGGACACAACTAAACTGATTAGAAAAGCTGATTTAATAAAAATTATGTTAAGGTAAAACAGCAGGTCGTTAGAAATCTGCAGTGGTGGGCAGAGTTCCCCTAAAGCACTAAAAGGGGAACTAATTTCCTGATTAGTGCTTTAGGACTTTTGCTATTTTTTAATTTATTAGTGGATTAGCACTTGCTAAATTTTGAAGCACTAACTGAGGTCTTTAAATGTTATTGATCTACATTATTGTTCACAGTTGAGGGTGAAAGCTGTCACACATGCTGTTCATATGTGTGTCTCTTTTCTACAAGGTCACATGTCAAACTTAAGGCCCGCGGGACAAATGTGGCCTACGGGTGACTCCCATTTGGCCCACCAATGGCACTAAGTGACAACATTCTGCACAMAGTATATATTGTCTCATGTTGACTCTGAAGAATGTTTCACATGTCAACTGGATTATTTTAGTGCTTTAGAATTAGGGGACCTAAATATTTAAGTTAGTGCTTTAGGGTTAGTGCAACTAAYATTTAGATTAGTGCTGCCCACCACCTGAAATCTGCCTCTTTGTGTTTTCATGATTGCTCAAAGCTTCATCCACACACCTCAGTCATCCCGTGGACAGCTCTGGACATGAAGGGATTAAAATAAAGACGGAGACAACAATAATAACCAATGATGGGATGAGATGTGGGAGGAGGGGAAACCAAGCCACTGCATTCCTGCACCCACCTGCACAGGGGCAGCGAGGTTTATTAGAGTGGGTTCTACCATGTAGGACTCGGCGTGAATCTTGCTCAGGCGCTCTTTCAGCTCAGAGTTCTGGGCTAAAGCCTGGGAAAAATAACCCTATGTGAACAAAGCTGCTTGAAAACATCCAATAACAACACGGCGTCCATTTTTAATCTGTAGGTGTGTTCGTTTCCAACTGTCTCCATGTAAAGGCGTTGGTGTCGGGAGTATCAATAATCTATTTCTGGAAAGAAAAAAGCAGYTTAATCTGTCATATTGAGGAAAATGGTAGCTCTTTACACCGACACACCACTGGCTGCGTGACAATGAACCAAAGACAGAAAAAAAAAACCTCTGGGTGGGAGGCAGCAGCCAGAGGAAAGGTGGTTCTGTTCTGGTGRGCTGACATCACACCAGCAGTCTGTACAGTAATCCCACTAAAAGGCTCATCAATGTGTCACTCCTGATGAGAGGTGTGGGAGGACACACAAGGTGGAATATACCTGACCCACTTCCCCTGCTGACTGAAAGCTTGTCTTTGCTCAGTGTGTGTGTGTGTGTGTGTGTGTGTGTGTGTGTGTGTGTGTGTGTGTGTG
>NW_013952454.1:1859721-1862123 GCF_001266775.1 Austrofundulus limnaeus | reverse complement strand
AACTATAGACCAGTGTTAGGTTTAGAGGAATGGTGTGAATTAAGTTCTGGTTCAGGTTAGGGTTAACTATAGACCAGTAATGGTTAGTTTTACTAGTTAGGTTTAGAGGAATGGTGTGAATTAAGTTCTGGTTCAGGTTAGGGTTAACTATAGACCAGTAATGGTTAGTTTTACTAGTTAGGTTTAGAGGAATGGTGTGAATTAAGTTCTGGTTCAGGTTAGGGTTAACTATAGACCAGTAATGGTTAGTTTTACTAGTTAGGTTTAGAGGAATGGTGTGAATTAAGTTCTGGTTCAGGTTAGGGTTAACTATAGACCAGTAATGGTTAGTTTTACTAGTTAGGTTTAGAGGAATGGTGTGAATTAAGTTCTGGTTCAGGTTAGGGTTAACTATAGACCAGTAATGGTTAGTTTTACTAGTTAGGTTTAGAGGTATGCTGTGAGTTAAGTTCTGGTTCAGGTTAGGGTTAACTATAGACCAGTAATGGTTAGTTTTACTAGTTAGGTTTAGAGGTATGGTGTGAGTTAAGTTCTGGTTCAGGTTAGGGTTAACTATAGACCAGTAATGGTTAGTTTTACTAGTTAGGTTTAGAGGTATGGTGTGAGTTAAGTTCTGGTTCAGGTTAGGGTTAACTATAGACCAGTAATGGTTAGTTTTACTAGATAGGTTTAGAGGTATGGTGTGAGTTAAGTTCTGGTTCAGGTTAGGCTTAACTATAGACCAGTAATGGTTAGTTTTACTAGTTAGGTTTAGAGGTATGGTGAGAGTTAAGTTCTGGTTCAGGTTAGGCTTAACTACAGACCAGTAATGGTTAGTTTTAGAGAAAATGTCTGGTTAGGCATAAATACAGTCCTCAGTTTGATGCAAATACAAGGATGTGTGTGCGTGTTTGTGCCTTTGTTTTTGCTACTTGGTGGGGACGATTTTTCAGAAAAAATACAGCTTCGTGGGGACCGGATGCTGTGGGGACCCCACAACTTCGGAGGCTGATTTTGGATGGGGGGTTAGGTTTAGGACCAAGGTTTAGGTTAGTTGTGAGTTTAATTTTAGGGTAAATAGTCAGGGTTAGGATATAAAATTTCCCCCMAAAAAATGAATGGAAGTCGATGGAAAGTCCCCACAAGGATAGAGAGACATAGTACATGTGTGTATGTGTGTGTGTGTATGTGTGCGTGTGTGGTGGTGGGGGGGGGGGACTAGTACTCCCTACGTTGTGGGACAGTTTTTTTTTGGGCATACACACCTACTTGTGAGGACCTAATGTTACTTACATGGACCTGACTGGTACTTATGGGGACCTGAGTCTAGTCCCCACAAGGGGAAACACTGTTGGTGGGTCTGGGGTTAGGTTTAGGACAAAGCTTTATGTTAGTTTTAGGGTCAGGCAGGTACCTGTGAGGTTGAGGTTAGGGTTGGTGGTCAGGGTTAGGCTGTAGAAATGTAATGGATGTCAGTACCAGGTCCCCATAAAGAGAGTTGTACCAGATTGTGCGTGTGTGCGTGTGCGGCTTCACTTACCGCTGCCAGTGTGTTCTTTAAATTGACAACCTGAGGAGAGGTCGGGGGATGCGAGTCGTGATCCAGACACTGTTTTAATCTCTCCCTGTCAGATTTGAGCGAGCTCAGGACCGACTTCATGTTTGTGTGCACTGCAGAAAGAAGAGTCGAACTATAAACTCAGTGTGGATTCATTTCACAACAGCGTAGTTGTTGACACATCGTGTTACCAAATGTCTGATTATCCCCTTAAAGTGCCTGTGACATCATATATTTATAATAAATATAAACATTTTTTGAAAGATAACATTGATGACATATTGTAAAATAAATTTCATGTTGCTGAGATGAACGGTTGTTGAGATATTTGCATGTGAAGTAACAGGAAGTGATGTCAAAGGGGAATGTCTGCATGTAAACAGAGCGTTGTTACAGAGTGTAGAGAAGAATCTGGCTTCTTTAGATTATTTTGAGTTCCTGTCAAAGAGAGATGAAGAAGAGTTAAAGTTTAAATAATATTGTTTTAATAAACAAAGACCAGGGAGTATACTTTATTAAAGTGTTCCCCTTTGATGTCACTTCCTGTTTCATTTTGGCTGAGGCAAAGTCAAATGGAAATAGGCCAGTTATGTGACAAAATGGGTAAAAAATCATGTGTATTATGGTAATTTTCTTCAGTATAAAGATATTTTCTTTGACATTTTGTATTTTAAGGACAGGCATGTCACAGGGCCTTTAAACTCAGCAACACTGCTTTGGAAACAAAACAAAACAGGAGTTACATTTGCTGTGTGAAGCTGACACCCCACCCACACAAAAAATAAGAACTAGTAAGCGGATTGGTTAGTGCTTCGTTTGTGCAGGTTTGTGCAGTTAAAATGAGCGTTTGTGCTGTTATAGTTTT
>NW_013952454.1:1857665-1859447 GCF_001266775.1 Austrofundulus limnaeus | reverse complement strand
CGACAGTTTCTACTGCACAAACTTGCACATGCGGAGCACTAACGAACTAGGCCACTTTGGTTTACTTTGGAAGCGATATGGGGTGATGGTGAACTGTAGATGACCAAATATATAATATTTAATATCTCGGAAACCAAAATTGCACAAACGACCATTTTAACGGCACAAACCTGCACAAACGGAGCACTAACCATTCTGACTATTTGATTAATTTTTTGACGTGGGTGGGGTGTCAGCTTCACACAGCTGGTTACATTTGCTAAAACTGCAAAATACAACAAAAAAATCATTTAACAGATTTCCATTAAAAAGTAGCTATTATGTATTTTCCAGGCACATAGTTCAATTCTATTCCACAATCAAGTAACTATGTTTAGTTGTTCTGAAAAAACTGTATGTATCAATTTCTCAAACATGCATGAAAGAGTCAAAGCAACTCTGGGTATGTTTTTGATGAGGGATAGATAGTATACCATTACACAAAGTTCAAAAAAGTAGATTTTTTAATAACCCYGCCCCCAAATACATTCTTAGGGCTGCATGCTGACACATATCAGTAGCAGTGTTGCATCGCAGTAAAAAAAAGTTACAGATTCAACTCAGCTCGGTCTTTTCTGCATACGTGTCAGCCTGTGATCTCCAACATTCTTTAATAATAAATTTATTTGCCACTGCAGCCTGCCTACTCCTCTCAAAACAACCAACAAGCATCTTGCATATTTCCACTGAGACGTAGCTCTGTTGCTCTGCATCAAGTTTAATCAGACTGAGCAATTCAAGTACGAGCGTCTGCAGGCAGAGAACACACAAGGACAGTCTCTGTGGACAGACCCTGTGGACGGCGACTCAGTAGCCTCCTTTCTCCAAACACAAACACACCAAAGCGTGGCCTGGCTTTATGTAACACTCCATTTGAAATGGAAAAAATGTACGTTGTTTTGTAGTGGGTAGTGAGGTGTGTTTTGTAACTGCTGTCAAAGGATGAAACAGTTCAAACAATAATGTTCCACAGGTTAGCATGCTGAAGAGGAGAACATTTATTCCAAACTTGTTATATTTACTGCATCACTAGAAACCAGCATCACATTGTAGTGGAATAAACCTTAAAACAGCCTGTGCAGAACTTGACTTTGATGTTTGATCCTTGGGTAGCAACAACATTATAGACCAGGGCTATTCAACTAAATCGATCCAGGGGCCACAGTTACTGCAGGCCAACAGCACAGGGGCCGAACATCCAGCAGTTAAAGTCATYATGTAATTAAACCAAGTATTACAAAGATCTGTTACCTTTGAAACAGTTTATTTTGCTGCATTTAACCCTGAATACATCATGCAGAACCCTATGTAATATAAACAATATCAACAACAAAAATAACACATTTTGCCTCCTATTTAGCACATTTTAAACCCATTTTATTTTCACTTTCATAGTTTTATCTCCAACTGCTTGTAAACTAAACTGTCTTGGATGTTCATAGAAATGGTTTTTACCAGCTTGGAGCCAAGATTCTGATGTTTCTGCAGATACAACACGTGTCTATGTCTAACTAAAAGAACTTAAAGTAGAAAAGTGGGGGTTTGGGCTTACGAGATGAATGAACCAATAGGTGGGCCGAACTTTGGTCACTCGTGGGCCGGATGTGGCCCGCGGGTCGCCAGTTGAATAGCCCTGGTATAAACCTAGAAGATGGTAGTGTTTTGTTACAGGACAGGAGAGGGTTTAAAAGCTTGGTGGAGACATGCAAAGAAGTTTTTATTTTTTATATGAAGGAATAAGAT
>NW_013952454.1:1856250-1857495 GCF_001266775.1 Austrofundulus limnaeus | reverse complement strand
CAATTAGGCTGCCAATTTCTAATTATTAATCTTTTGTTTTGGTAATTTTAGCTATTGTTATGATAATAATCACTAATTTAAGCTTTTACCTTTGGTTTAATCCATTTTTATTTGTTGTTCTGATTATTTTTTCCTCAACAGTTACTGCTACTTTTTAAATAATTGAAGCTAAATCATTCAGAACCAAGCAATCATATCACAATTTCAAAGGAAATTCTGTTTTTTTTTAGTTTCAAGATTCTACTTAAAAATTATGATTTAACATCTCATGAATATAAAATATGAGAGGTTAAACCAATATTTTGAGATAGTTCTTCATAATAATGTCTTAGCTGATCTTTGTTCTATTCAGTGGCTGAAATGGTCTTTCACATGTAAAGAGGACTGATTAATTAAAATGAATAAATAAATTAAATCTCAAAAGCTCACATGATGAGTTTTGCTTTCAGGGCGAACAAGCAGAAAAGAAAGTGAGCCAAAGTGTCACCGCTGCTCGTTTCAGTTCTCTCTTATTAAACAAAGACTGACAGACTCGATAAAAAGACACTGAAGAGTCTGAAAGACCTTAAAGATGACAGCATCAGCCTCCAACCTCTCCTCCAACTGTGAAATAAATAAACCAGCTTTAACTCACAGTTGGTGGCGACTCGACAGAAGTCCTCCTGCAGCTTCGCTACATCAGAATATGAATCCAGGGATTCGGAGTCAGTTTTCTCGTTGCCAAGTGCTGCGGTGGACAGATTGGGGTTGGAGGCATGCAGGCGGATCGGGCCGGAGGAGATGCAGCTGGGTACCTGTGGTAGAAGCAAGACGGACCGGCGTCTGAAAAAAGACCCACGAGAAACGATCCAAGCGTGATTGCACTTTTATTACTGTGTTGATTTCGGTTACCTGCAGGGTTGTTTTGACATCTTTATTGTAGTTCTTATGGCGCCACTTCCTCTGAAGTCTTTTCTCCTTTTTGGGGCTGTCGAATGTAGATGTCTGGTGAAYAAAATACAGTTTTATATTTAAAATATTTTTTTCCAGCTGCTACAAGGTGCAAAATGAAAGTTTGTTATTCGGCTGCAGATCATTTGAAAGAGAAGCGAGATGCTCTGAGTCATCCGGTATTTTTGATGTGATTTACAGTAAATGCAGTGGGGTGCCAAAGTTTGGGCAGCCTTGTTAATTTTCCTGATTTACCTTTAAAAATCATTGATTGTTTGGAAAAAAATCAGTTAAATATATTTCATAATATATATA
>NW_013952454.1:1843885-1855285 GCF_001266775.1 Austrofundulus limnaeus | reverse complement strand
AATCTGCTGATATTGGTTGGAATCCATGCGTCCTTCAAATTTAACAAGATTCCCAGTCCCTGTACTGGCCACACAGCCCCACAGCATGATGGAACCACCACCAGATTTTACTGTATGTAGCAGGTGTTTTTCTTGGAGTGCTGTGTTCTTTTTCTTCCATGCATAACGATCCTTGTTCTGCCCAAATAACTATTTTAGTTTCATCAGTCCACAGCACCTTATTCCAAAATGAAGCTGGCTTGTCCAAATGTGCTTTAGCATACGTCAAGCTGCTCTGTTTGTGATGTGGGCAGAGAAAAGTCTTCCTCTGCATCACTCTCACATACAGCATCTCCTTGTGTAAAGTGTGCCGAATAGTTGAACGATGCACAGTGACTCCATCAGCAGCAAGATGATGTTGTAGGTCTTTGGTGCTGGTCTGTGGGTTGACACTGACTGTTCTCAACATCCTTCACTTCTGTTTATTGGAGATTTTTTCTTGGTCTGCCACTTAGATCCTTGACTTGAACTGTGCCTGTGGTCTTCCATTTTCTCACARTGTTTCTCMCAGWGGAGACTGAAAGCTGAAATCTCTGAGATAGCTTTCTGTATCCTTCCCCTAAACCATGATGAAATCATGCCGGTGAAAAATCTTTGTTTTCAGCTTATTTGAAAGTTGTTTGAGACTCCCATGCTGCCACTCTTCAGAGAAGATGCAAAGAGGAGAAAAACATACAATTTACCTCCTTACTTACCCTTTCTCATAATTGGAGTCACTTGTGTATGGWGGTCAAGGTTCACTCAACTTACCAAACCAAATTTAAGTTCCAATAATTAGTTCTAAAGGTTTTGAAATCAATAAAATGACAACAGTGCCCAAATTTATGCACCTGCCTAACTTTGTTTAACCAATTATTGCACACTTTCTGTAAATCACAAACTTCAATTCACTTCTCAAATGTCACTGTTTGTCCCCTATATGATATATTTAACAGATTTTTTAAAATCTAATTAATCAATGATTTATAAAGGTAAATCAGGAAAATCAACAAGGCTGCCCAAACATTCGCACTCCACTGTATGAGTGAGCTGGTGATGTGTTTAAATCTGTTCTGAAGGTTAAAGCGAACAGACAGGGACCTGCAGGGCTTGGAAGGACGGAGCGGAGTAGGTGCGATGGAGAACCTCCATGTTCTGCAGCAGGTGGGTCAGCTCCAACAGGTAGGCCTCACACACCGACAGCTCTGCAAAACAAGGAGGAAAACACCCGGAGATTTAAAAAGATAGAAACAATAAAAGATAGGAGGAAAAAAAAGTGTCACGAATTATAACTTAAAGTAAAATGCTAGCCAAAAGCTCAAAGAAGCAGAACACTAGCTAAAAGCTAAAAGGAGTAACACTCCAGCAAAAAGAAACAGAAAACTAGCTAAAATCTAAAAGAGTAAAACATTAGCCAAAACTCAAAAAGAAACGGAACACTAGCTAAAAGCTAAAGAGGTAAAAGACTATCCAAAACCCAAAAAGAAGCAGAACACTAGCTAAAAGCTAAAGAATTAAAAGACTATCCAAAACCCAAAAGAAGCAGAACACTAGCTAAAAGCTAAAAGAAATAAAACACTAGCCAAAAACCCAAAGGAGGCAGAACATTAGCTAAAAGCTAAAGAAGTAAAAGACTATCCAAAACCAAAAAAGAAACGGAACACTGGCTAAAAGCTAAAAGAAATAAAACCAAAACCCAAAAGAAGCAGAACACTAGCTAAAGGAGTAAAACACTAGCCAAAACCCAAAAGAAGCAGAACACTAGCTAAAGGAGTAAAACACTANGAACACTAGCTAAAGGAGTAAAACACTAGCCAAAACCCAAAAGAAGCAGAACACTAGCTAAAGGAGTAAAACACTAGCCAAAACCCAAAAGAAGCGGAACACTAGCTAAAGGAGTAAAACACTAGCCAAAACCCATAAGAAGCAGAACATTAGCTAAAACTAAACTATCAAAAGACTTGAGATAAAAGCTAAAAGTTGCAGAACAGAAACTAAAAGCTAAAAAACACAAAATAATAGCTAAAAGCTAACAGTAGCAAACCCAGAGTTACAAGCTAAAAGTAGCAAATGGCTAGCTACAAGCTAAAACCTAAGAGGAACACATGAAGACAAAAACACAGCAAACATGCTGATTTACAACAGTTAGCACATAATCTGGCATGAATCTGATATTTATAGATAAAAATCCCTGTTTACAGATTTTAATCGAACCACTGCTAGAAAACCTCCATGACAAACATTTATTACAATAATGCTAATCTCATTTTAACAAAAACGTCAGTGTTCTGTTCATTAATCTTTGCCCTGAGTGTCAAAAAAGTCACCTAAAGGTTTCTAGTTTGGAGCGTCGGGCCTTTAGGCAGCCAGATGAGTGTCAGCTCGTCAACAGAATCCTAATGAATGAAAACTGAGACAAACTCCGCATCAGTAATCACCAGCTTCCTCTCTTCAATCACACCGCCACGCCAGTCTTATCTAACAGACGTTAATTACTGGAAGTGCAGAAGATAATGAATACATTATGAGAAAATACAGCAAAAACAAAAAGCTGAACTCATTAAAAGTTTAATGTTCATTTGGCTTTTTTACTGCTACCAGAAAGCTTTTATAAAATCCCAAACACTTTGGAACTCCCCTTAAATGATGCCTTATTGATATGGATTTCTCTTTATTGATTAGATTTTCTAACAAAACACTTATAATAAAATAATTTGGGCTCCTTAAAACATCCAGTCACATAATATAGTATTATCCCTAAAAAAAAGGAAAAAAAAGTAAAGTTACTGCTGACCACATTTCAGACAAATCAGTTCTAGTTTCTTGGAATCATTTTTGTTCACTTGATTTTGAAGTGATTTTCACGCTGCCTTGCTGCATCAGTAACAGCTGTTCATTTAATGTTGGCTCGGTGCCGGTGTGTTGGAGCTGAAGGTACATATGTTTTCATTACATAAGCACCCATGTTGTTAACAAAGCATGATAGAAGAAAACTTAGCAAGTGTCTGGTCACACTGTTCAGTATACACATGTGCACAAAATTGTTGGTAACCCTCTGTTAATGACCAAAAAGCGCACAATGGTCACTGAAATAACTTCAAACTGACAAAAGTAATAATAGATACAAATTTACAAAAACATAAATCAAATGAAAATGCCACAATGCTTTTTAACTGTGGTTCAACAGAATTATTTTAAAAATCTAACTAACAAAAGAAGCAAAGCGATAGTATCTGTAACTGCTGATTCATTCTTGGGTGTTTGTAGTTGTGTTTTGGGTCATTATCCAGTTGGAAGACCCATGAACTGCGATTGAGACCAAGCTTTCTAACCCTAGGCTGGACATTAACTCTCCAGAATACCTTTATAGTCTCGAGATTTCATTGTACCCTGTACAGATTCAAGACCCCCGATGCCCCATAACAGAACTAATTCTCCTCAGAGTTTTTTTTTCTTGATGTGCTTCATTTTTGCATCTGTGAACATAGTGTTGGTGTAACCTCTTGTCAGGAAATAGCAGTGTTGTTTCATCTGTCCAAAAGACATTCTCCCAGAAGCTTTGTGGCTTCTCAATATGTATTTTGTCAAATTCCAGTCTAACGTTTTAATGATTTGTTGTCCTCCTCAGCTGTCTTTCATTGTGTGATGTTATGGTTATGTTGAGTGGGGATGGACAAAGAACCCATGTGAGCAGGAGTCTCRTAAGTGGGCCCATTGCTCTCCCTAAAAAGACACTGGTCTTTATTCAAACCTTCACGTCCCTCGAATGAAGAACACTAGGTTAGAAACACTCAGTGTTCTCTGGATCCATAACAGGGTCCCCAAGAATTATTTTTCTTTGACTGCTCAAAGCCAGGTAGTGGTCAAAGTAGTGCAAAGAGGTCTCTAATTCAATCACACAGATCGTTGTCATGGAGTCCTATCAACATTTTGTGGCAGTTGAGCAGGTTGTGCCCAATTAGGACTCCAAATGTAGTTAAAGTTTTCCTTGTTAGAATGATTAGAGCTTTCTCAAACCTAAGATTTGGGCCGTTAATTAGTACCTGTGCCTGTCTACAGTGTGTCAGCTCCCTCCAGCAGATTGAGTGTTGACGTCTAATCCAGGTCTGTAAGGCAGTCCTACAGACTGCTGTTGAAATACCTATAACAGAATCTGGTTCTTTGAAGTGGGCCTGGCTGCCAGCTTTTGCAGTCAGCTCTCTCGTTACCATTAATGGTCTGTGCGATGCCTGWGGCATTGAATTAGAGACCTCTTTGATTGAATTAGAGACCTCTTTGCTCTACAATCGGTCACAGAGCGCCACGCTTTTCTGTAGATAAACTCCTCTGTGCACAATGTCTGTGGTGTCTAGGGTCAAAAAAATGGGCACACTTTCTGACTGCCTCGGACAAACTGCTCCTACAGAATTCATCCACAACAGACTATAAACACATATTTCTTTGTTTAAATTTAAAACTTTGGCATACAAGGTGGCARAAGACAAGCAGACCTTCAATGAATACTTATTTCATTCTGTAAAGTTTTGTGAAAAAAAGGCTAAAATAAGAAATATATACATAAACATATGAACATGAGAGAAGGAAGTCTTCTTTGTCACCTTTGGAGCATTTGTCCATGTCCTCAGAAGACTGGAGCCAGGCAGCTACCTTGGCCTGGTTGTTGGAGCTTATTGGGAACGCTCCTGCAGGATGCACCGACGACTGCCTTCGAATGGACAAGCACTGCAGGAGCAAACAGACACAAGGTTCAGCCCCAAAAACAATAACCTTCCATCTCGACATGATGAAATATTAATGAGACAGATGGGAGATTTAACGGCGACTTTACAGAGAACACGTTAGGAGCTGCAGGTTTTACCCGTCTCATAGATGCACCCTCAACTATGCCGGGGGAGTTCGGGGAGGGGTAGAGTGGGTAGAAGAAGGACTTCTCGTTAGGACAGGTGATGATCTCATTTTGCCGATAGACCCGGTGGTGGCGCAGCTTTGACACCCACTCGTCAAACAGCTCCGGTGACTTGATCTGTGGAGAAATGTGCAAAAGGTCCGTCGATGCCTTACACAAATATATGATTAAAATTAAACCACTCACTGCCTATTATGCCAGAGTTTCAGACTAGCTAAGAAATCGACTTACTAAAAAATAATCTATGCAAGTGCTAAACCGCTAAACAGGTAGGAAAAATTGAAGAAGCTAACGCTAATTGATAACCACTAATTCAGTTCACCAGGATAACATCATATAAACTGAGTAAGTCATTACTTTTCACACAAAAAGCTAATGTAATTTTTTTATTTTCAAGAAAAATATAAAATTTAGAGACTGAAATTTCTGTGACAATACAAATAAAMGAAGCAGCTCACTAGCTAAAAGCAAAAAGGAGTAAAACACTAGTTAAAAGAAGTAGAATACTTGCTAAGAGCTATAAAAAAGCAGAACACTAAACAAAAGATAAAAGGCAAAAGCACTAGACAAAAGCTATGCGCACACACAAGGTGCATGCCGCAGGCACGCAGCGGTGCATGTGTGAAACGATAGTTGGTTGTGTTTTTGCTAGCTGACATAATTTTTCAGAACTAAATTTAGTGGAAGCTRATTAGTCTGCTAAWTTGATTTTGATTTGATTTATTCCMGAAATGTTGAATTCATTACATAAAGCATGGTCTGAATCGATATCTATATCTATAAGTTTTTAGACAACCAAAACCTCTTGTAGCCTCTTTAAAAAAATGAACCACTTAGACTAATTACATACAAATAAATAAACCCATAAAATRAATGTACACCCAATGTGCRCACACCTATCTGTGTAAACCTACCCAAATACATACAYTCACATGAAGCACATAAATCCCATTAACATGTCTGAAAAGGGGTAGGAAGAAGTAAAACTTATTTAATCCTACCCCTATCCACCACTTCATCTGGTTTTCAGAGTCTTATCAGTTTGTGATGAAAAACACAAACGAAAATTATACACGTATAAAATATTACACAAGGTAATCCAATATTATTCTAATACTAAATTTTGAGTTCTATATTCACATCCAGAGACAATCACACCCAACTACACACTAATACTTATACACACATTTATACTCAGATACCCAGCACGTCTCCATGCACCCATCATCCTAGACTCCGACACCAAAACCATCCCAGTCCAGTCTCCCCCACCGCCCCCACCCACCAACCCAAAATGCCTGTACAAGAGCTATGTATAATTTCAAAACCCATACATTTATAAAAATCAGAACACTACACAGAGGGATCAAAAAAATAAATAAAAAATTAAATTTAAAATAATAAAAAACAAAACAAAAGAAAAAATTTATTAAATACATAAAAATGAAGGAGATCCAACCACCACTTCAGTATAACCTAATTAATCCACATACATACCCCCATAAAGAGTACACAGTCATACTCATATATACAATCYTATATACAGCATGGAGCACACATTTTAAGTTTACATTAATGGTTTCTAAAGTTAGCAAAAATGCTAATCCGCTAAACAAAAATCCGCTAGTTTGGCTCTTTGCAATTAGCTGTTAGCGGATTAGCACAGTCCTGTTGTTTACCTTCAGGTGGTAAATGTTTTCCTCGGCATCAAGATCAATACASTTGGCTTTCTTCTTAATGGCCATGACTGAGAGCCCCACATCAATGCAACCGTGAAGTTTCCCTTTGTCAATCTGTAAGGCAGTGTCAACAAAATATTATAATTTGATTGACTGGTATACACGTGCCACAGGGGATTGTCCAGTTTAGAAACGGAAGAACAATCCTTTTATTGCCTCCAGCACACCAGGGATTTCTGCACAGCTGAAATATCATGAAGACTGACAGGTAGAACGTAGAGTGAGAGAAAATAGATCTGAAATATACATTCAGCTGCTTGAGAAGGAATTGTTATCTCACTGACAAGCTCACGTGTTGTCCTTTTGTACTCACATCAGCGCTGCACTTGCCATATTTAAGGATGCCCTTATCGAGGACAAAGTACCTCTGTAGGGAGAAAAAAAAAAGAAGAAAAAAGAGCATATGAGATGCAGCTGGAATGATATGTAACATTCCCGACAGCAGTCTGTCRTAACTCTTAGATGGTGACAGAAAGAAAAAGAACCTCCAGACAATGTTTGCGACTAATTTATCCTTGGTGAGATATTCGTCATCCCGACGACTCTCATGTATCTGTCTCATTTCATTACTCCTCCTCTCATTCAGAGGCAATCTATCTCCTCCGCTCCATTACAAAGATGCAACTCTCGGGGTTGTTACTGTACATCAGGAGAACGGTGAAAGCTCAGAGATCTGACTTAGAAGTCAATACTAAACATATAGTGAGCGGCGGGCCATCAGCTAATGCATCTGAGTGGAGCTCTGAGATATCAGAGCATTATCTTCCCAGGAAAAGCTTTCAGACGGAGCGTAAACTGGCATTGACCCGGGTCGCGTGCATYTCGTCCGGAGGGTGAAACCATCGGCTGAGGGAGCTCTTTCAATTTGTTTGAAGCRCAAACGASCCGTGTCAGCACGTTYACGAAAGCGGTGTGGAAATTGTGCMGGAAGGACGGAAAACTCAGTCGACCTTCAGGCGTCGTGTGTGGAAAAACAATCACTCAGAGAGAAGTGTTAAAGTCGCACCAATCATTCACGGGCTTTACTCTACCTTGTGCCAACCCTTCATAGGCCACTTCCTCCTCTTCAGCATGTAGCCCTCCTGTTTCTGGGGCTCCTGGACGTTGCTGAAGCCGCCACGCAGGCCTTCCACTATTTCCCAGCTGTCCTGCAGGCAACCAACAAACGGAGCAGGAGAACTATGAGGTGATGAACAGGTGTGAAGAAACGCTTCACACACAGGGAAAACTTTAAGTCTACCATTGGGGGGGGGGGGGGGGGGGGGCTATGTTCTAAAATCCTGCATGTCATTTTTAGCAATTATGCTTAAACGTACATTTATGACATGGTAAATTTTTTAATCAGGTTAAAGTTACCTAAAGACAACAAGAGAGTTGCATCTGTCTACTTAACCAGTTTATTTTTTGTTCATCACTAATGTTAAAAAGTGAACTATGTTATTAATGAATATTCACAGGCTGTTTGCGCTTTGAGGAATTTTTTCTTTTAAGTAGTAGTACCGGTAGTCGTTGTTTTTGTTTTTTGTATTTCAAACACAATATATATTTAAAAGAAAAAAAAGAGTAGAAGAAAGAGAAAAAATATATATTTTGCTTGATGACCTTAAGAATGCTGGAACAACTTATTTATTTAGTAGAATACTAAAAGTCTTTTTTAAATGAGATATGAACAAAATACTGGTTAAGATTTGTATTTGTGTTGTGATGCTGTTTGTTGATTATTTGAAATTATATTGTGTATTAAGTTGAGTTTTATTACTCGTATGTTGTACGTTTTTTTTTAGATACATATACTTTTTTAATTGGGGGCAGTTGTTATAAGATTTTATTCTTCTTTCTGCTCCTTTTCATTTGACTACATTGTGATTGTCTTTTTGACACAACGATGTTGTATTATTTGTTTGTTTCTATTATTATTTGTTTGTTCTTTTATTAATTGTTTGTTTTATTTTTTGTTTGTTGAATGAAATAAAGTTCTACTACTGTATATAAACTATAATTTATATTGTGTTTGAGCAAATAATGTCAGTTTATTGGGGGGATTATTTTGACTGGATCAAATTATTGTGGGGGTCATAACCCCCTACCCCCCCCTGCAAATTACGCCTATGGCTTCACGTGAAAAAATTAGACATGGTTAAAGTACTTGAACAAAACAAATACAAAACCAGCAGTAACATTATTAAAGATATGCATATCACAGTTCATGAATTTTAAACTAAAACCATTTCCTGTTTAGAAATTATGAATTAAGAGCCTTTTGGTCAAAACTTGAAGATAAAACTGTGCAATAGCAGTGGTGGGTACAGCTCCAGTAATCCGCTAACAGCTACATTTTCGTTTAGTCGATTAGCATTTTCGCTAATGTTGGAAACCATTAGCAGACCAATTAGCTTCCACTAAATTTAGTTCTGTTAACTTTAAGTAAGCTAACCAAAACAACTATCCCTTCACACATATGGATCTGCAAGCTGTAGCATATTTAGCATTTGTATGTCCACCTGTGTTAGTCTTCAACTAACCAAATCCTGTTGCATTAATACAGTAATTTAGAGGCAATACAGTCCCAATTACAGATCTTGAGTTAGCAGTTGTCAGTTAGCGTTAGATTCCTCTAATTTCCCTACCTGTTTAGTGGTTTAGCATTTGCGAAACCATTCTTATTAGTTAGCAAATTGGTAGTTAGCAAATCTAACCTTTAGGTTTTGGTTGTAAACGTCTGAAGTGTGTGTTGGAAATGACTAAGCTACTTCCACACCAAACCTAAGCTCAATTTCTGTAAAAMTGACTGAATTAAATTCATTTTTGTGTTTGCTAACATTAAAAAGCTGTGGCATCTATCAAATTTCAGTTGTATAGATGTGCACCTAAWGGTTACTTATTGAAAGTTTCAGCAATATCCAGTGATTTGTGAAAAATTTTGTGAGCACACAAACAGGCTTGACTCCATCAGTGAAGCTCTGAGTTTTAAGCAAAGATATAAAGCTGAAAGCAATTACTCTAAACTACCACCACACAGAATTTTAGCTTAAAATGTGTCAAATTAGCTTAATTACTATGTTTATACGTTTTCTAAGGTCGGCTGAGTTTGACAGCCATCTTGAATTAGTTTGAATTTAAAAGTTAATTAGCTCTACATGGGTATTTAGTGATTCATTTCTAAAAGTTTCATTACCCTTTGTTGTCTTTATTAATGTTGATTAGCTGTGTGAAATTAGTTGAGTCTAAAACCTAAGCAGTTGTAGAGGTACAACCAGTTAGCTTTAGAGAGTTTCATTAAAATCAATCTGGGGTTCATGAGATGTTCTGTAAATAAAGGCAACCACCTAAAACCATTATTACCCTCCCTTTCCTTTCATTTTTTGGTGGTGAGTCATAAGTAAAATAAATATTTTAACCTCAAACTACAAACATCGGAATAATTTGCTGCTTGGGGACCATCCAGGGTTAAGAGGGAGGATCTGTGTGTCATCGCATTGATGTGTGGTATACGTTTTCACCTCATGGTCCCATTTGCAAAAAATTGGCTTTTCTGTCTAATCTCTCTCTTTACCGTAATCATTTCCTGAGATTAAACGGGTCAGGTCCAAATCCCCCGCAGAAACAAAGATTAAGTTGATACTGCGTTATAAACTAATCCACAACGCACGTTTGGACCACAGCGGTGAGAATTCCAGGAAGGCTTAAAAATACTATAAAAGGAGTTTACTATTTTTGAGGAAACAATAGTTATTACATAATTTATAGTTCATATAGATTTTAGGTTATAATCTATGGAGAAGCCTTTGATAAATGCTGCTACTGACCTGTGATAACATTTTGATAAATCTGAGTTCAGGTCTGTTGGTGTCTGATTTCTTCATCTCGTCTTTCCCATATAGGACTCATGAATGAGTCTACCTGTGTGACAGTAACTGTCTAATCAGAYGTGTTATGCTTTTAGATGAGGCAGCACTGTCATTTTTCTGGAGGACCAGGCAACATCCCCCCGTCCCAACACCTAGAGCAACTCCAYCTTGATGCTGCTCGTGTAAATCACAAAAAAACCTAACCCACAGCCTCCTGGTTTACAAATGATTTTATATCTTGTGTTTTAATGTGTGACTGGCATAGATTTGAAAATCAAATTGATCAAAAAAGCAAAATGATGCCTTAAAAAACTGAAAAGCTACATATAACTTTAAATAACAGCGTTATTGTTTGGGCTGTCTGGGTTTTTGGCTGAGGTGTGCAGTGACTGTTGTYGTAGCCTGTCCCTGAATGTTCCAGATTAGCAGTTTGGGCTGAACAAACCACATCAGTCAGACAGGGTGAATGCTGAAGGTGAGTGTAAAAAAAAAAGAAAAAGCAAACAGGGTGGGTGTGKGGTGGAGGAAGGACAAGAGAAGCTCTTTCATCGCTCACCACAGTTCCCTCCTCTCACAGTCATAGAGTGAGTCATTATTGTTGCACTCTGCCTTTCTCCAAGGTCAAGACATACTTTCAGGAAAAAAAAGCAAGGATGGTCAGAAAACWGGGTTCATGRGAACAGATTTTAGCTTGATCAATGTGTAAATTAGCATTTTCGGGTGTTAGGCTGCTGCATGTAACGATGATTATCTGTGAAATCTGACAAACATAAAGAAAGAAATGTCATAACTGCTGCATTTCATTCCCTTTACAAAGTCCAGGAGCCTCCCTCTCTTTCTCTCCCTGAGTGTGCGTGTGTGTGTGTGTGTGTGTGTGTGTGTGTGTGTG
>NW_013952454.1:1839821-1843875 GCF_001266775.1 Austrofundulus limnaeus | reverse complement strand
GTGTGTGTGTGTGTGTGTGTGTGCGCGCGCCTGCCTTCTGCTTTAACTGCAGGAGGTGGATTGGGGTTGCCAGGTGCTCCAGATACAGTAACCTTCATCACTTCTCTGGTCTAATGTTTATACAGTCAGCCTTTTTCACCTCTTTTCCAGTCTGCAGACTCTGTGACGTTTTTAGTTGTAAAAACTGTCATTTCAWAGAKTTTAATCATGTTGTTTTGTTCTTTCTTCTCCCGGCCGGTACCATCATTTTCCCCCCCAAACCTGACCCGTCTACGATTAAACCTGCTTTGAATCAGGGTAATGTTAAACAAACATTATTCATGAAGACTCACCCATCATTAAAATCAGCTAAAGCCTTCAGCTAATTATAGAGTTATTTCTTAAAGGAAAGTATCGGCTGCAACCTTACCTTCCATAGTTTAAAAAAACTCAAGATTATGAGTTGGAAATGACTCTCAGCTACTACCACATCAAACATTAGCTCAATATCTGTAAAGTTGTCTGAAGTACTGTAGTACCTTCTTGTGTTTGCTAAAATTTCCACACAGCAGACAGGTGTGGCTCAGGGTTTTTTTTTATTACTAGATTTGGGCCAGATCTGGCAATGATGTTTTTAAGATAGCATGCCACAACTGGCCCAGTTGGTTTATGTGTTGCTGGCCCATTTGGACCATCTCTGGCAAACCGCATCTGAGCCACGTCATTCTTTGCAGTATCTGAGACAAGTAGTACTTTGTGTGGGCCAGACAAGTGTTGCTACAGTATATGGGAAACCCACAGCAAAGAATAACGTGGCTCAGATATGGTTTGCCAGAGGTGGTCCATGTATGGGCCAGCACCACATATACCAAACCACTGGGACAGTTGTGGTACTGACAGATTTGACCTATATGAACTAAATCACAACTAGGCCAGATGCGGCATGCCATSATATAATTATTATTGGGGATGCACGAAATATTGGCATTAATATCGGTATCGGCCAATATTGGTCATTTTTTTAGAATGCTGTATCGGTCCGATATGTAAAGCTGGGCCAATATTAACGTCCGATATTGATTTCCCACTTTTTATCTTTGTGTTTCTGTTTTGGGAGGGGAGATGGTTGGTTGAGTGGCATCTGTTTGATCATGATAGTGATATTGATGCGGCGTAGCCAGGAATAACTGAAGTAGAGAGCCATGTCAGAGATCTGGTTGTTTATTTACCGTATCAAAAAAAAAGGACACAAATGTGTTTGTGCGTACATTTATATAAATAATTTGTGTGTTTGTGTAATATCAGTAAATATCGGTTATCGGCCATAACAGCAATAATTTTATCGGAAATCGATATCGGCTGAATTTTTCATATTTGCGCATTCCTAATTATTATTATTATTAAGTTTATTTGATAGGGACAGACCCACAACAACATAGACAGACTGAATAAAACAGCAGTCCTATGCCTGTATCATGGTGCTTACAGCGTGAGCTGATTTGCAGCACTTCCCTAGATGGACTTTTATAAACAGTATATCTTGTGCCTAAAAAGTACAGTAAAAAAATTAAAAGTAATATTAATAATATAAACAGTCATACACATAAATCAAAGACACTACAACAAAACATTATAAACATGGCTGAAAAACCAAAACATAAAAAAGCCAAGCACAATCAGAATTTAAGTCATGAAACATTTTAAACATGATTGCAGTGCTGTTTTTAACCCAGCCAGAGTTTTGTTTGTTTTTTAAACATGTCATACCAGGTCACAGACGTTAAATGAACAAAACTACTGAATTTGGCTAGAATATTACAATGTTAAAATCTGATTGGCTTTTGACATAAAATCTTTAAGACCTGATTGTAAAGACTTTTCAGTGGTTTGAATGTTTGGTGAGACTGGGACCAGATCGTAGCTCCATAAGACAGATGTGAGAGAAACATTGAGGTGTCAAACATTTTCTAATGATTTTAAAACAATTTATATTTGATCYAACAGTTTTGCAGATTTTCTCAACGTGACTCTTAAAATTTAACTGAGCATCCAAGATTATTCCTAAATATTTTTCCTGTAATTTTTCTTCAGTTGGAACCCCACTGATTTGAATAATCAAAGGCTGTGATGAAGGTTTCTTAATTGAAAAAAAAAACAGATGCACTTTTTTTCTTAGTATTAAGGGGTTAAACAGGAGTCATTTAGCCACGCCGATATTATCTGCAAATTGCTGTTCAGTTTTTCCCTGACTGTGACGCAGCTTTTACCTGACACGTGAATGACAGTGTCGTCATATGGGATAAATCTTGTGCCAGCAGGAATTGAATTTGAATTGCTCAGATTGAATCTGAATGTAAATAATTTCAAATTGAATGCATTGGTTTGAAAATAAATTTTATTAAATTGAAACTGAATTTAATGATTTGAATTTGAATTAATTTGCTTTCAAACTGTATTTTGGTTTATTAAAAATTCAGTTTGACTACTTTCACTTTCAGTTCCATAATTCAGATTTTTGTGTCACATCCTGGTCCTTGAGAAAGCCAGGCAGAGTAATCAAACACAGATCCACAGATTTATGTTTCACTTTGGTGAAGTTTCCCTTCTGTATGTAACAGAGTTGATGTAATCCACTGTAAAAGTGACAAAAACAGACAAAGTTATTTTATTGCAGAGAATAATGTTACATTTACATCACATCATGGATCAGTCAGCAGCAGCATCTGATCAATATGTGATCCATGATATGGTGTAAATGTAACATTTTCTACATATGGGTAAAATTAATCACTGCAATAAAATAMCCAACGCATTCAATTTGAAATTATGAACATTCAGACTCAATCTGAGCAATTCAAATTAAACTCCTGCTGGCACAAGATTTATCCCATATCGTCAGCATACATTTGTAGATTAGTGCATCATTTCCAGACATGGCCTACAAGCCTTTGGGACAAACCAGTTGCAATGCCAGCAAGTTGAAATATGAAATACTTTTCTGACAGACAAAGAAGACCCCCCCACACACACATTCATGGGGGCAATTAAAGAATAGCCCAACACTATGAGAAGTGGTCAATAATAACCTCATCCTGATTGAGCCCATTTACTACAACATGTTACTGACTATCTGTTTATTTGTTATTGTCGTTCCTGTGTTTGTCAACTTAAGCTCAGTTTGCTGTGGGTGGTACTTGAGTGATTTTTAATTACTTTCATTTCCAAAAGGAAAAGCATGGCGTAGAACGAAAAATGAATGAGTCTGCAGCCTGTCGATAAAACGCTCAGAGCCYGTTGGTTCATCAGACTCATTTCATGTCGTGTGTCAGAGGCAAATTACCTTCGAAGGGAATGGGACAACTTTGTTTTCAATAAGTCAGCGGGTTTGGAGAAAGAAAAAAAAAGTTGAAAGGATGGAAAAGTAACTAGATCCATTTATGTTTGCTATTTCCAGGAAACTGTGTGCAGTTTGAGCGTTACCTGTCTGCTTTCCAGCTTGGATGAGGAGCTGCTGTTGCTGCGTGACAGGGAGGAGATCTTCTGCGACATGGCCGAGCCGTGCTCCTCCGAGCTCATGTTGATGCAGACGGGCCTGTGTGGCCTACAGCCCGACTACCAGGGCCATTCCTCCAGCTGAAGGATAAAAAGATGGAGAGAAAGGCAAGAAGGGCRGTTTGAATAGACGAGTTTAGCGCTCACTGAAGAGCACGAGGCTATTTGAAGTGATTAGTTTTTCCACCTTCGTGCTGCATAAAACAAAGCAATGAGAGAAGCTGCACTCTCAGCCTCAGAGAACAGCCTCTATCGACTGAGGACAGAAACTTGACTGTGGCTGAAGAGACCAGAGCTTTAAATATTTCACAGCAGAGAGTGATGGAGTGTCAGCGTTTGAGATGCTGTAAATCTAAAAGACTCACTTCCATTGGTGTGGGAGGGAGGTCATTATCTWTTCAGACCTGAAGAAAAGCAGCAAACTATTACCTGCTGAAGAGCTCTGAAGTGGTCCATTTAWAAGTTTAGTATTTTAAAAGTATTTAAATCAGGGGTTCCCAAACTTTTTCCTGTAAGGGCCACA
>NW_013952454.1:1833939-1839294 GCF_001266775.1 Austrofundulus limnaeus | reverse complement strand
TACACATATATGAAAAAAAAAAACAACCTAAATGCTCTCTGGTATTGTTCTGGGGGCCGGACCAAATGGGGAGACGGGCCGGATTCGGCCCGCGGGCCGTAGTTTGGGGACCACTGACCTAAATTATTAACTGACTACTTATTGAAAAATCTGTGGCCAACTATGATGGGCACAGTTCTGCAAACAACGAACAGCAAAGCTAACTTTTCGTTTAGCACCTTGGCGTTTTTGCTGAATTTGGAAACCATTAAAGGAGCAATTAGCTTCAGCTAAATTTAGTTCTGCTAACTTTGAGTTCGTTAAGATAACAAAACCAATTATCTTTAACATGTGCATCATGTGCGCCTTGTGTGTGCATGTAGCATCTTTAGCATTGTGTCCACTTGTGCAGATTGGGTGACTGTCACCTTCGTCCACTCAAATCCTTGTAATATGGCCAGAAAGGGTGATTTTGGCCGGGGGAAAAGTAGGGAGATGTAGTTACACAGCTTAAACAGGTTTATTTCATGAGCTATTTTGCGAACAAACACACACCGACACAGACAAAACCATTAACGCCAGGGTTTYGCCTTTTGGCGTCAAGCAGTAAAAATAAATCGGAGCCAGAATACGTCTAGTTGAGATTAAAACAATTATATGTTTCGATGAAGGAAAAGGTTAAAAAGCAGAGGTCTAGTAAGTGACGGCTGATCCCACATGTCA
This sequence comes from Austrofundulus limnaeus, assembly GCF_001266775.1. Taxonomy (NCBI): domain Eukaryota; kingdom Metazoa; phylum Chordata; class Actinopteri; order Cyprinodontiformes; family Rivulidae; genus Austrofundulus; species Austrofundulus limnaeus. The sequence goes on along the minus strand of NW_013952454.1, from coordinate 1,838,592 downwards.
CCTTGACGTCTCATTAATGAGGAGAATAACACAAGTTTCCACACGTGCATCAGCAAAGATCACCAGTAAAATACCAGTTAATCACTTCAACAGAGTGTTAAATTAATTGGGTTTTCTTAAAGAAAGCTTCTGTTTGCCRCCACTCATGATCACGTTCACATTTCATGCTCCATCTGACGCATCGCTGCAACAACATTCGGTTAATTTAGTGTCGGTTTGTCAGAAGCCTGATCAACTACCAGGTTGTGTTCTTGTCCTCTGAAGAAGAAGAAGCACRTCTGGATATTAGTTTCACTAAACATGTGCAAAATCATTATTGTTCTGGATCATTAAGCTTGAGGTAATTACTGGGCTAAATCATTATCTGTAAAATTATTTGAGACAAGCAAATGGCTTCATATTACAGCTGGGCTCAGTTCTTTTAAACCCAGATTTGCTCCGAGAGTGCAAAAGTACTGGCTGAAAATTGATGGTTTTCTCAAAATACCATCCTGAATTGAGGATTTAATCTCAGCTGGCACAGAAACATGAAAATAAATCAGAGCAGTAGAGAGTTCCTCCACAACAAATAGCATGCTGTGTTGATTAATGTCTCACAATTCACCGCTAATTACTTTAGCACCAGTAATTACACCCACCCAGCCTCATCTGACGGCTCTCTGAACAGGTCAAGTTTGCCACTGGGATGATGCAGACATGTGTGATGAGACATAAAACGCAGCCTCAAACAGAAAATGTGGGCAAACGTTCATTTTTAAAAATAAGGCAAACAGCTGACATCAAAATACAAAGGGCTGCCAACTGTCAACAACAGGAAGCACGCAGGAAACCCACCAGCCGGAGCAGCAGAAGGACCTGACAATAAATAAAGCAAGGGCTAGATGTAGCTACTAAGAAGGATGAGCAAATGAGGATCAGGTGTGTAAGGTGGTGAGGGGAAAACCAAGAAACTGTACAATAGAGAACTACACTACCAGTGGCGGGCACAGTTCCGCTAATCCACTTACAGCTAATAACGAAGCTAACTTTTCTTTAACGGATTCGTGTTTTTGCTAAATTTGGAACTTTGAACCAGTTAGTTTCTGCTAAATGCAGTGGTGGATCTAGGATTTTTCAGTGTGAGGGGTCATCAAGGGGCCACAATATTCATAGAGGGGCCAAGTATTTGTTCAACATCCTTGCACACAAATCCCCAGTTTTTGTAGTGTTTATGCATTTAACCAGTCAAATGTTAAAACACTAAAGCTTACACAGTAAATTCTCCTTATCAACTTTTCATGATTTTTTTATTGTACATAAATAAAATACTCTTAAACCCACAACATATGAGAAAATCTAACCATCTTTGTAAAAAACTTTTTCCTGCAGGATWGTTCAAACTGAAAAAGCTTGCTTCATGCTGGACTTTCCTATTAGACTCACTGGCACCACTAGCGGTTGGAAGTGGAACTGCAGCCACCATTATTGTTCTTGAGCAAGGACAGAAGAGTGACAGGACAGGGGCACTTCAGGGGGCCAATCAGATTTCAGATGGGGCCAATGCCCCTGTGGCTCCGCCCCTAGAACTGCCTCTGCTTAAACGTAGTTATGCTAACTTTAAGTCTGCAAATGAAAGCAAAAACAATCTCACATACGCTTCGTGTGTGCGTGTAGCATCTTTAGTGTTTTATGTATCCACCAATATGACTTTGAATAGGGGTTATCAGTTAGCATTAGCTTTCACAAATTTTCCTGCCTGTTGGTTTAGCATTTACATAGCTAATGTTTTTAGTTAGTGGATTGGCAGTTAGCTGTGCCCACCTCTATAAACTACAAAAATACATATAAACACTAGAGAAATTGCATTTCCTGCAAAAATGCTAGTGTGAATGCTTCTTGCTGAAAACTTAAACTGAAAACTGGTGAAATTGATCTGAAAATATTCAATAGCAAAAGTGTTAATGTGAGCTCACTATGAAAAGCTAAAAAAGGCTTAATTTGCAGAGAAACATTAAAATGAGCAAAAAATATAGTTAAAAAGCAGAAAACAGGTAAAAGCTAAAAGTTAAAATAGCTGAACATAGCTGAAAATATCTGTAAAAAATCATAAAGAGCACAAAGTTGCAGAAAAATGCACAGAAATATAAAAAGGCAGAAGAATAGCAGAAAGACGCGGCAGGTCTAAAGCTGAAATAGCATAAAAAGCTAAAATTAGCATAAAAATAAGCTAAAGTTCACAGCCACAAGTTGTAATTAACACCCACATAACAAAAGTTTTGTAAAAAAAAAAAAAAAACAACAACAGACAATTAGGAGAAAAAAATAACATAAAAGTACAGGAGAAAAAAATAACATAAAAGTACAAAAAAGTGACAATTTGTAGTAAAATAGCTAAAAGAGCTGAAATTTTCAGTAAGACAGCTAAAATGTATCTGGAAATTCTTTAATTAGCATAAAGAAGCACAAGGAGCCCATGTTTGCTGAACTTAGCAGAAATGAGTTGCAATAGCTGCAAAAAAGTTAAAACATGTAACTTTACCAAATAACAGCTGAACATCAGCTAAAATTTCAGCAAATAGCTGAATATAGCAAAACACATCTGTAAAAAGCATAATTAGCAGAAAAAATGACAAAAAAGTAGGAAAAAGCAAAAGAATATCAGAAAGAAGCAGAGTTTGAGCTGAAATAGGAGAAAATATTTGGCTGTAGCARATATTTGCATAAAGAAATTGTGGAATAAATTAATTAATTAAATATGTGAAATAATCATTCATGTCTGTGTCCCACGAGAAGCCACCTCAGATTTTCTCTTTTGTAGAAATTCTGCAGCTGGCTGACGCTACAGCAGAGGTTTTTAATCTGCTGATAAAGACTAACGCGAGGTTAATAGCTCTCGGCTCTTTTTTGAGATCACTGCCACGTGTTGCTTGAAGACGTAGCAGCGAGGTTAATTACATCACCTGCTCTGCATCTGGAACCTTTGAGCTGCGTAACGATAACAGCCTCTCAGGAGAAGTGTGGTGGCCTGACACCTCTGCCATGTGGCAAAACCAACACTGGCTCTGACAACGAACCGCGTGCTTACAGAGCAAAGCAGTTAAAAAACATCTAAAATAACAGGTCAAAGGGGTTGGGCAAGTAAAAGAAGGCCCATCAGCATCAGGACATTACATAATTTTCCAGCTCAAATGTTTAAACGAGTCAAAAACTGACAATACCTAAACAGTAAATTTGAATAAATCTGATTTATTGATAGTTTATTGCTCCTTTTTTCTGTCAGCTATGCGCAGGTCGGTATGACTGTCACCCCTCAGGGTACTTCTCAGCCCATGAATAGGTTTTGCTGCATGTCACATAATGAGAAGTATGACAATATGGGGCAGCACCGCAGCACTGTGGTTAGAGCGAGACGTTCACAGCATCTTCTCCCAGCCTTTCAGGGTGGAGTTTACACTGACTGGGTTTTCCCAGGGTACTCTCGTTTCCACTCACAAACCAAACCCATTCATGTAAACTGGTAACTCTAAGTTGTCCCTCAGTGTGGGTGAGGTCGTGAACAGTTGTTTGTCTCCCCCTGTGATGTAATAGAGAGTTGTCCAGGGTGTCCCCCACCTCTCACCCCGACTGCTGGAGACAGACACAGCTTCCTGTGATCCAGACGGAGAATAAAATTCATATCAGTCAAAGTCAACAACCTTTCTTATTCCTCAGTGGGAAAATTAATTCTCTGCATTTTACCCATCACACATGTGGAGCAGTTGGCTGCCATTTTCAAGGCAGCCTGGGGGGTGGTCTCGTTCAGGGGCCCGGAGTTGAACTGGCAACCTTCTGATCATAGGCTCACCTTCTCTAACCTCTGCTCACTTCCCACTAGTTTGAACCAATAAGACAGTGAAGACTGACAGCAGACTGACAGTAGGGTCTTTGATAAATGTGCTGCCCGATCCTGGTCAGTTTTTTGTGATATTTTTTCCGCTCACTTATGTGTTTACCCTCTCTGCTTAGCATTTCGAAATCTATCTTAARGTTTTATCTAGTTTGTTTTCTGCTTTGGTTTGAAAAATCGTTGCGAAATTGTGACATGCACTATGTCTACACAGCTTCGCACTTTTTTATGTTACAATGGAGCACTTGCTTCCTAATTTTCAGCCTTTAAAGACCTCTAAATCCTTAATGGGTGGTCCGATTTTAAAAAGTGAAACAGTTTTGGAATCTAGAGCCTTACGAGTACAAAAAGGAAAAAACAGCTCTTAAATAAGTTTGAACATTTTATCAAACTCCCTAAAAACAGAGAAACCTTCCTCCAATGTGAGTAAATTCCTGAGCACAAAAATGTATCTGTRGTATTTACTCAACAAACAAAAGCAACGATTTGGCCTGAGGAAAGCAGAGAAAACCCATGCAGAACATGCAAACTCCGCTCCTGGTTCAGAACCTGGGTCTTAAAGTCAGCTTTAAGTTTATTTTACATGTCAGAGCCCCAGAACATAAAAAACAATAAGTATAATTAAATAAAAATAAATAACTAATACAGACTTTTTGACTGGAGGATTGTGTGTAAGATCAAAATCTGTCAGGTGGTCTAACTCTTTTTGACATTTATTGCGCATGTGCAGGTTTTAAATTGCACAGATTTTCATCCATTTCGCAGATATATGGGTTGTTGTTTTTTTT
>NW_013952454.1:1828385-1833863 GCF_001266775.1 Austrofundulus limnaeus | reverse complement strand
CGTATGTATGGTGGTGTGGATATTTTAGTTTTCCGTGTATCTCCATCCTTACTTTTCTTGCTTAAAAATTCCACCCTACAATGCGGTGCCGTCATTCGTGCCCCTTTTTTACTTTGAGCACCTGCCCCTTTAGTGGTCTCTGCACGGCCCTGTGGCTAACCAAAAATAATAATTCATAATTCATATAATAATAACAATAACAACAACAACATACAATAATAATTCATAATCGTTCAACTAAAAAATAGCTACCAAAAATAATAATTCACAATTCATATAACAACAACATAAAATAATACAACATACAATAATAATTCATAATCGTTCAACTAAAAAATAGCTACCAAAAATAATAATTCACAATTCATATAACAACAACAACAACATAAAATAATAATTCACAATTCATATAACAACAACAACATAAAATAATAATTCAAAATCAGCCAACCAAAAAAATTGCTTTGCTAACATTAAACCTCTGAACATGTAAATAAATTAGAAATTAGCGTGAGCTAATGCTAAGCAGTAAAAAAGTCAAAAGTAGCAAAAGCTAACACTAACAGCTAATCGCTAACCTCTTATATAACTGTCAGTCTGTGTTTCATTACTGGTGGACTGACACAAGCCTGTTGATTAGTTTGTTAGTTAGCTGTTAGCGGACTTAAAGTTGACAAAAGCTAATCCTTTAAACAAAAAAATTGTTCTGCTGTTAGCTTGTTAGCTCACCACTATAAGTTGTGTTATCCTGTAAGTCTTTCAGTCTGCAAAAACATCATTACAAAAATGAGAAAATGCCTCAAATGATGGCAATACAGATGTGTCTGCAGGCAGAGTGAGAAAATATGAACATCTGTTTGTTAAACATTTGATTCATCCAACTGTCGCGCCGAGGTGGAACCTGGATCCTCATTATAAAACTATTGTAGCTTCCACCCACCCTCACTTTATAGGAATATTCAGACGATGTCAGTCCCCTCTGCGCACGAACCATTCAGCCTTTTGTGGAGGAGACAGTGTCAACAGGAAGCTGCAACATAAATTTGTTTCTTTGTTGTGCAAATCAGAGGCTGTAAATGATGTGCACTGGGCTTTTTCAGAGCCAGAGGCAGTAAAACCTTCTTTAGAGAAAGTTTAGTACAAATTTCTTCATCCTTTCACTATTGTTAAATCCTTACATACCTGTAAAACCAGATTATGTTGTTTAATCTTTTGCACACCTGGAAGAGAAGATAACAGAAACAGTCTGAGCTTCTGACTGAAAAATATACTAATTTTTCCAGAACTAATGTTTTTAAGCTATCCTAAAATTTTGAAAACTAAAATTTTCACTTAGTCTTCAGTACTCACTGTGTTAAACAAATAAACATATATTGCCCGGTAATGTTGCCATTTTATCAGATACTTATTTTTTTACACAAAATGAGCCAGTATTAATCAATGCTGTTGATTTTATTTTTCATATTTACTTGAATTAATAGCAGCTAGCTACAGCACACAGCCTGGAGAACTGCATAAAGCAAAACCGACTAAAGGTTTATAAAATAACATGAACGACTTTGACACTGTCGAGACTGGAGTTGTTGTAAGACCCACTTTGGTCTTGGTCCTGCTCAGATTAGCTGTTAGCTTGTCAGTTCATTCAAAACGTCACTTTTTTTTCCAAAATGAAATTGTTCAAAGAGCTTTCATCAACAGGTAAGATATTAATTGTTCATAACTTAAAAAAACCTCTTCAAATGAATTGACCCTTTAAAGTTGGTGTCACAAAAGTAGTTATTACCTGGTTATGTTTTTTTTTATTAAACTGGGATTCACTTTAATCATAAATGTATTTTTAAAAATATCTTTTACTTGTTATTGATCATCATAAATTGAAATCTAATTAAATTTTACTGAACTCAATTTCGTTTATAATTAAAAAAAAATAAATGTAAAATGCACTTAACCTGTGCAAACTTGTGCTTATGTGGATGTTGGGCTGCATCACTATAACTGTAAAGATAATTAACTTAATTGTTCCTCAGCCTGGTCTAGCCATTTTATTTTATTTTTTACAACCAATGAGGATAATCAGATAAGGCTTGATYGAGTCTAGTTTTCTCCTTTTATTCATTTTTTATGAATATTGCTTTTGTAAAGTAGTCTCAGAGAGTGTCAGAGTAACAGAAAGCAATAAAGAAAATTAGCAGATGAGATGTTTTGACCCTAAAACAAATCTAAAAAACAAAGGGAAGTTATTAAAACTTACAAAAATAGTAAAAATAAATATTTTTTTCTTTGGAGGGGAAAGCGAGATTTCAATTTTATTAAGCTCAAATAAAGTTTCTGTATGAAAAGTATAAATGAAATGCTTGAGTTTAGCTTAGCTTGCTAATTAGCTACTGTGTGGTGTAGTTAGCTTTTAGTATCTTCGTAATTATAAGTGGAGCTGCTAAGCCACGTGTTTCATTAAGGTTTCCCTCTCATGTYGTCCTGACAGCTGGGACCTGTCAGGACACAGACCTCCCTGCTGGGACCTGGAGGCATCGTGTCGCTCTGATCCCTCGGCAGCGGAGCTTGCAGTTAGTGGTCTCGGTGGATTTGGCTCGTCGTGATGCATCTTGTGGATGCCTGATTGGACTGGGATCAGAGAAGAYTGGATGTGACCTCTTAATCGTATCCCTCGAGATTTTCTTAAGCAGTTTTTGCCTGTTTCTAGTGTATGGTGCACATATTCAAACACTTTGATTTGGCCACTTTGAGGCAAACTGTTGAGCTGCTTTAAATCTCAATCTATATTTTAATCTCCCATTAAACTTAAAGTAACGCCTCCTGTTACGTCTCATGCAGTTTTTCCTGTTGCAGATGGTCCTCTGTCCTTCCACTGTCTCCAGAGGCAGCCAGAGGGACTCGAAGGCCAGCAGGCTTTCAAGCCTCATTAGGATGTGACTCACCAATCRGCATCTAGAGCTCCAATTCCCCCCCACAGAGCAGCTTTCTTCGGAAATAGTCATAACTTGTAAAAATTACAGTACTTAAGCCCCTATTAGGAGCTGATGCATGCCAGTAATTCAGAGCTACTGAGTGGGGAGGATGGAGTCCCATTTCCCAGAAATATGAAATGAAAGCAACAAGAAGGAAAAAAACGGGCACTTGCTGCTTTGCAGTTCTATCATCATGAGAGAGAGAAAAGTGCTCCAAAAGCAGACMTTGAGTAAGGTGTGGTGCAACCGAATGTCTTCAATAAGTTTACCAACACGATGAGGGTTGAGTCATATTCCAGCTTGAAGCCGTGAAAAGAATCAGATTCGCATGATAATAACAGATGTTTAAAGCAAGCGAAGGCTGAAGGAAGCTATGAATGAGAAGCAGTTTTTAATTTCAGATAAACCAGGTTCTTTCAGACAAAATGTAAAGGTAAACTGATTTCTGCATCCTGTTAAATGGGGCTGGCTAAAATAAACAGAATTATCTAAACAGAAGAGAATCAATGTTGATTTAACTCCACAGGTCAGACGTTGCCTTGAGCGCCTCTCCAGTCTYTTTATCTGTGAAATCACTTCCCTAAAGGTGACGAACGATGCCGCATAGACCCAATGTCGTGTTCTGGTAATACTCTCATTTCTACAATCCACCAGCTTTTTTTCCTGACAGCCCCTTGTCTCCATTCAGACTCYTTAGCCACATTTTTAATCTGGTATCTGGTGAGCAATGATGGGCACAGCTAACCAAATGGATAGCTTTGCTAACCGCCAATCGGCTAACTAAGAAATTAGCTGTGCCAATGCTAAACCATTGAAAGTTCGGAAAATTAATGGAAGCTATCTGATAGCCGCTAACTCGAGATCTGTAATCTGATCTGTATTGCCTCTGAATCAATCCACCGGGATAAAACCAAATAACCGGAGTGACTACATCTCCCAGAGTGCTTGCAGAGGTTCTCAAACTGGGGTCCCAGGACCCCCAGGGGTCCGTGAACCATGTTTTGGGGTCCTCAAAAAATTTCAATTGATTGTTAATTTGGTTTTTATTTTTTTAAAAATGCATATGGGGAACAAAATATTAGTAAAACAAACTAAACATACTTAACCAAATGAAAAAATAATATTTGCAAGATATTTAGGGGTTAAAATTCTCTTCAAATCAGCATGGGTTTTATGAGGGGGTCCCTGGAAATTTTTCACACTTGTAAGGGGTCCCCGGATCCAAAAGGTTTGAGAACCACATGCTTTAGGGCATTCTAAAATCACCCTTTCTGACTATATTACAAGAATTAGAGCGGCAGATTTTAGGTTAGCAGAACTAAATTTAGCTAATTGGTCCACTAATGGTTTCTAAAGTTAGCGTAGCCGCTAATCCACTAAACCAGGTGTGTCAAACTCATTTTCACCAAGGGCCATATAAGCATTGGTGGCCCTCAAAGGGCCAGTTGTAATTAACGTCAACATTTCATTGTCACATTTCTCATCTCGTTGCTACAGAGATAGACTTGTGAAATGAATAATAAAGAAACACGTCTAAAAGTAAAGGTAGATGTTTTTTATGGTTTTACTCACTGTTCAGTTGTGGTGAGTAGCTGCCATCTTGAATTTTGAACTTACATTCTGACAGGGAATTCCCACTAGAAGGTGTTATAAATTTGCAAGCTGTAAGTGGGAAATTCCCACTTCCCAGTACAAGTGGGCCACAGCGAAAGTAGTTGTGAAAATGTAGCTGAAGGAAGATTTTATAAGGTGAATTTCTCAGGATGTCGGCTTCTTTTGAACCCTGTGCACCTCCACCTAGTGGTGCAGTTATTTTGAGGGTAAAATAATCAGCATGCATTATGGGAGATGTAGTTTATGATCAATGCTGGCTTTAAAGCAACATATGCTTATTTTTAGACATTTATATAACTACAAAGCTCTCATGGGCCACATAAAATCTGGTAACAAGCCACTTAGCCAGCTGGGCACGTGTGCAGCAAATGAAAAGCTAGCTTCGCTATTAACTGTTAGCATATTAGCAGAACTGCACTTCTCATTTTTTTTATGCAGTGAATCAGAACTTGTGCTTCAGTGTAATTTAGTTTTTTCCTCATTAGCTTTGTAAAAAGGTTGCCACATCAATAACAGGGATCTTGTTTCAACTCTGCTCTACACTGCGGGGATGACGGCACTTTGTAAATCCGATAATGCTGAGAATCTAATATAAGTGAAAACATATAGAGAAGAACGAGAAGAAAATTATGGACGAAGGCGTTGTAAAACAAAGAAAAAAAACTAATTTAAAATTGTGAAAATAAAAGCAATAAAATGACTGAGTTACTCTTTAATTTGATAACTTTTAAAATTAGGGGGAAATACCTAAAGTGATGAAGACTCAGGTCCCAGCTGGCTTTTTTTTTTTTTTCAAATGAGACTTGGTTTAGTTGTTTTGTTTTATTATTTTATTCTTTATTTCAATCATTGCTAATTAGGTTTGGACAATAAACATTTAATTAAACATTTAATTTCA
>NW_013952454.1:1820470-1821682 GCF_001266775.1 Austrofundulus limnaeus | reverse complement strand
ACCTTAGTCCATGTGCACAAGTCTTTTTTTTGCAAGTCCAAGTCAAGTCTTTGGCTCCAAGTCTCAAGTCTTTGACCAATAATCCAAGTCAAGTCTCAAGTCTCTTAACCTCAAGTCCAAGTCTCGTTGCATGTATCACTTAACTGGCAGTTTGATCAAAGATATTCTAACTTTACTAGATTGTATTCTATAAAACTATGTTTTAATAAATATTAAAACACAGTATTATGTTTTACTGTTTTAAAAATACAGATAACAATCAAGCATTTAAAGTATTAACTGTATTTTGCACTTGTAGTCTTACAAAAGCGTACTTTAATTACATATAATTACATCTTACTATTGGCAAAGAACAAATTCAACAAGTCTGCTGCTGATTTTACAATAAAAATACCAGAAAAAATATTTTAAATGCATAAAACATGTCAGTGAAGATGATGAAGCAGAATCCTTAAAATAAAAGAGCTGCACAAGTCATCACAAAACCAAATGTCTGATTTGGACTCCACACACACTTTGCATTTAGCCAGTCTCGTCATGGTGTTCAATCAAGTCTCGCTGAAGCTCTGTTTGTCAGGTAGGGTACACGTCATTAACACTGGACGGCACTGGCCCCTCCCCTTTTTAGGTGGGGGGGCGGGGGCGGAGCATAGATGTGTATTGAAGGAGTGAGCATCGTGAGCCGGGCAGTGAAAAGACATTAGTTGCGAGTCTCAAACCACGGGTCTGAGTTAAGTCTCAAGTCTTTAGGGTCCAAGTCAAGTSTAATAGTAGGGACTTAAGCGTGACTCAAGTCTAAGTCAGAGTCAYGAGTCCCACTCCTGCCCTAACCCCTCAGTGACATTTACACTCATGGGTACCGGGCTTTGGTCCCCATAAGGAGCRGTTTTTCCCCAMAAGGCASGGTGTATCGYAAAAGTGGTCCCCATGACGTAACAAAAACCTGGCGCACACATATACACACAACTTTGTGTCTTCACAGGGACTTTCCATCGACTTCCATTCATTTCTCTAGCCTAACCCTAACCCCGCCCCAGAAACGACATTAGAACTTATGGAGCCCGGGGCTTTGGGACACATAAGGAGCAGTGGGTCCTCACAAGGTAGTATGTTTCGAAAAAAATGGGCCTTTCAATGTAGCCCATGCTAGAACACACACACACACACACACACACACACACACACACACACACACACACACACACACACACA
>NW_013952454.1:1818055-1819298 GCF_001266775.1 Austrofundulus limnaeus | reverse complement strand
GAAGCGGAGAGGAGCACCGAGCGGACTGCCTGCTGGCATTAATCGTATTAAACGTCAAGTGCCAAAAAATAGTCGATTAAAGTTTTTCTGACCATTATTTAAGATACGATTATGCCCAACCCTAAATCAAAGTCTTAAAAGTTGAAAAATTTGAATGAAACACAGAGGAAGCRTGAAAATGATGATTTAAACCAATGCTCCTCCTCACAAACATCTTCCACCACCCATCCTGTCCCTAACTCTGCTCTATGTGTGCTGTAAATGTAAAAGCTCCGTATTTTGATTTGTATTTTGATGTATTTTAAGTGTTTCCTGTTGTGTCTGCAGCACTTTGGTGTTAAAGTGCTTTAGAAATAAAAGTGGTATCCTCAAACAAGCTCATCATCGAGTTCAAACTCAATCTGGACATCTTCATCAAAAAAAAAAAAAAAACAGACTATCCTCCAACTCCTGTCTTGTATAGGAAGAGTAGCGGGGCTCAGAGTTACCATGGAGACCGAAAAGAYCTACTGGCATCTTTTGTATGAATTTCAAATTGAATTCACAAAATATCTGCCTGGATCACTGCACAGGACTTCACATCAAATAGCAAATGCACTTTAACTCTGAAGTCTGCTCCGAACAACTCGCCCTCCTTTGAAGTTATTCATTTGTTGAAGGTATAAGAAATCTCTTGGTTTTGTCACTAACAGAGGTTTAAGGATTAAAAGTTCATAAAAGAGACTCACCTTGAGGGTCAGACGAAAACACCGGATCTTTTAAAAAAAAAAAAAAAAAAACAGAAGGTGAGGAGAGTCAGAACCACCCAAAACGCAGCCTGGACTCTGATCTGACAAGCTCCCACATGCAGCTCTCTCCTTCTGACAGCATCACCGCTGAGGAGGAGGAGGATGCCTGACTGACTGAAGCCAGCTCCAATCAGAACGCGGCCTGTCAGCTGGAGTGGGCAGGGCTTGGAACTTTGACATCCTCTCCGTGATGCGTTTCCCCCAAACCTAAGATCAAACGTGTTAAAATAAAACCCTAAGTTATTGACTTTTAATTATGCAAAACATTGATTTATTTAATAAAATATGAAAGTGAAATGAATCAAAATACACATTTCTCACTCAAAAATAGTTTAAAATTTGCAGAGAAGATCAGCAAAATATAAAAATGGCTGAAAGAAATATGATTTGCTGCCACCTGCTGGAGAAAATGGTGAATGACAGTTTTATACACACATACAGACATTATATATATA
>NW_013952454.1:1792325-1817970 GCF_001266775.1 Austrofundulus limnaeus | reverse complement strand
GTGTGTGTGTGTGTGTGTGTGTGTGTGTGTGTGTGTGTATAGTACAAAGTATTTGTTTTTCCAGTGTGTAACCAAAATGAACTCCTGGATAAAGTTGAACAAAACCTGCAAAATATAATCGTTTGATTACAAATTAATCCTTAAAACATTTATAAAGCTTAGGTATAAAAGGTTTCAATATATATCAAGAGGAGCATCATGGTAAAATATCATTATGCTGCACTTGTGAAAGTAAAACTGTTGGGCTTCATTTAGACACTCAGACATCAATTCTGAGTTTCACATTGCCGGACCTGTAAAAAAAAGGACCTGTAATAAATAAATAAATAAATAAATAAACAAGTAAACAAACTGCAAAATATAATTGTAAAAATTTTACATTTACTGAGCTAGAATTCAGTGTGATAGTGGCTGAGACTAATCCCCAACATATTCTGAAGCAATAACTGTTCCAAAGTCATCTCCATCCACCTGTTAGCAAAATATCTCATGTGGGGATGCACGATACAGGCCTATCGGCACTAACGTCAGTATTGGTCCGGTAAGTAAAACTGGACTGATATTAACGTCCAATCTTGATTTCCTACATTTTTAGCTTTGTGTTTCTGTTTTAGGAGGGGAGATGCTTGGTTAAGAGGTACCTGTTTGATCATGATAGTAATATCAGTGGCGGATGGGATTATTCTGCAAGGGGCCATCATATTCATAGAGGGGCCAAGTACTTGTTCAGTATCCTTACACGCAAGTTGCTGTTTTTGGTCACACGTTTAAAAACGTGTAATTTTTWAAAAAAGCTTGCACAGTAAATTCTTCTTACCAATTTCACATGCATTTTACAGTGCATAGATAAAATACTCTCAAACACAACATGTGAGAGAATCATGTGAGACATTTCCTGCAGGATTGTTCAAATTTTAAGAAAAGAAAAAGACTGTCAGTTTGATTCATGCTGGACTTYTCTATTTGGCTCAATAACGCCCCTAGTGTTTGGACAAATAACTGCACTCAGCATCATCACTCTTGGGCAAAGGACAGATGAGTGACAGGACAGGGGCAATTCAGAGGGCCAATCAAATTTGAGTAGGGGCCAATGTCCCTGTGGCCCCGTCCCTGGATGGGCATCATATTGAACGCAAATTTGTGAATTTAATTGAATCAAAATGGTATCATGAGAGACTGTGATGGAGAAATATATCATCATCCAGACAAATCTGCCCTTAGAACTGGCTCTGAGTGAGTGATAGTGATAGTGACACTGCACAGCCAGGAATAACTGAAGCAGGGAGCCATGTCAGCGGTCTGGTCATTTTTTTAAGTGGATTTGTGCGTATATGGATATAAATAATTTGTGTATTTGTCTAATATCGGTAAATATCTGTTATCGGCCATAACACCAATAAAAGTATTGAATATCGGTATTTCAAGTTGGATTTTAACGAAAATGTCTTTTCTCTGAAAGCTCTCTGTCACAAAGTGACAATTATTTCAGTCAGTTTGACAATGGGCGTGCTGAAATTTGTCGTGGCAGTAGCTGCGAGTCATTCACAACACATACTTAAGAGTGCAGCTCATTGTGCAGAAGATTTGTTTTAAGCTTTAGCGTTAGAGCTTTGGGAATCAACCCGTTTCTTTTAGCAAAATATCTCATGATATGCAAGACGGGTTTTAATGACTCTTTCAAGAAATAGTCACAGGATATTCATCTAAAACTGATTAGGTTTTGAAGGCATGACGAGTCAAGACAATCACTGCACCTATAATAGAGTCCACTACAAAGGTGGTTGTAAATCAGTCGTTTTTACAGATATGGAGTTAAATTTAGGTGGTGGTCCGAAGTCATTCTTAACACATACCATGAGGATTAGACCTCATGATATCCATGTATTGTTTGCAAGGTTTATCACAACTTTATTGCCAAATTTAAATTGAGCTTAGCAYAAAACGCTGGCAGGAAAGTTAACAAGTTATGTAATAGAAAAAATTATTTTAGATGTGCGAATGATAAAAAAAAGTTAAAAACTCCACAACAAAAACAGTTTTTCACCTGATTTAAAACCTCCTTATAAACTTCATAAACTGTTTGCAGCGTTCAGCTAGAAAACGTCAAACCTCCTTTCTGTTGTGAAACCCGTTAACGTTTGGTTACAAAAGCCAGGATGAAAAGAAAAAAAGACTTTTCTTTGACTCGGAGCAGCAGCAGGCTCGCCTCTCAAGGTCTTCCTGGTAAAACACGAATAAAGAAAAGAAGAAACCTTTTTTCCACAAGCCTGCCTGACTGCAACAGATTAGAAGCAGAAAATATATTTTTTTCTTCTTTTCATTCTTGTGTTGAAGGTTACTGAAGCACCGGAGTAACACAGAGCTGAAAGCAGAGTTTGCTGAGGAACACGGTCTCGTTCAGCTGAAGCCTCGTCAGACTCTGTTCTCCTGGAAAACCAGAACCAAAGTCGTTTTCATTATTCTGCTGCTGTTTTCCTTCAGTCTCTATCAAGTCCTCTGGGAGATTGAAACTAAACCTACAATTAAAAAAACAATAGATTAAAGTGCCTGTGACATGCTTTTTCTTCAATAACAAAAAATTAAAGAAAATATCCTAATAATTCAGAAATTTGGCATAATTCATATGATTTTTACCCAGTTTGTCACAAAACATGCATATTTTTTGCTAAACTTGGTGCAGTCCAAGTAAAACAGGAAGTGATGTCAAAGGGGAACTCTTTAAAAAGGGTAACTTCCAGGTCTTTATAAATCTGACTCTCCTTTATCTGTCTGATAATGACTCAAAATAATCTACAGAAACATCTGATTCTTTGCAGTCTGTTCTTAGATGTTGTAACAACTCATTCAGGCATTCCCGTTTGACATCACTTCCTGTCTCTGCTCATGTGAATATCTCAACAACTGTTCATTTCAGTGTCATGAATCTTTGCAATTCATCATGAATGTTATCTTTTCAAATATGCACTCAAATACAGGGGTTGGAGAATGAAATTGAAACACCTGTCATTTTAGTGTGGGAGGTTTCGTGGCTAAATTGGACCAGCCTGGTGGCCAGTTTTCATTAACTGCACATTGCACCAGAAAGAGCAGAGTGTGAAGGTTCAATTAGCAGGGTAAGAGCACAGTTTGGCTCAAAATATTGCAATGCACACAACATTATGGGTGACATACCAGAGTTCAAAAGAGGACAAATTGTTGGTGCACATCTTGCTGGTGCATCTGTGACCAAGACAGCAAGTCTTTGTGATGTATCAAGAGCCACAGTATCCAGGGTAATGTTAGCACACCACCAAGAAGGACCAACCACATCCAACAGGATGAACTGTGGAYGCAAGAGGAAGCTGTCTGAAAGGGATGTTATGGTCTAAAACCAGGTGTTTCACTTTCATTTAACCCCTGTATATCACTTAAATTTAATGTCACAGGCACTTTAAGCTGATTAGTTAAACTGTAGCAAAATGCTAAACATTGTAAACCATGGCTACAAGTTAAATTTAGCAAAACAGTAGCTTAAAGCTAGTATTAGCCAAACTGTTACTAAAAGCTAAACTTAGTAAACCCTAGCTACAATATTAATGAACAAAACAGTAGCTAAAAGCTAGAATTACAAAAACTGTAGCTAAAACTACTATAAGAAAAAATAGATAAACCTAAAATTAGCCTAACTGTAACTAAAAGCTAAACTTAGAAGCTAACATTAGATAAACCGTAGCTGAAAAGTAAACTTAGCAAAACCGTAGCTAAAAGTTCAAATAAGCATAGAAGACAAAAACTGAGCACATACACTGAAGCTAATTTAAAAAAAAAAACAATGACGAATTTGAATTAAATTTTAAATAAATTTATTTTTCAACATCTTAAGTCACAAAAGTCAAAAGACAGCACAATATTAAAAACAGTCACAGGATCATCACTTGTTTTAGATATTTAGAATTTAGCCTTTTATTCATAAATGAAACAACTAAGATCTTTATGTATGTAAAGTCAGTAAAACAACTAAGTATTTATCTCTTCGAAGTACTATATTTATTCATGTATAATACGATCTTGAGTTCATCATGTATGATACGATCATCATTTTTTAAGCTTACATATCACAAAAATCTAATTATCAATAACCTGTGTATAATACTATCCCCCCACTTTATGGATGATTTTTAGGGTTAAATTTCTAGTATTATACATGAATAAATAGGTATTAGGAGAGTTTTCTTTATATCAGGGTGTCTGATCTCACAGGCCAGATAAAAACTCTGTAACATTTTAAACCTGGAGACACTCTTTGGATAAAACATCTGTATAAAGCTGTAATCCAGGTTCTTGAAGTTATCCATGAATGTAGTTACAGTTGATCCCAAAGAAGTTGTGTTTTTTCCCACTGACCACGTTATCCCTCAGGTTGACCGCAGCCTGCCTAACAGAACCGTGGAAGTTTTTATGTGCGTCTGACTTACTGAAGGACTGTTGAAGCTCCAGGAGGCCGGGAGCCGCCGGGTGGATTCCCGGCAGGATGGGAGGCCGTGGCAGGATGCTGGAGTTAGGAGCTGAGTGTAGAAGCTCTCCATCCTCCATCTGCCCTTCCTGCTCTATAAATACCAACGGTCTGTGTGACCTGGAACTTGTCTGATCTGAAGGTCCAACTTTAAGGGTCTGTGACTCAGATTGTTGACTCGGAGCTTCGTCAAACTGAACGTTGCTCCACTGTTTTCGTTCTTCTTTGGGTCTAGAAGGAACAAACACGGGATAGGACTGTTCTCTCTGTGTGGGGGAGAAAAGCTGCGTTAGTTTTATTTTTCATTATGTAAAATTGACTTTAAATATGAAAGAGGCTGCTTGTACCAGTGGAGCAGAGTGGGAATTCTTTCCAGAGAGGTCACGGATTCTTTCATTGAAATCATCTGTCTTCAAAGGATTTGCTGGTCCAGATCCTTAAAACAAAATCAAACATTCACATTGCTGGTATTAAAGTCACAAGAGTTCAATCAGTTTTCTTTGGTTGTAATAAATTCCTTCAAACATCGTGTCTCCTCACCAGTGTAGTGCATTTGGTAGGAGGTGACCCACAGAGTCCTCTCCAGGTTTTTCAGCATGTTGCTCGTGCGCTCTGATAACGTCACGTCCCAGTCACGGAGCTTTGGGTTGGGAAGTATCGTCTTTGTCGGAGCAGGGTAAAAACCTCTTTTTTCTTCTTGTGACGGGTTTCCCTGCAGGTGATTTAACAGAAGTTATGTCTCGATTGTGGAGATTATTTTGTGTATATAATATATAAACTACCCACATCAAATTCTCCAGTCCACATTACGGCTTTCCTCCTGGTGTTCAGTGGAGTTCCTGAGACCTCATGTCTGTATGGACCACCTATGAGTGTGAATGATTCATGTGTAACAAAAAAAATGTACAAGAAAAAACAAAACAAAACATGAAACCAAAATAAACAGATGAAGAAACATAAAAACTGGACAAAATGCATGTTGAGTGCTGAATGACTCAATAAAATTTACTGAAAAAGCAACAGCAGAACAGGTAAAGATAAATAAAGCTAACAACTAGCTAAAAATCAAAAGTTGCAAAATGCTAGCCAATAGCAAAATGTTAACTAATAGCAAATGCTAGCTAAAGGTAAAATGTAGTAAAAGGCTAATTAAAAGCAGCTCAATGTTAGCTTCAATTAAATAGTTGCAAAAAGTAGTAAGAAGACAGCTAAAGATAAAGTAGCAAAGCTGGGTAAAAGCTAAAAATTGAAAAAGCTAGAAAAATGGAGCAAAAAGCTAATTAAAAGGTTAAGTAGGACATGGTAACTAAAAGCTAAATGTGGCAAAAGGCTGTAGCTAAAAGCAGCACAAGGTTTTCCTAAATTTAATATTAGCAAAGTAGCAAAAAGAAGTAAAAAGCTATCTAAAAAATAAAGTAGCAAAAGGCCAGGTAAAAGCTAAAAGTAGAAAAAAAGCTAGCAAATGTAACAAAAGGCTAATTAAAAGCAGCTCAATTTTACCTTCAATTGAATAGTAGCAAAAAAGAAGGTAGCTAAAGATAAAGTAGCAATAGGTAAAAGCTAAAAGTAGAAAAAGCTAGAAAAATGAAGTAAAAAGCTAATTAAAAGGTTAAGTAGGACATGGTAACTAAAAGCTAAATGTGGCAAAAGGCTGTAACTAAAAACAGCACAAGGTTATCTTAAATTTAATAGTAGCAAAGTAGCAAAAATAAGCAAAAACCTATCTAAAAATTAAGTAACAAAAGGTTAGGTAAAAGCTAAAAGTAGAAAAAAACTAGCAAAATGTAGCAAAAGGCTAATCAAAAAGAAGGAAACAATAATAAAAGCTAATTATCGCAAAAGGTTAGCCTAAAATATCAGAAAGCTAGCTAATTATAGCTAAATACTTGCTATCCTAAAAGCAATAAACGCATCTGTGATGTTTTTTCTTGGCTGCTCACAGTCACTTCCCAGATCTTCATCATGTGGCTCATTAACTTCATTCGCTTCTAGTTGCTACAACTCTGTATATCACACTTTCCAAAACATGTCCTTAAAGTTACACATTCATGTCAAAATGGCCAAACTGCAAAAAAACCCATAAGATGGAAAACTAACAGAAATATAATTTAATGAGATTGATAATGACCAAAAATGTACAAAAAATAAACACTAAATGGTGAAAAACAAGCATAAAGCAGCATATAAAATCTGTTTATTATGCATGAAACAAACATCTTACATCAACCTTCTCACCAATAGTCTTGCTGAGCAGAGTGACGTTAGGAGTTCTGTTTGAGACGTGGCGGTTTGGGAACGGTCGGAGAGCAGCTCTAACTCCTCGCTCCATGTCGTCCGGGGAGCAAAAGGATGGAAACATCGCAAACCGAGAGATGTGGGACGAAAAAGGATGCTCCTTTACATTTGGAATCCTTTTCTCCCTGCAACAAATGAATTTAAATCAGGTTTAAATACAACAAAAGTTCAAATAGAGACTGAAAAAAAAAATAAAAATATGTGCTGGAAAACCAAAGAACAGGAAATGTACTCACACTACATTTACATCAGTTGGTTTTGGTACGCTGGAAAAAAAAAAGATTAAATATCTTTTATAATGAGTTTAGTAAATTTAGCAGCATATTTAATATAATTTAATAAATCTACTTACAGCTGGTCATTCAGTCGAACATTGCTTTTCTTTCTGCTCTTATAACACTGTTCACTGCTGACATGTCTGTACAAGTTAAACAGCAGAAAATTTAACTAATTAAACTACAACGTGCAGCTGTCCTTTTTATACTGCTCATCTACTTACTCCGGTACGCTTCCTCCATACCCCCAGTGGGAGCGTCCATTTAAACCATTCAAAGAGCTGCTAGGTGCCAAAAACGTTAGCGCCATACTGAAGGAAGGAGACATACATGGACAGGAAATTACAACAACAACAACAACAACAACAACAATTTTTAAAGTTACCAGTAGTGAGTAAGGCTAACCAAAAGATTAGCTCTAACCACCAGTCTGTTTAATAAAAAAAATAGCAAAGCAAACAAGAAAATTATTGGGAGCTAACGCTAACTGATAACATCTTTAATCAGAGACGTATTTTCTCCATATAATTAACCCACAGTAATAAAAACATATAAACTGAGTAACTACACCTCTCAAAGTGTTTAGGGAATTCCCCCCCGCCAAAATCACCCTTTCTGATCGTATTACAAGGATCTGAGTGGACAAAGGGGAATAACACAGGTGTGCAAACAAAATACTAAAGATGCTAGTACGCACAAGGCTCATGATGCAGACGTGCAGAGTCACGCGTGAGGCGATAGTTGCTTTTACTTTTGTAGAACTAAATTTAGTGGGATCTAACTGGTTTGTTGTTTTCCAAAGCAAAAATGCTAATCCTCTAAACGAAAAGTTAGCGTAGCTGTTAGAGGATTAGCAGAATTGTGCTCCATACTGATATAGCCCATAATTCTGCACACACTTTTAAAATAATTCCACTTTGTTAGAACCCAAAAGTTTGACTGAGTTTACATAAATACTATACATCATCTAAAGTTATGTTTCAGTGTCACGCCCTCGCTATTAGCGGATTAGCAGAAATGTGCCCACCATTTACAAAGAAATACAACAGGGTAGGTCTGCCTTCTTGATCTTACTCTATTCAACTAATGATTATGAAGCAGACATGTCAGGTTTACTTACCTATAAGGAAATAAAATTCACAGAAGTCTCTGATGTGTTCCTGTTAAAAGGAAATCATTCTGCTTGGATGTAAAAGCTGATCCTTCTCTTTGCTCATGAGCGCAGACGCCAAGGATCGGTGCTACACCCAACAAAAGGTCTACTTAACGTGGGTGACACTCAATCCCACCCACAGCACAGGGGTTGTTGGCAAGAGTGTTATTCTTATTTGTATCCCAAATTCATCTCTCCCGCCTCCCCGTAGTTTTTATGGGTGAAATGCAGGAATCAAGCTGTGTGAATGTTTTATATTTTGATAAGCAATCACTGCTCAGCGTTCTGACAGTGTTACATGATCACACAACTAAAGACGAGGAGGAATGAAAATCTAGCTCTCTCTGATCAACAGGTACCGACACCGGATACAACCTGTGTGCAGCTAGAGTTTGGTTACAGAAGTCATATTAAATTACATTCATTCCTGTGGAAATACAGGAGGCCGCTTCACCGTATCACTGAATGGCTTTTAAAATAAAAAACAGATACATTTTGTAACTCAATAATAATCATTTTAAATAATCTTTTTCCACATTTGCAACAAACAGTTTTTTTTAACAAAGTTTAACAATAAACAGGCCCCAGATACATTTTTTAAATATGATATAGTAGTTTTTAAACACCTTTATTTAGAAGAAGCCCCATCTTTAAATCAGATTGTGATTTACATCCTGTTGGTTTGTGATTGATCGATTGAATCATCAAATTTGTGCGTACATGAATGCTTAAAGTGCCCGTGACATCCAATTTTTATAATAAATATGAATGCGTTTTTGGAAAGAAAACATTGATAAAATATTGCAAAATACGTTTCATGCCACTGAGATGAACAGTTGTTGAGATATTTGCATATGAAACAACAGGAAGTGATGTCAAAGGGGAATGGCTGCATGTCATCAGAGCGTTGTTACAGCCAACAACCCAGACTGTAGAGAAGAATCTGATGTTTCTTTAGGTTATTTTGAGTCGATATCAAAGAGAGATGAAGAAGTTAAAGTTTAAATAATTTGTTTTAATAAACAAAGACTAGAGAGTTTATTTTATTAGAGTTCCCCTTTGATGTCACTTCCTGTTTCATTTTGGTTGAACCAAGTTCAAAAGAAATAGGTCAGTTTTGTGACAAAATTGGTAAAAATCGTGTATTATGGTAATTTTCTTCAGTATAAAGATGTTTTCTTTGAATTATTTGTAGGCATGTCTCAGGGCCTTTAAAGACACAACAGTTTGAAAGAACACACTTTTGGAACTTTAAAAAGGGTCGACTCTCTTCTTTACTTTTTCAATAATTAAAAACCTGAAAATATAAATTATGAAATGCGTATAATCAAATCGACTCCTTCCTCTCAGGACGTGACACGGTCTGCTTTCCAAGCAGCAAAACTGCCCTTGTTTGTTTGTTCACTCACTAATCCCATATTCTGCATCCTGCTTTTTAATTGGGGTCCTCGGGAGACCTCGTCTAAAGTCTCAGCAATGTGCCCGAGTCCTTTCAAGCAGTTTATGCTAAGTCCAGTAACCAATTACTCCACTGTGCCCCAACAGAGTCGATGCTTTATAGATTATAAACTTATGCAGCTGCATTACAAATGCAACATTGCATGCAGTGATGCTTTTAAATATTATAATGGTACAGATGTAGGATGGTGGTTAACCTCCAACCAGATTACACACTCCAGCAAAAATTCTACTTACTACAACTTCATCTTAATGTGAAAAAGAACATTTGGTCAGATTGAAAATATTGTTATTGGGCAAAATAATTGTTAAAATCAAGAAAACTTTTGTCGCAGCATGGATTTTGGGAATTAGCTAAAAGGCCTAGCATTCCTTGAAATTAAGTATATTACCAGCCGCTCGCCTTCCATGCCAGAGTTTTAGACAAAGATCCTGTTATGCTGAGTAATGATGCAGTTGTATTCATTTTGTTCTGTCAAGATTCCAGGTTATCAGCTTTGGTTCTCCTCTACCCTCTTTCAAAGTAAGACCCAGAGTGCGGTCACGTCATTAATGGCAGCACTCGATACATTCGCAGCTTGTTAACCTGAGCAATCCTGAGAAGTAGAGGTGGGCGATACTGGGAATTTTGGTATCAATCTGATACCAAGTAAATACAGGGCCAGTTTCGCTGATATAGATATCGATAGATACGTTTTAATATTTTAACCTTCAAAAATCCAAAGGACCTAAAAGACCTAGGACAGACTTTTGCCAAATATTGTATGTGACAAAAAATAAATAAAAAACAAGATCTCAGATACAGGTAGTGTAAAATGTTTTTCCCCCTGGGCTCTCCCTTAGAACTGATTATACATTCTGTTATCCAGGAGATTGAGAGTCCCTGCTCCTCCACGTCAAAAGGAGCCAAGTGAGGTGGTTCAGGCATCTGGTAGGGATGCCCCTTGAATGCCTCCCTAAGGACACTCAGGAAAGTCTATATCTATTGGTCTGGGAGCACCTTGGAATCCTTCTGGTAGAACTTGAAGAGGCAACTGTGGAAGAAAATGCTCACACTGCTGCCCCCACGACTTCAGGACAAGTGGGAAATTTTAGGAAATTTAATGTGAGAACAACTATTCACTCACATTTACGCCCTACTTCACAATCTATTCCTGCAATATGTGCAGTCTCCCTGAAAGAGTTCCTGGAAATATTTTAATGGTTCTTTCATGTGAGTGAGAGAGGGGAGCTGAACATGATCTTGCACTAACAGCTCTTGAGAAATGTCTTCTTACCATTGTTATTAATATTAATTTCATTCTCAAAAAACAAAATACACACTTTTCCCTGAACCACAGAACCCATTGGATATGTGGGTGTCAGTATAGCTCTGAGGTAACACAGAGGCATGTTTTGTCTTTACAAAATATTATAAATCAAATCCACGAGAGTGATGTTTCTTTGACTACATGCACCAAAACAGTTTTTCTTTTGTGTTTTCACATTTCTGCTCCTTCTATTCAGACACATTCTGCCAGCTGGAATCCAAGTGCCCTTGAGTTATTCAGAGCTGCTTATAAGGAAAGAAAGACAAGCTGCTTTTATACCTGCATCCATCCATCTATCCATCTATCTATCTATCCATCTATCCATCTGATTTATCACGATTTACGATATAATGATTTGTTTGGATGATGATATATGTATTTCTCCATATTACAGTCTCTCATGATGCCATTTTGAGTCAATTCAATTCGAAAATTTGCGTTCAATATGATGCCCATCTAGGGGCGGAGCCACAGGGGCATTGGCCCCTACTGAAATTTTATTGGCCCCCTGAAGTGCCCCTATCCTGTCACTCCTCTGTCCTTTGCCCAACAGCAATGATGGAGGATGCAGTTCCACGTCCAAACACTAGAGGCGCTACTGAGACCAATAGAAAAGTCCAGCATGAATCAAGCCGACAGTCTTTTTCTTTTCTTAACATTTGAACAATCCTGCAGAAAAAGTCTTTCAACTCACAAATGATGGGTGAATTCTCTCACATGCTGTTTGTTTGAGAGTATTTTATCTATGAACTGTAAAAATTCATGTGAAATTGGTAAGGAGAATTTACCGTGCAAGCTTTTTTAAAACTGCATTACAAGTGTTTAAACGTGACTAGTTATATACACCATCCCAAATCCAGGGATTTGTACAAGGATGCTGAACAAATACTTGGCCCCTCTATAAGTATTGTGGCCCCTTACTCAGAAAAATCTCAGATCCACCACTGTGCCCATCTAACAAACGATTGCGTTAGATATGATGGCCAAATGTAATTTAATAATTTAATCAATATATTTATGTGATTAAAATTATTGTTACACTCCTATCTATCTATCTATCTATCTATCTATCTATCTATCTATCTATCTATCTATCTATCTATCTATCTATCTATCTATCTAATGAAACCTCACTCTTTTTTTAAGTGAGGCTCTGTTCTGTGTCTCTGGTGGCACAGAGTGAAGAGAGTGAGTGCACATCCTGCCCTGCTTCTTTTTTTCTCCCTCTCTCTTCAGTTTCTTGGAATAAAACATATAGTCGCCGCATTTTTCTCCACCACTGCATATTCTTCAGGAATCCACCAGAGACGCAACTCTGAATCTTCTCCTTTGACTGACAGCTGCAGCACCGTCCTCATTCCTCATTAATTTGGTGTCAATAAAATGACTCTTTTTGGCCTGTTTCACTCACAGTCTTTCAGGGAAGAGTTGGAGATGGGAGCGAATGGATAAGTGTTCTCGGAGCAGATTGTTAGAGCAGTTTTTTTTCCTCCCATCACCATCATGACCGCCTTAGACTTCTCGGATGTAGAGGCTTTTCTGGACAGCCACCCGGATCTGTTCGAGGAGTACATGGTTCGGAGAGCGAAGTGCAACCAGGTGAGCAGGTGGCTGAGGGAGCACCAGCCGTCCAAAGGGTCCACTGTGGCGGAGGAGGAGAAGCGGGGCGCAGCCGCGGGGGCTGCCGGTGCTCCGGATCCGTTGTGGCCGACCGGCGGCGACGCGCTCCGGCGCAGGTCCTCTCACATGGAGCTGCGCCGGAGCTTCGCCCGCTCCAAGGCAACCACCGCGCACCACACCTACGACGAGCACGTGAGCCTGAGCGAGCACGACGAGACCCAGTCCAGCGTCCGGCGCCGCGCTCTCCTGCGCAAAGCCAGCTCTCTGCCGCCGACCACTGCGCACATCCTGAGCGCGCTGCTGGAGTCCCGTGTCAACGTGCCCCAGTACGCGTCCAGCGCCATCGACTACAAGTACAGACTGAAAGAAACCAACGAGCGGGAGTTCTTCCTGGAGCTGGTGAAGGACGTGTCCAACGAGCTGGACCTGACCCACCTGAGCTACAAGATCCTGATCAACGTGTGCATCCTGGTGGACGCGGACAGGTGCTCGCTCTTCCTGGTAGAGGGACCCGCTCAAAAGAGGACACTCGTGTCCAAGTTCTTCGATGTCCACTCGGGGACCACGGTCAGACCTTCATCCAGCACTCTGAACTCCAATGAAGTGCAGGTGCCATGGGGGAAAGGGATCATTGGATACGTGGCAGAGCATGGAGAGACTGTGAACATCTCGAACGCATACGAGGTAAAATAGATCAGTTATTCTCTAAATCTTTGAAGACAGTCACCCAAATCAATGCGCCATGCACTTTTTTTTTTATTAGTGGTGAGTTGTCTTTATAGCCAAGCTTTGAACTCAGGAACTTAATTCACACAAAAAAAAAACCTCTAGACTATCATTCCTTCAGAAAAGTGAGAAAATCAGTTCTTTTAGCTTCACAGCAGCCGGATCGTGTGAGCCACATCATTATCTCCTGGCTCTGGGCTGCTGGACTCTCTGAGGCAACAGGATGGATCCTTGGTGGACTTTTTTTTTTACCGTTATAGAGAAGCAGAACTTCAATTTTAACAAGAAAGGAGTGTAAAAAGCTTACTTTTTTAATAACAGAAGCAGAGAGAGGACAAATTCAGCAGCTTTAAGTATGAAACAGATAAGTTAACATTTCTGGCCTTCTGCATTGGCTGAATGAGTCAAACAAGGCAATTGTCCGGCTGAAGCCCAAAGATACTGAGATTCTGATAAGTTCAAGAATCTATTATCCCCAAGGGGCAATTTATTGCACAAGTCAGCAAATAATAACAACCTAATTAATTATACGATAATTGTGCCCTCTGGTAATATTTTGTTTTTGAACTTATAATTTTTTGTGACTTTTTATTGCTGGTGCAGTTGGCTCCTCCTAAGATTTAGCAGTGTTCAGTTTGTTTTCAAATATGTGAATGATACAAGAAGTGAAACATGATGAGATAGTTTGACCACTTCAATAATTCAGCTTCCAGCACAGTCTGACCTACAGCTCAAATGGATTTTTGTGATACTTTTAAGACAAGTTGCTCAGAAGAAATAAAATACGGCATATTGTACATTTAAATTCAAGGGTCTATAAGGGGAACTATGCTTTGGTCTGAATTCCTTATTTTACCTTTACCAGCCCCTCTTTCTCTTCTTTTCTGAGGTGCGTCTCAGATCAACTCGTTTTGGTGCTGTTCCTTTAAATTCAAAATAATCATATGCCTGCATGGTTCAGTGTTTAGTATTTATTAGCTATAAACTATTTTATTGTTTACATGAATATGGTCTTTTTGTGTCGCTGTTAGCGTCATAAATTTAGCTTTATACTACAACCCCCACTGGCTGGAAAAGGCCCCTCCTTTCACACACTCTAGGGTTGGGCAATATTGGCAAAAAAATTATCACAATTAATTGTGGTACTTAGCCGATAACGATTAATTTGACGATTAATCCCCTGGAGTCCCTGGACACCCTTATGTCCTACATGACTAATTTAGTGGGAAAGATTTGCTCTTCGTAAAAATCTGTTCCAAATTGTGTCAAAATTACAGACTTCAGGCTATACATCAAATTTTAAATTGTGTTGATAAATAAATTACAGAACTTTTTTAAATGTTTGTCATATTTGAAGTGGAGAGGAGCAACAAGCTGACTCTGCATGGTGGCATTAATCGTATTAATCGTCAAGTGCCAAAAAATAGTCGATTAACGTTTTTCTGACGATTAATTGCACACGATACGATTAAGTGGCCCAAGAACCACCAGTTCACAGCTCAGGACACATTCTATTAGTGAACCTATAGGGGCAGAAATCATTACTTTGATTGTAAAGGTTGTCTGTAACAGATGTCTGTATAAGGAGATAATGTTAGAATGTTACTGGGTGTATTTGATAAGTTTAAGCTGCAGGTATTGTCTTGACATTTCCCGTCTGTCAACACTGGTACATTGTACTCTGGAGTTAATGATGGGTAATAAATAACGTGTTTACTTGATTTCAGGACCACCGCTTCAGTGATGAGATCGACAAGTTAACAGGCTACAAGACTCAGACCATCCTCTGCATGGCCATCTGCAACAGCGACGGGGAAGTCATAGGGGTCGTCCAAGCTATCAACAAGAACCCTATGGGCACCCCTTTCACGGAGGACGATGAGAAGGTGAAGCTCCGCAGGAATAATTCATCATTTGTTCTGTTACTTCTGTGAATTGTGCCATTAAGAGCATTTTTAGATAAGGAGAATATGATGCTCTGAATCTTCCTGTGGACAGGAGCAAATTGTTTGCTCAGAAGCGAAATACCAGAAAAATTAAGAGAAGAAAGGTCAAGCTTTTACTCGAGCACRGAGCGCTGAGTGTGTACACGAACACCTCGAGCTAATGCATCATCTGTTGTTCCCCTAGCTATTTACATGAAATGGGTTTGTAGAAAGTGCTTGTATTATTGCTCCATTTGGGGGGTTTCACAGCTCACAAATGGTATTTCACACTCACAGTTTGTTGTTTCGTTTTCCTCCGGTTTGCCGCCGAGCATATAAAATGTAATGCACCCAGCAGATTTGAAGCGTCGGCTTCTGTTTTTCAGATGAGATGTCAGAAGAGTTAACAGTGCTTAGCTTTACTGAAGAAGCAAAATAAAAGTTTGAGAAAAAGGTGCCGTTTGAAGGAATCGAACTACTGTACATCGAGCTGCAGCAGCATGTCCACGTGGGGGCAGAGTAATGTGCAAAACAATTCAATCTGATTACATCAGACAAAAATGTTTGCTCCTCATTTTTCCAGAAACATTCAGCAACAACCAGATGATCATTAAGTAAATTTATAACATTTTAAAAAAGCAACTTGATAAACGCCAGCTTATTCTGACATTTTAGGGTTTCAAAAATCTCACCAAGTGTCCTTTAAATCAATGCTTCATTAGCAGAGAGGGATGTTTGTGCTGAGATTAAGCTGACTGCATCCTAATTTCTTACTGACATCATCACACACTCCTAACATATTTTAAACCAGGGGTTCTCGAGCCATTTGGGTCTGGGGACCCCTTACAAGGGCAAAAAAATTTCCAGGGACCCTCTCATAAACCCTATACTGTATTGTTTTAAAAGATCATTTATTGTCATTTCAACCCCTAAATGCCATGGGAATTTTTTTATTAAGTTTATTATGTTTGTTTTATTAGTTCATTGTTGTCCATGCATTTAAAAAAAATTAAAACCAAATTAACAATTTAGTGAATTTTTTAAGGGACTCCCAAGATACCTCACAGACCCCAGTTTGAAACCCTCTTTATTTTAGGACGATTATTTATGCACATATCTCATCACGTTTCTTGTTCCCAGGTGCTGCAGATGTATCTGCCGTTCTGTGGAATATCGATTTCCAATGCCAAGTTGTTTTCGGAGTCTCGTAAGGAGTATGAAAGGAGCAGGGTGAGTTTAAAGTTGCTGCAGGGTAAATTTATATTTATTTATTTTTGGTGTGGTCATGGAGGAGTTGGGGGTGATTCTTGTTGCCCCAGGCGCTGTTGGAGGTGGTCAACGACTTGTTTGAAGAGCAGACCGACCTGGAGAAGATTGTCAGGAAGATCATGCAGCGAGCGCTGACCCTGCTGCAGTGTGAACGCTGCTCTGTGCTCCTGCTGGAGGACATCGATTCACCTGTGAGACCTTCTTTCAGTTCCTGAACTTTTTATGTCTCATCACAACTTTTTATACATCCTCACCTGAAAGCAATTAATATGTTTAGACTAGACTAGTAACATCTGTCTATCTGTCTACAGTATCTATCTATCTATCTATCTATCTATCTATCTATCTATCTATCTATCTATCTATCTATCTATCTATCTATCTATCTGTGTCTGTCTATCTATCTATCTATCCCTCCATCCATCCTGCCATCCCTCCCCCTCCCTCCATCCGTTCATCCATCCATCTGTCCATCCATCCATCCCTCCATCCGTTCGTTCATCCATCCAGCCACCCATCTGTTCGTTTGTCCATCCATCCATCCATCCATCCATCCCTCAGTTAGTCCATCCATCCATCCATCATCCATCCATCCATCTTTTCGTTCGTCCATCCATCCATCCGTCCGTTCGTCCATCCATCCATCCATCCATCCGTCCGTTTATCCATCCATCCATCCATCCATCCCTCCATCCATCTCTCAGTTCGTCCATCCATCCATCCATCCATCATCCATCCGTCCGTCTGTCTGTCCGTCCATCCATCCATCCGTCTGTCCATCCATCCATCATCCATCCATCTATCCGTTCGTTCGTTCATCCATCCGTCCGTCCGTCCATCCATCCATCCATCCATCCATCCATCCATCCATCTGTCCGTTCATCCATCCATCATCTATCTGTCCATCTATCCGTTCGTTCGTTCATCCATCCATTCGTTCATACATCCATACATCCATCCGTCTGTTCGTTCATACATCCATCCGTCCGTCTGTCCATCCATCTGTCCGTTCATCCAACCATCCATCCATACATCCGTCCGTCCATCCATCCATCCGTCCATCCATCATCCATCCATCCGTCCATCTATCCGTTCGTTCGTTCATCCATCCGTTCGTTCATACATCCATACATTCATCCGTCCATTCATTCATCCATCCATCCGTCCGTTCATCCATCCATCCATCCRTCCATCTATCCGTTCGTTCATACATCCATMCATCCATCCATCTGTCCATTCGTTCATCCATCCGTCCATCCATCCATCCATCCATCCATCCCCCCTGTTGTCATCAACGATTTATAGGCACAGCTAACCCATTTAGTTTCACTAACTCATAATTTGTTAGCTAAAACTACAGCTCCCCCAACACTAAGCATGTAAAAAAGTGGTTCCTGGTGTTAGCTTTTCACCAACAGCAACTTTACAATAACTAAAGTTAGTGAAAAAAAGCTAATACGCTAATCAATACATTAGTTCCGTTATTAGCTATTACCTAGCGGAGCCATGCCCACCACTGCTTATGGTGATGTTGGACTTTTTCACAGGTGGTGAAGTTCTCCAAGACGTTTGAGCTCATGTCTCCTTTGTGCAACATTGACAGAGACATCAAGTAAATAAAAACCTTTGACCAGAAATTCCTAAGATACAGTAATGATTGTAACTCAGAAGATATTTGTTTACAGTATTAACCGAATGCTGTTTTCTTTTTATGTTTTCGACTAAATCAGCATGGAGAAGTTATCCTGCTCTGATTGGCTGATCAATAATAGCATCGCTGAGCTAGTGGCTTCCACAGGGCTGCCTGTTAACATCAGCGACGTCTGTCAGGACCCACGCTTCGATGCTGAGGTGTGGACAAACTGATTGCTCAAAATAAAAACAACGCAGTGTCATTGAAATGATTCAAGCATGAACGATGAAACACAAAACTCTCTGTTTAAAGGCAGATCAGGCCTCAGGGTTTCACATCAGGTCGGTGTTGTGCGTTCCCATCTGGAATCGAACTCATCAGATAATCGGTAGGTTGTTTCTTTTTTTCTTTTTTTYTCTCAATGGAAGCTGATTTTCATGGTAATAAAACGAAAACATGTCTGTTTTCTTTTAGGTGTTGCTCAAATTTTGAACCGCTTGGACAGGAAGACATTCAATGATGCAGATCAGAGGCTGTTTGAGGTCAGTTCTTTAGAATTTATAAAAAATAACAGCAACATTTAATTATTTGATACGCTAAATACTAAAAATATGACCTTTCAGATGTTTTGAAGTGGGGTTATGTGGCAATTTTACGAGCAGGTAGTATCTTACCTGTTGTAGAAAATGTTTTGAATTACCTCAGTTTGGAGAATTAGTGGGGTGATGCGCTAACTGTTAGCCTGAACTGGATTGAGACCAAAGTGCTGCTGTCTTTAAATAATTTATTTAATAATAATTTATGCAAACATTGATTTTGTGATATTTGCACCGTCTATTTCATATTGCTGTGTCATTTAACCTCTTGAGCTCCATGCCCCCGGTATAGGGGGCAAAACATAATTTCCCATTTTTTTATTTCTTTTAATATCTGTTAACTTAAGATCTGTAAGTTGAACCTGGACATGTTTGGTATCAATAGAAAGCTGTTTTTACATTGACCAAACACAGTTCAAATGACAGACAGTTTAATCAAAAATAAACAAACTGTACAAAATGGGATTGTTGCAAATCTGTGAATACATTACAACAAATCTGTAAAAGGAAAACCTTTTGACATTTATTTTTAAAGTAGGTTAAAGCACGTACCAAAATATGTTGTAAAGTATGTTGAAACTTTTTTTTACTTCATTTTGAGTGAATATGATCCAACCGAAGTCAAATCTAATTTCTCATTATTTCATATAATATATACGGTGACAAAATAAACGTTTGGATAATTTTTCAAAAGAACAAACATTCAATAACAAGTCTTTTCAGTCAGGTAAGGTAACTTTTGCAATTAAAAACCAATTATTTATTAACATTTATTAATGGTATCATCATGGTCTGTCCTGTGGAGAATGAAAAATCGCAAAATTATTTCTTTACTAAAACTTCTGTAACTTTGCTCCAGTTCATTTTAGCAGCATGAATCTTTGCATAGGTAATGTCCACAAGGGGATTTATGGTTTCCAAGAGTTTTTAGCCTGATTCATTATGGTTTTAAATAGGTTATATACTGTCTAATGCAAAATTATTCAGATGGGAGGGGGGGGGGAATAAAAATAATAATGTTCCATCCTCAATATCTTTAGAACAACAGCAGCTGTTTTAATACTTACACTGCTAATAAAATCTCCCAAGTGTTAGCTTTATTTTGATACCAAGATTATAGAATTTGTAAATGCTGAGAAACACTTAATTACATTTCAGCATRGTATTTCGAGTAAAAACATCAAGAAAACCCCTTGGGGCCTAAGAGGTATTAATTAGAATTTTATGGTTATTTGCGAGCAAAGGTAGCGGCAGCAGCTGTAGCACTTCAGTGCATCCTAGGACAGGTGTTCTCAAACTTTTTGGGTCTGGGGACCCCTTACAAGTGTGAAATTTCTCCAGGGACCCCTTCATAAACCCCTTGCTGTTTTTAGAAATAATTTACTGTCATTTTAATGCCTAAATACTATGAGAATATTGGGGTTTTTTTTTGTTTTATTATGTTTGTTTTACAAGTGCATTGTTCCCCATGTTCATTTTTCAAATAAAACCCAAAATAACAATTTATTGAAATTTTTTGATGACCCCCAAGATAGGGCTCGTGGACCCGGGGGGTCCTGGAACCTCAGTTAGAGAACCTCTGTCCTAGGACAATTCTGTCAGGAATATTTTGCCAAAATAGGAGTACTGGGAAATTTATGGTCATTAAGATAAAAAAAAATAGAGTTGTTTAAAGACAGCAGCAATCTACATTGGTCAGTTTCGGACTAGCCATAAGCTCATCAGTTTGGTCAGAAAATGACTCTGAACAGAGGTCATTCAAAAGGACTATTTACAAGTAGTAGGTACAACGTTGATAACCTTTCTTCAAACCCAATTTAAAAAGTAATCTGAACTATCCCTTTCAGTTTTTCTGTTTTGTGTGCAGGCGTTTGTAATATTCTGTGGACTTGGGATCAACAACACGATGATGTACAACCAAGTGAAGAAGACATGGGCCAAACAGTCCGTAGCACTGGATGTAAGCATACCCATTCGTCCAAAAACAGATATTTTACTAACAGAGATCAGGTCAAATCGCGTGTTCTGACAATAAYGTGAGGCTAAAGAGAGGCTCTTTATTCACTCAGAATATTTTCTGCTCCGCTGCTCTGTATCCAACTCGATCCATCACATTATCCTCAGAAAACATGGTTCTACTGCTCCACAGTAAATATTTTAACTGCTTTCAATAATTCATGACAAATRCATGTGCCAGTCTGCTCATTTTCTCATCAAAGCCTGTTTTATTCCCTGTGAATGTGTTTTTTTTATATATTCTCTGGTTTTAAAAGCTGATGAGAGATGAACTGATTTAATTCTGATGAGGCAAGTAAAGAAGTAGAGCAGGTCGAAGATTATTGTAAAATGTTTATCAGCAGTGGTGAGCATGGTTCCGCTAATTAGCTAACAGCTAATTGTGGAACTAATTTATTGTTGAGTGAATTAGCTTTATTTACTAACCTAGAAAACTGTTAGCGGACCAATTAGCCTCTGCTAATTTAGGCATTGCCAACTTTAGGTGCCCCACCAACTAACATACCAACACCAACAGGTTTGTGTCCCACCTGTCTTCAGCTGGAAGGAGACGAAGACGTGTGACGCAGACTGAGGGATAGTTGTCTTAGCTGTTAGCTGTTCGTGTTAGCAAATCTTTACTTGTTAAGCTGTTTAGCGTTAGCATCCATTTATTTATTTTACATGCTTAGTGGTATAGCGTTAGCAAAGCTTTGTTTTTAGCTAGAAGATTAGGATTTATTTTAACTTTTTTGGTTAATCTGTGCCCACCTCTGTTTAACCTTGTACCATCATCCGTGTGTGAATGTGTGTGAATGACTGTAGTGTAAAGCCTTTTGGGGTCCGATGGGTCTTGATAAAGCTCTATACACATTAAGTCCATTTACTATTTACCATGTAATCAGAATCTGTCTTCTGTATTAAATTTCTTCTTTTTCAGATGCTGTCTTACCATGCTACCTGCTCCAAAGTAGAAGTTGACAGGCTTAAGGTAATTTTTTAATTTAAATGATCAGAATAAATATTAAATGATCATGAAATTGTTTAGGTTCTTTCAGTTGTTATTGCAGTTGTTCCCAAAGTTGGGGTTGGGACCCACAGTGGAGTCCTGAAACATCAAGGTGGGGTCCTGAAAATATTTTCTGAATTACACTAAAAAATGCTAAAAAACTAAGAACACTGGGCCTCATGCAAAAACCATTCATACGYACAGATTTGTTCTTAAGTTGTGCGTCCGAGTGATTTAGGAGAATTTGTGGCTTTCACCAATGTTTTTGTATTCTAAGATTGCTTTCAGATACGAACAAAATTCACGAGTGGTCCAGACCTGTCGTATATTTTACGAGCAGTCAGTCTGCTGTTATCCAGACTGATTTTCCTCCCTAATAACTTTATATTTCGTTAGTTTGAAGATATTTTGAGTTGAAAATAAATCACACTCCATAATTATGTTGACAATAGGCTATTCTGCTTGAATTAGAGTTATAATTTTAAATGTAATAATTTAGACTAACAATATAAATTGTCCATCCGGCCGGCTTATCTGGGATCTGGTTGCGGTGGCAGCAGCAGACCCAGACTTCCCTCTCCCCAGCAACACTTTCCAGCTCGTCCTGGGGGACTCCGAGACGTTCCCAGGCCAGTGGGGATACATAATCCCTCCAGCGAGTCCTGGATTTTCTCCAAAGTGCCAGACACATTTTGAAAACATTTTAAAACGTTTATTTCAGAACCGCAACTGAGACCACCTGGGGGTGGGGGCTACGGTGTGCAGCGCTGCCGCTTCTGAATAAATGAAAATGATTTAACACAGTTGTTTATACTTTTAGCAGCTCTTTTTATCCCAAAGCTGACCTGCTAAAAATGGCAGGTTTTATTTTCTGGATCTCTGACAGACGGACTTCAATCTCTGAACTCGTAAAGTTCTTCTTTTTAGTTTTCGCTGTCATTTTCATGAATGGACACTTCCTTGTATCTGAGGCAGGAAACATAGCCTTATATGGTGTTTTAGGGGTGGTAATTATGCTAATCTTCTCTCGCGTGCACGAGCAGCTGGATCCGAACAGGTGGAATTTACGCAGCTCATTTACACACTTTTCCTGAAGATAGAAGAGTTTGTTGAATCTGACGTGACATGGTCGTACGAACCCTTCGTACGAACAAAAGTAAGAGAAATTTAGGATGAAAATACGAACATGTTCTTGCATGAGGCCCATTGTTTTGCCTTTGTCTTTATAAAATAACTAGATTAGTGTACTTAAAATGGACAAAAATAGCATATTAAATAATGTTACCATGCTCTTGTTTATTTGACGTGAAAACAATGTTTTTCGAGGTCTCTGCTGCTGGTATTTTGTGGGTCAAAAGCTGAAAAGTTTGGGAACCACTTGAAAAGCTATGTGTGACTGACAACTCTGTCTTCTCCCCCCATCAAGGCTGCTAAGATCCCCCTGAGCAGYGAGCTGGGCATCGACGAGTTCCACTTCAACGACTTCTCCCTGGACAGCGACGCAATGATCACCGCCTCGCTCAGGATGTTTCTGGAACTTGGTGTGGTCCAGAAGTTTAAAATTGACTACGAGGTGAGGCCCTTGGACAACACGGCACGTTCTCTGCGACGCGTCTTCAAGAGTAAAACAACAAAGTGACAAACGCGATGCGTCCTCGCAGGTTCTGTGCCGCTGGCTTCTGACTGTGAGGAAGAACTATCGAACTGTGGCGTACCACAACTGGAGGCATGCTTTCAATGTGTCACAGTGCATGTTTGTCATGATCACAGTAAGTCTTAAAGCAGATCACGGACTAAAATTGTAAATTATTTTTTTGTATTTAATAACATTTTAGAGAAACAAATATAATTAAGGGACATAAGGTTGGTCAATACTTAAACTATACAGTATTCCTGTGGACATAATCTTTTTTAGATAGGTGGCAGAAACTAGCCATCAAATCACTCATCAAGTATATTATTTCATCAATTGAAATTCTTTAAGTTTTATGAGTTGGTTGATTATAATATTTTACAAGTTATGTATAAGGGAAAGTTGTTATAATCTTAAGGGACTATCTAAGTTTTGTGTAAAACAATTCGAACAAATTTAAAAGGACAGATGTACTTCAGTCAAAGTAATAAGATTATGGAATAATCTAGATAATGACCGTAAAAATGATGGCTCAATTAATTTGTTAAAGAGAATGATAAAAGTTAAATTGTTCAAGAAATATGAAATTGTATAATTGTATTTGTAAGAGTTACTGTTTGAGGAGTTGGATTTTTTAGTTTAGTTTTATTATTTGATTACTATTGTTTGAAATTAATATTTTTTGCAAATAGGAGCAGATATAAGTTATTTTTCTTCTTCTGCTACCTTTTTTTATTTGATTAGTATTGTTTTGTTGTATGTAAATGTGTTTTTTAATTAAATGAATAAAGTTTAAAAAATAGAGGGATATAGAGACGATAAACAAAAATAAAATGAAAATATTTAAGTGTTTTTTTGGTGTAAAGCACTGAAGACAATGAACTGCTCAGGGTGATAAAATATGTCACGTTTTATCTTGTGCTGTCCTGTCCTGTCTTTTCTTGTTCATTCCCTAAGAGAGTTGTGCAAATAAATAAATTTACTACTAATAGACTTGCAAAACTGAATAAAATAGAATAAAAAAATTCTTCTAAGTAAAAAAACAGATATTTTTGCCTTTGATTTGTGCAGACAACAACTTTCCAAGACGTCCTGTCAGACGCAGAGATCCTGGCGCTGATGGTCGGCTGTTTGTGCCACGACTTGGACCACCGAGGCACAAACAACGCATTCCAAGCCAAGTAAGCCGCAGAAACCCGTGCCATCAGTGTTTGTTTTGGTACCAGAACAAATCATTTCCTGTTGTTGTCCCTCCAGGACCGGCTCGGCTCTGGCTCTCCTCTACGGGACATCAGCCACCCTGGAGCATCATCACTTCAACCACGCAGTTATGATCCTACAAAGTGAGGTCAGACTCGTTTTGATTCTCATCTAATGATGTCATATAAATCAAGGCTGGATGTGCRGTCACTGTTGGGGGAAGCTGATTCAAGTCAAAGCAGATTGTAAAGATAGTTTGGTGTCGGCCGAAAAAAGAGAGTATTACTGAGATATAACTTAAGATGAGRTGTGGTATTTATGTAAACTCAATCAAACTTTCAGGATCGAACAGAGTATTATTTAACAAGATATACCTATAAATCAGTGGTGGGTACAGTTCTGCTWACAGCTAATTAGCAAAGCTAACATTTTGTTAAGCARATTAGCATMTTTCCTAACTTTGGAAATAATTAGTGAACCAGTTAGCTTCCTCTAGTTCTGCTATCTTTAAGTCTGCTAACAAAAACAAAAGCTATTATCCTCTCAAACATGTGGCACTCCACGCCTGTGTCATGCAACTTGTGTGTGCATGTAGCATCTTTAGCATTTTGTGCRTTCACCTGCAAGACAAAGACATTTGAGTCCCTTTCGTCCAGTCAAATCTTTGTGATATGGAATAAAAGGTCATTTTGGCAGGGAAAATGCCCTAAAGCACTCAGGGAGATGTAGTTATTTAGTTCAGGGGTTCTTAGCCTTTTTCACATCAGGGCCCAATTTCTTGAACATAAAGTGACACGAGGCCCAGTCAGACATTACAAACGTATGGATCAAAATGATAATTATTCTAAATCTTGGTTTAAAATAATTATTCTAAATCTTGGTTTAATTTGTATTGTATTTGCATTATAACTAAATTAAATACACTTAAAGTTTAAAAGTAAAACTCCTGTCAAATAATCACAAGACGTGATTATGACAAACATTTTTTAACACTGTAACCTGCCCATAATAATTATTTGGACAAATACAATGGTCAGTCAACAGATCACTCAGGCT
>NW_013952454.1:1785582-1792315 GCF_001266775.1 Austrofundulus limnaeus | reverse complement strand
ATTTTTTATATAAACAATAACAAAAAATAGACAGTTCAATAAATAAAATTGTGGTCATAAAATAAATACATTCAAAATGTTTAATGTAAATGTTTCAAATAAAAAAACCCTATAAAAATAAATTHGATAAAGTGCTAATGAAAATAAAGCCTTTTTAAACTTTTGCATGGTGGAACCAGAAGCTGCTCTTCATATTAGTGACAAACATTAATAACAGCTTTTTGACAAGTTTAAAGTTTCTTTAAAATACATTTAAAAAAATTATCAAAATAATTTCTGTAGTTTATTTTTGAAGTGCAAATTAAAATATAGCTATACTGTATATGCAACTGTTTTTTGATAATTGTTTGAACTTTTAAAATATTGCATGGTAGAACCAGAAGCTCCTCTTCATATTAGCGACAAATTTAGATTTTTTTTTTTGACGGGTTGCCTTCATTTTAGCTTCTACTTCTCATTTAAAATAGGTTTCCATTTTTGGCTGGTATATAAAGTTCTTCATAAACGTATTAAAAAAAGTTGTTAAACATCTGAGTGGCGCACTATCGCTACTAGTGGTAAGAAAGTGTTTTGCACCTTATTCAAAATCAATGTGGTCCTGCGGCCCTCTGCAGCCCAAAGTTAAAAACTGTTGTTCTTTTGAGGCCCTCAAGGTGGAGCACGCAGCCCATAGGTTAAGAATCTCGGACTTAGTTTATACAGTTTTATCCCGAGGGTTTTAACGCTTCAGAGGCAATACAGCTCTGATTACAGACCTTGAGTTAGTGGTTATTGATTAGTGTTAGCTTCCACTAATTATCCTACCCGTTAAGCAGTTTAGCTTTTGCGTAGGAAATTTTTTAGCTAGGGGTTAGTGAAGCTAAATGTTTGGTTTACTGTGCCCACCACTGCTATAGATTATAGTTGATAAAGTAAATTTTATAGGATGTAGTTGTTCATCAAACAGTGAGATTATATCCTGATAAACAAGGTGAATCAAACAGAAAACAAAAACATGACCATAACCTCTCAACTGTGGAATTCATAACTGAGAGTCATCCMCCAACTCATACAGTGAGTGCTAACAGATTATGTGACATGTTTTGTAAAACTTTGTTTCATGTGGCTGCAGATACGCATTCTTTCACCAAAAAGTGTTTCAACACCATTATACAGATCAGTGAGCTAACGTAAAGCCCTTGTTTTTATGGGATGTACACAAACTGCTGACAGGCAACACCAATAAGCACCTAGTTCCATCCAGAGGGGGTTCTTTATTTCAGGTGGGGGATCAGTTTGATCACCAGCAGTATTCTGTATTGATTTCTTCTAACAGAGGACAGAGAGAGTCTGTGCACACTGCTAATTAAAACTGCTAATGGGAGCTTCATCGGACAGTGAGCGATGGCTTTACCAATGCAGGCAACATTTTAGACTCCCCTGCTTTTCTTAGTTTACTTGTGTAGATTTTTGTTTTGTTTTTGTTTTGCAGGGTCACAATATCTTTGCAAACCTCAGCTCCAAAGAATACAGCAACATGATGCAAATATTAAAGCAGGCAATTCTCTCGACAGACCTTACTTTGCACTTTGAGTAAGTCTTTCCAGTTGGTTTGTATAACAGGATGTGGTTTAAATATGTGCTATCGTTCTACTTTATAACATTTTGCTTGTTTGTCTCCTTAAACCTAAAGGCGCAGAACAAAGTTTTTTGAGCACGTTCTGTCTAGTGAATTCAGCTGGAGCATTGAAGAACACAGAGGGCTTCTCAGGTTTCTTTATTTGGGCCAGAAATACTCAAAATAATCACTTCAGCTATAAAGAATAAAACAAAGATACAAACTTTTTTTTTATCCTCAGGTCTATGTTGATGACTGCGTGTGATTTGGGAGCCGTCACTCGTCCGTGGAAGATTTCGAAACAGGTTTAAGTGATTTTCACAAACCTAACACGTTTGAGCTTCTTAGTAAATGCATATGTTTTTAGATATTAGGCAAACAAAACTGATAGATTCATAAAAATGCTATTTGTTTTTGTTATTTTTAACATTTCATCTGTCAAAAAAAATCTAATTTGCATTGATCTGAACCAATTAAAAGATAAAGGGATGTGACCAAGCATGTAAGCCTCCTAAAGCTGCTAAATAAACTCCAATTAAGTGAGTTTTGTTTGCTTAGAGACCACCAAATCCCAGTTATCTCTCTAATCCACTAATCTGCTTACTTTTAATTTGAAACTGGCATGGTTTGAGCAGAAGATTTAAAAGTTTTCCATCCTTGTTACTGTTTATGCTTTCCTGCCCCAAACTAATTGACAAAAAATTCTTGTTTTGTTTTGTGTATTTTTAGAAATATCGTGATTTTTTTTTGTTTTGCTATTTTTTAAGCTGTCAGTCATGTTTGTTTGCATCACACAACATTTAAAAAAATTAAAACTTACAACCCTTTAATAAAACCCCTTCAGAGTAAGACCAAAGGCCAAAAACAGATCCTCCCTCACTGTTTGACTTCATATAAATCTAAGTGTAGACCAGCATAAGTCAGTTCAAACATGAAACAGTTGCGTCATGTCTGAGTGAAATAACCACGCAAGGTTTGTTTCCACTGATGTCTGCAGGTTGCAGAGCTGGTGACGAGTGAATTCTTTGAACAAGGAGACAGGGAGAGGTCTGAGCTTAAATTAACCCCAGCCGTAAGAAACAATTCAAAGTCTCTTCTAAGATGTTCAGTTCTATAATCTGTTAACAGCATGCTGGTAGAAAAAAAATTAATTAATTCAGCCTGGCTTATGGTAAATATTTAAGATGAGTAATCTGAGAGGTGACAGTATGGGATAAATCTTGTTCCAGCAGGAATTGAATTTGAATTGCTCAGATTGAATCTGAATGTAAATAATTTCAAATTGAATGCATTGGTTTGAAAATAAATTTCACTAAATTGAAACTGAATTTAATGGTTTGAAAMTGAATTTAAAGTTTTGTATCTGAATTAATTTGCTTTGAAACTSTATTTTGGTTTATTAAAAATTCAGTTTGACTACTTTCAMTTTCAGTTCCAWAATTCAGATTTTTGTGTCACATCCTGGTCCTTGAGAAAGCCAGGCAGAGTAATCAAACACAGATCACARATTATGCACATTCAGATTCAATCRGAGCAATTCAAATTCAATTCCTGCTGGCACAAGATYTATCCCATATGACAGAAGGCTGTTGTTTCTCTGTAGGCCATCTTTGATCGTAATCGTAAAGATGAACTACCTGCCTTACAGCTRGAATGGATTGATGGGATCTGTAAACCTCTTTATCAGGTGAGAGCAGCTGAAGCAACACTTTCAGCTTCTAATTCAAAACAGAAATTGCTCATTTTYTGTAGCCTAAAGAAGTACTACACAAGCTAAAAGATGCAAAATGCYAGCTAAAAAATAAAATTAGCTTATGGCTAGCTAAAAGATAAAAGGAGGAAAACACTGGCTAGAAACAGCAAAAAGTTAGCAAAATGTTGAATAAAAGTAACAAAATGTTAGCTAAAGGTAGCAACATGGGAGCTAGAAGCTAAAAGCAGCAAAGACGTAGCTTAAAATAAAACTAGCTAAAAACTACAAAAATAATTAAAAGGTAAAAATGACAACAGTTAAGCTAAAAGTAGCAACGCAGAAGTTAAAAATAGCAGAAGGAYAGCTAAAGTTAACAAAACACAAAATGTTAGCGTAATTCCAAATTTAGMAAAAACTTGCTAAAAGTAGCTGAAKAATAGCTAAAYACTAAAAGTAACAAAATAYATGCCAAAAACCACAAGAATAGCTAAAAGTAGCTTAGGACTAGCTAAATGATAAATGTAGCAAAACACTAGCTAAAAAACATAAAATGTTAACCTAATATTAAAATTAGCCAAATGATACGTAAAAGTAGCTAAAGATTAGTTAAATGTTACAAATAGCAAAACACTAACTAAACATGGCTGGCTAGAAATACAAAATAGCAATAATTTTAGCTACAAGCTTGTAGTAACAAAAGGCAAACTAAAAAGTAGGAATGTACTATGTACTACCTATAAACTAAAAATAGCATAAGAATACAAAAAATAGAGTCAGTTTACTGAATTCCTGTCAGCAGGAATTTAAGACATTTCAGTGTTTTTCCATGGGTAAAATATTTGTAAATTAAATCAAATATCTTAAGTAGTATAAAAGTTACAAACAATAGGGGCTCCAGTATCTTGTTGGTCAGTATCAAAGTCTTCTGATGTGAGGTGAAAGT
Organism: Austrofundulus limnaeus; assembly: GCF_001266775.1. Classification (NCBI taxonomy): domain Eukaryota; kingdom Metazoa; phylum Chordata; class Actinopteri; order Cyprinodontiformes; family Rivulidae; genus Austrofundulus; species Austrofundulus limnaeus. The sequence continues at coordinate 1,788,082 of NW_013952454.1, read as the reverse complement.
TCAAGCCCAGATTAAATTAGGAAAGACATCCGGCGTAAAACAATTGCCTAATTAATAAAGTGAGTGGCTGTGGCGACCCCTGCAGAAGGAAGCAGTTGAAAGAAAAGCAAAAACAAGCTACAACTAAGCTACTAGTTGTAAAGAATAAACCGTATTAGCCATCTCCTGAATGAGCTGAATACTTTGATACATAAATGGCTAAAATAGTACAAAGTAAGCAGATTGAAAAATAAAAGTATGAAAAAATAAAAATGAGAAAAAAATCCTGCATCAATGCTGACTCAGCATTCACACAACAACCATCTGTAAACTTCTGAACTGCCTGCTACAGTATATGCTCCCTGTTGGCTCTCCCAGGCGCTGCTGAAGCTCAACAGGAAACTGCAGCCGATGGTGGACGGGATAAATGCCAATCGGGAGAAGTGGCAGGAGCTCTGCTTTACCAGCCAGCAGATGTGCCGAGTCTCCTTGTCCAGTCAGAGTACCGACCCGGGTCAGAACACTAAGTCCAGTGACGAGGCGGAAACCACACAACTGCCGGAGACAACGGGGAAAGTGAACCACGTTAACAACGCAAAGTTTGGGTCAAAGTCTGAGTGCAGTGATGCTTTAAGATGCAGCACAAACAAAGATGCAAACACAACGTCTGCAGGGAAAAAGTAGAGCTTTTTTATGGCTCACGCTGATTTTTATTATATATCTAAGACAAGCACCACCACCCCAAAYTAACTAGGAAATGAAACCTTTTTTTGTCAGCTACCTGCTTCTGCCAAACATCACTGTGCTGAACTCAGGAGTCATGTTGGTGTTTTTGAAGGGCATCGCYCCTGTTTGTGTTCACACATCAGAAACTGAAACCAAAGAGGGCCTCATAGGTCACAGTAAAGGCCCAATGAAATGCCTTTTTCTAAACAAAAATATGAAGTAAACACTGTGGCGCATCACAGAAATGAATGTAGTCTGGAGCATAATCATGTTCCTGAATGTAAACTGTCTTTTTGTTSTTAAATGTTTGACTGCATGGCCTTAATTCAGCATTTCTTGATGAGTTATTTGACAACTTTAGTAACTTGTTGCATGTATGTCACATCTGTTAATACTCCCTTATTTCATGTACGTACATTACCTTTAAATTCTTTGACATGAGGGGAAAAAAATACCTTTGGCATTTATTTGGTGGCCTGAAACATGCTTACTCCAATTTTCTGTTTTAGTTTTTTGCAGTGGTGGGCACAGCTCCACTAATTCGCTAACAACTAATAGCAAAGCTAACTTTCTGAATTAGCTTCTTCGCTAACTTCAGAAACTGTTAACGAACCAATTATGCTTCTGCTAAAATGAGTGCTAACYTAAAGTCCACTAACAAAAACAWCTGTCCCCTGACACATGTAGCGCTGCACGCCTGCAACACATGCTTTGTGTTTGCGTGTAGCATCTTTAGCATTTTCRAATTCAACTGCTCGAAATTTTATCTGTGTTTCGTGGAAGAAGAAATGTTTTATGAGCTTTTAACCAATATACTGACATTTTTGTGGATATCACACATCTATGTTTAAATTACAAATCTTGAGATCAAAGTTAACGTTAGATTTCATTCATTTTCTACCTGTTTAGTAGTTTAGCATTTGCAAAGCTAATTTTGTAGTTAGCAGATTGTTGGTTAGCAAAGCTAGCTTTTTTGTTAGCTGCGCCCACCACTGTTTTTTTAACATGTAATATTTTGCAACAAGTTTTTTTCTTCTTTTACTCACTTGGGTAAATCAAACAGGTTCAAATTTAAGTGTTCAGTTTAATGTCAGATATACTGTAGTTTTGTTGWTATTCTAGGCTCTTTTACTGCTCTAGCTTACACTCAGCAGCATAAATACAACCTTGAGTTTCAGATGAAGCAAAACTTGACAATGCCTTGAAAAGTTTCATATGTTTATACAATGTTAGACTGACTAAATGAACATATGTGCATCCATTTGTTTGGTTTTGCACRTTGATTCTGTTAAATCTGCATGTTTGATGTTAACTCTAAACATCCCAATGCCTTTGACTGCCCCAAGAGATTTGCTTTGCATGCGAGTGCTGTATTGAAAACACTATACTGTCTTGTTATGTACTAATTTATTCCCACTTTACTATTTCTGTTATTTGGATTAAAAAAATAATTCACCCATCACTTTTGTTCAACCAGATAAAAACCTGCTGGGATCAGGAGTGACCTGGGTAAAGGTCAGCAGCACACTTCATAAAAGAATAATTAAAGCAAATAATGTAAGAAAAAAACAATTATTTTACCTGCATAAATGGTTTTTGAACTTGAAATGCATCATAGCATTATAATAATCTTAGCAATGACTTAACACAACCGATAGTTAAAACACAATCAATTATTAAAATAACTTATGATTTTTGTGTATCTGTATTACTTGAGTAATTCTTTTTCAGCCTACTTTTTACTTCTACTCCTTATATTTTCACAGAATTATTTGTACTTTCTACTCTTTACATT
>NW_013952454.1:1782573-1784125 GCF_001266775.1 Austrofundulus limnaeus | reverse complement strand
ACAAAAAATACCATTCTTTAAGACTTTTACTCAAGTAATATTCCTGCAGGAGACTTTAACTTTTACCAAAGTAATTTTTTGGTAAGATACTTGTACTTTTACTCAAGTAATATTCCTGCAGGAGACTTTAACTTTTACCAAAGTAATTTTTTGGTAAGATACTTGTACTTTTACTCAAGTATCACTTTGTGGTACTTTATAAAACAGTGCTTTTTAGTCTGCTAACAACTAGCTAACAAGCTGACATCAACAGGTTTGTGTCAGTCCCACCAGTCGTCAGCTGGAAGGAGACGAACACGTGTGACGCAGAATAACCGTCAATTGTCTTAGGGATAGCAATTAGCAGTTAGTGTTAATTTCTGCTATTTTGACTGGTTTAGCATTAGCTTCTGCTATATTTTTAAATTTAGCTTTAGCAAAGCTTTTAGTTAGCGGAGTATACGTTACCAAAGCTAAATTGGTTAGCTGTGGCCACCACAGACAAAAAGATTGTTCCACAGCTTAAAACAGTTTAGATAATGAAAGGCTATTTTTACGTCCTTTTTGTGAGACAGCAATTATAAAAAGGTCAATCAGTACTTTTAAAAATATACAGATTTAATCGTGCTGTAGGTAATTTTATCAATGACTCACGGCGAGCATATGGTAGAAAAAATTCCCATATTCATTTTTTGAAGGCCAGTCTGTGAAGTGTGTTTGATGTTGGTTTTAGTAAAGAGGTGAGGCAACAGTCGCAGCAGGAGTGTATGAAAGTCAGCGCAGCCTTCAAACTGCAGAGCCACAGCCAGAGCTGGGCCTTAATCTATAATTTAACATGGATTGAGTTTATTCTCCTCAGGGTGGATGATCCGGGGGGAAGGCGAGCCTTCCCCCTTTCCTTGATACAGAGCCCGACTCTGCCTCAGTCTTTCATCTCCCTCTCTCACATTTCTGTCCCGCCTCATTTCTCTTTTGTTGTTGTTTTTTTTTTCTCTTTTCTTTCTTTCTTTCATCTCCCTTACAGAAACCCGTTTCATTTCCTGTTCTCTCTGATATGCTGTACTTCATGTAAAAACTTGGTGAAAATGCAGACRGGTGAGAAACAGATCCACTGTTCATGCCATGAGTCACTGCTCACGAGAAAAAAACAAAACAGCAAAAACCTCAGAGAACGACTTCAAATGAAGACTTTTAAATATTATGCATTACTATTATTAGACATTTAATCACTGTGGAGAAAAAGCTTTTTACTGCTGCCAGAGGAAGTGTCCTATATTCATTTTTAGAAACTGCACTGCAAATACAAAAGAATAAACTATAAACACTAAACGCACAATATAAAAGTAAAAAAAAAAAGAAACAAGGAACAATATTTTTTCTTGTGAAATTTGGTGCATTTTGACTATTTTACGTGCTGACAAGAAGAATCTGTTCCTCATCTCACTAAGTTGCAGCTGGTGCATTTCGAAATAAATAAATTAAAAAAAAACTAGGGATGTCCCGGTACCACTTTTTCACTTCCGATTCGATACCGATATTACAACTTTGAGAATTGTCCGATACCGATATTGAC
>NW_013952454.1:1779622-1782481 GCF_001266775.1 Austrofundulus limnaeus | reverse complement strand
ATTATAAAACCCTGAAAAATAAAACAAAATGTTCTTTTAAAGTATAAAATAACACTTCAAAATCACTTCGGTTATTGTTTTACTAACTGTCAGCCTGGTGCTGCTTTATGGTGGAAAAAACTGAAGGTGGGGACAAAACAAAACCCCACATTATTGTCTGTTCAAAGTTAAGAGTCCACAGCTCCAATTTTACTGACTGCAACTAAAACAATGTGATCATTGCACTTAATCTTCACTCAAACAAGTGTGTAAACAGATTAAACATCGCTCTAATAACAAGATCAAAAACAAATAGTAAGTATTAGTCAGTTATTTAAATTGATAGCTACCTTTCTTACTGCTGCATTTTCTGAGCATCATGTGGAGATCAGCCTCTCTCTCCTGCAGGGAGCAGTTTTTAGCACTGCTCTCCTCATGTCGCGCTTATATTCCAAAACAAAAGCTGCGCTCTCCTTTCTTCTGTCCATCAATCCCAGAGCTAATCCACAAGATGTCAAAACTGTAAGCGTGCTGCCCTTGCTTCTGCCAGCTTAGAACCACCGACCGGACCAGAGAGGAGGTTCTGAAACAGCGCGGCTGTGTGCGGTCACTGGACCGAGGCTGAACGAACCGAGCCGAACTGCAAAGCTGCTTCCAGGGTGGAGAGTAGTTGTCGCTCCGGTTTAAAACGTTCACGGTTCTGTGTCCCCCCCTCGGAAAACTTGTGCGTGACAACTTTGCACTTAGCTGCAACTCTGTTTCTGATGAAAATAGAAAGTTCTCCCAAAATTCTTGCTAACTTGTTAGCACAGCATGTTGTTGTGATCACGTGAGCTCTGCATGCTGGATCCAAGCGCTGCTGGATAGAAACACTGGAGCAGAGGCAGTGAACTGCTGGAACGGACTGTTAATATCGGAGCGCTTATATCGGACATTTTTTATGCAGTCCGATAAAATCCAATACTCATTTTTTTGGCTGATATCGGACCGATATCCGATATCAATATCGATTGGGACACCCCTAAAACAAACAAACAAAAAAAAAAAACTTTGAACCTTTCCAGTTTGTCATTATTTGGTCCTCTCTCTGACTTTGGGTCATCAGATAAATTGTCCCGTACGGCCAATCAACGCTGATTATCCCAACAGATTTAATGAGGATGTTCTGCTGTGTTTAAAATCTGATACGTCCTCAAACTGACCTGCCCAAAAAAATAGAAACAAATCTGATAAACTGGAGAATAAATCAACCAGCTGCTGTGCTCTGTTGACTTCACCAGCTCATTGTGAACCTGGTGAGAAAAGACGAGCTGAATTAATTCACAGCCAAGGGGTGTTTGCAAAAAAAAAAATAACTAAAATAAAATAAAAACATTTGCGTCAAGCGAGAAAAGGCAACTTTTTTTTACAAGAAGTCAGATGAAGCTCATACTGAGTAAAGCTTGTATAAGGCGTTTTTTAAATCTCTTAGTCATCCATTTTTCAGCCTGTCTCACTGATACAATCACATCTTCAGTGACAGAAATTAAAGATTTATCCATGCAGGCTGCTCACTGTGCAGTGCCGGAGTGAAACATTAAGTGAACAGTGTGTTAGCTGCAGACATTTCAAATAATAATGACAAAAATACACGGACATTAAAAACCTGAAACTATTTTCTATTTGCAAGTGCACCAAATTTAGTGCTATATTTCTCCATAAATGACATTTTAAAAACTTCCAAGTATTTGTGTTTGTTTAAAGCTCCCAGATTTAAAGATTTCGGGATTTTTCAAAGCAGTATTCATAGTTATGGTTTTATTGACTAATAAATGAAGCAGTCAGTAGCCATTCACCCACAGTCAATAAATCAAATCCTTCTTGAATGTTTGCTTCTCATTTRGGAGAATTTGAAGATTTCATAAGAAAACTTTTTAGTTGTTGCTCTTGTAGTCCACAAATATCACAAATTTCTAGATGCAGGCCACAAAACCAGTGGTAGGCACAGCACTGCTAACAGCTAGCGATGCTAACTTAGCGGATTAGCGTGCTTGAAGGCTTTGGAAAAGCAATCTCCCCTGGTAAAGTTACACATACATTATCTCAAGTATAGTAACAAAAAAAAACGACGTTTTTGAACAAATTTCAACACACAGACAAGCTCACACCGACTTCAGGAATGAAAACTGTTAAAACTTTGGCTGCAGGGTCCAGGTCGTCCAGAAACTTGGAAATGTTTTTACCAGTGTGTTTGCATTTTTTACACTGGAGCACTGCTTCTGCACCATTTTAAAAAAACTCTATGGTGATGTTTAAATTGATGTAAGTAGTAACATTATCACAGACTGACGGCAGTACAACACTGTGTGAAACTAGCATGGATGCTACATGTAAAGCTAGCAGTAGGCTACAGTTAAAAACAATTTAAAGTTTACTGTACCTGTCCAGGGACAGAAAGTGAAGGGCTGGGATCTGGGTGGTCCTGTTTTCGTCCCTTCCATACATTTTTTGGAGAAGATGTAAGTCCACACCAAGCTGTTAGCCTGCAGCTTAGGAAAAGTGACAAAAAAAAAAAAAAATGGATCCGTCCATTGGCTGCATCCTGAGTCACCAGGAGGTGGAGGTCTGTTTTGTGGTCCGCCTGGTGGAGTTTGATTCCACTTTCTTGAATATTTTTAGGCACGAACACAGCTAAGCCAGTATTTATTGAAACCCATATAGCGCGTGAGGAGTTGTTTATGCGCACGAGTGTTGAGCGGATGTAGTCACGTGACCAGTGTTCTAAAAATAGCCTGAGTGAAAGTCCTATTTTTGGTTTAACTTTCATGTAGCTAGTATTTTAGTTAGCGGATTGGTGGTTAGCAAAGCTAACTTTTTAGTTAACTTAAATCCCCCTCCCAC
>NW_013952454.1:1773269-1779097 GCF_001266775.1 Austrofundulus limnaeus | reverse complement strand
TATATATACACTGCTCAATAAAGGGAACACACTATTTTTAGTACATATATTTATTTAATGATAAACGATAATGATCAACATAATATATTAAATGAGCAATCCTTTGCACAAGGAAAAAAGCCTTTTTTAAAGTGTAGCAGGACGAGAATTGGAACATGTAGTTTTTAATAAAGGTAATAAAAACACAGTGGGGGGAAGGAGCAACAAAAAAAAAAAGTAAAACTTGGAGGAGGTTCCTTGTGTCTCCCTGCTGACTGATGGGAAAGTCCCTCCCTGTTGCAAAACCAGAGCTGGATTCCCTCAAAGAAAAGGCCTTTGACTGTCGGCAGGAACTCCTCTGGTTTGGTTGAATAGTTATCAGCTCTGACAGGGTGATAAACGGAGGGGTTTGTTTCACCCCCTGATGGAAACAAGCCCCCTTCATGAGACAAGGGCCTCTGCCACTCAGCTGCTCTGCAAAAGTAAAACAAAGTCAAAACTTCTGCAATACAACTTGTTTTGTAGGACATTTTGTATGCATAGATGTGTATTTATCTTTTCTAGAAAAAAGTGAGATCAATATAGAGCTTTGCTTAGTAAGGCTTCATCCTCACAAGCGGTTGTTATATTATTGAGCACATTTCTGTTTCTCTAGTTTCACTGATCGACTAAAACATGGTTTGTAAAGAAAGGAACGGTTTGTTTAAGTCGCGGGAAAAAGCTTAAGACAGATTTATTTGGGAGCTATGTTGTGTTTTTTTGCCTAAACCGTCCCTGAACRCACCATTTTCATTACATGTGCCATGACCATCAGGCCCTCCCAGCACTAAATCCTCACTTGAGCAGAGAAATAAAAATCTCTGCAAGCATGTAACTCAAATCTCAGCTCGGTCACAGAGAGGTACTTTTCCTTTTTCTCCACGTATATCCCTCTCTGAGTTGTAGATTCAGAATAAATCAGCTCAGCTCTAATTGTTTACACTGAGTTTGGGCTCTCGGCCCTGAGCTCCACGCCGTAAATCGTCGCCGTCGGCAGCCCTCTTTCGACTGAGGTGGTCCTCCGTGCATCGAGCCAGCTCTGACTTTTTAACATGTGAGCACAAACAGAAAATCAGGATCTACACGAGCAGAAACCACCTGTAAGTTTTACTCCTGTGATTTTCAGTTCCCCGAAACATGCTCTCACATCCAAAGACAATACAACTTAACTTATAAAACAACATAAAAGCAAATTTCAACAAATGAGCCAATAAAATAATAAAATGTAAAAACAACACTGTGGTTATTCTAAAACAGGGATGGTGCTCGCCATTTCTGGTTAGCTTCTTAGCTTAGCACTACATATATCACACCATGGCCCAGTGGCGGATCTAGGATTTTTCTGAATAAGGGGCCATCAAGGGGCCACAATAATCWTAGAGGGGCCAAGTATTTGTTCAATATCCTTGCACATAAATCCTCAGTAAGATGTATAAATTTAACAGGTCACATATGTTCCAACAATTGTAACGTAATGTAACGTTATTAAAAAAAGCTTAAATTCTCCTTATCAATGTTACAGGCCTTTTTACTGTATATGGATAAAATATTCTCAAAGCATGAGAAAATGAAGCCATTGTTTGCCATTTGAAAGATTTTTTTTTTTTGCAAAATTGTTCAAGTCTTTTAAAGAAGAGAAGAAGACTTCTGTAAGATTGATTCATGCTGGACTTTACAGTTTGACTCGTTAGCGCCTCTAGTGTTTGGGCATAGAACTGCACCCACCGTCATTGCTCTCAGGCAAAGGACAGATGAGGACAGGACAGGGGCACTTCAGGGGTCCAATCAGGTTTCAGCAGGGGCCAAAGCCCCTGTGACCCCGCCCCTGCCATGGCCAAACGTTAGTGATTGGGTAAAATCAGATCCAGTSGTTTTAAATTTCAACAGTCCATGCCTCCAGCAAGCAGTCGTTCCTCAACAGCCGAGACCCGACACTCTGTATCAAGCAAAGCATATAACAAGGGGGGTTTATGCTTTGCTTATTTAACTACAGACCAGAGTATTTTTTTTTACATATTGCATCATAGCCACCAAATGTCCCCAGTTTTTCAGCTGAGGACATTTGGTACCTGTCTAAGTAGGAAAAAAAAAGACTACCTAAAAGCTAACTTAAAAAACGGCAAAAGAATAGTTAACAGCTGAAAAAAAAAGTCAGATTTGGAAAAGGGGTAGCTAAAACTTGCAAATAGCTTGCTGCAAGTTAAAGGTAGCTATCGCTAGCTGTTTTTATTTTCATTGCTGACCAAACATTTCCTGACTCTGGAAAAACTTCAAAACCATCAATATAACAGTATCTCATCTACCTGTTCATTGTTTTTGCACACATACTGTYACATATTGCACAAATGCAAATGTATGCACCTTTATCTCTTTCTATTTATACCACATCAACCTCGATCTTGATCTGGATTCACTCTATTTCTTTATTATTATATTTTTTTCTGTTTTGTTCTTATATGCCTAACATACGTTGCCTTGTTTAATTTAGCATTTTGAACTTTACATTACTTTATCAAGCTGTTTATGTCGTGTGCTAATATCATCGTAATTTCGTTCTACAGCGCATCCCTGATGTTAGGTTTGAATGACAATAAAGAGAATCTGAATCTAAAAAAGGAAAATCCTAGCTAAAAGTCAAATTTAGCAAAACGATAGCTAAAAACTAAAAACTAGAGAGTAGCTTGCTCAAAGCTAAATATAGCAAAACCGTTGCTAAAACCTAAGAAACAATTAAKTTTAATATATTTCTATAGTAAAACTGTTTGTTAATCAAGTCCTCAGTTGTCCCCCTTCCTTCTCACCTGGATTCTGTTAGCAGTCAGCACACCTGTTGTCATTCAACAATCAGAACATGTGAATCTAAGTCAGGTCCTGTTTGGGTTCTTCTTTTGTTGAAACATTTTATCCAGGAGACTRCTTCAGCCTGAGTTGTTGCAGGAAAACTTCCCTCAGATTGACAAAAGTTAAAGCATTAATGACATTTCTCTGCTCGCTCAGTTTAAAGCAGAACAGTAGGGTGATTCTCCTCCCCRGACTGTAAGCTGAGAGCCTCAGAGGGAACCCCGGAGGCCCCTCCATGTGAAAACCAGTCCATTTATGGCCCCTCGCAGCACGACGCAACCATCTGGATTCTTTTTCTCCTCTGGAAGGGCAGCTCTGTGTGTACTGAGGCGGTACTCACAGCGGGCGAGGGGAATGCGCTTGTCTGGAGAAGGATGTAGATTTAAAAGATGACGCCATAATACTATATATCTTTCCTCCTCCCTTATGGAGCACGACATTTTATCAACAACTGTGTTTTACTTTTAGTGCCAGGGTCAGTCGTGGTCTGTTTCATAACTGCAACCTTTAATCACTCAACCATTGCTGTTTATTAGTTATTTGGGTTAAAAAAAACTTTCTCAAACCTCATAATGCTTCTGATTTTTTGTCCCAAAGCTGAAATATGGTAACCTGTGGATAAGTGCAAAATCTTGCAAACGAGCCACGTTGCAGAGTTGTAAATGTAGAGAGGAACATGGCTGCGAACATTACTGCCAGTCTAGCATCTGAAGCTAAAACTAAAGCCTAAAGCTGTTTCTTTATTGTGACAACTGCTGGTGAGACCTCGACAGGGGAAGGTGAGGGGGCAACACAGGGTCACGTCTCTGATAAGCAACACATGTCTCAGCACTGACTTTCTGAGAAAAACTCTCTCACAAGCTGATACAGGAACAATRTGTGAGCTAAACGGTAAACATCATTGAAAGGAAAGTTTCACAGACCGGCACCTTTACTTTTTTCTATTGTATGATGACTGATAAGCAGTGGCACAGAAAACCAAAAAGTTTACTTTGATAACTCATAATTTGCTAACTAAAAATAAACTGGTAAACAGGTTTTCTAAAATTAGTGAACACTAATGCTAAACAAGTAAAAACTAGAGAAATTGCATTTCCAGCAAAAATGCTAGTGTGAATGCTTCATGCTGAAAACTTCAGCTGAAAGCTGCTGAAATTGAGCTGAAAACATTTAATAGGAAAATAGTGCTCATTTTGAAAAGCTGAAAGGAGCAAAAAAGCCTGACTGCAGAAAAACAGTAAAAAGGAACACAAATCTAGTTGAAAACAGAAAACAGCTAAAAGCTAAGAGCTAAAACAGCTGATTTTGGCAGAAAACATCTATGAGAAGCATAAATAGCACAAGGTAGCAGAAAAAAAGCATAAAAATAAAAAAGCAGAAGAATGGCAGAAAGAAGCAGATCTATAGCTAAAGTAGCATAAAATAGCTAAAATTAGCATAAAATAAGCTAAAGGTAGCAGCCACAATTTGAAATTAGCACCCAACTGAAATAGTTAAAGTTGAAAAATAGCTAAAACTGAAAAAAAAAACCTGAAAAAAAAATCATAAAATTACATAAAAGTGATCATTTGTAGTAAAACAGCTGAAATTTTCAGTAAAACAGCTAAAACGTAGCTGGTAATTAGGAAGCATAAGGAGCACAAGTTTGCTGAACTCAGTGGAAAAAATTTGTAATAGCTACAAAAATGGTATTTAGCTCAGAAAAGCTAACTTTAGCTATATCAGCTAAACATTAGCTAAAATTTCAGCAAATAGCTGAATACAGCAGAAAGCACAAGAAGCCTAAATAGCACAAAGTAGCAGAAAAAAAGCTCAAAAAGTAGAAAAAAGCAGAATATTAGCTGAAATAGCAGAAAATAACTGTTAGTGCAGAAGCTTATTTGCTGAACAAAAAGTCAGCTGACTAAGTGTTTTTTTTTTAATATCCAAAACATTTTGGGAAAGAGAGCACAATCACTCATACAGATAAAGATTTACACTCGATTTAGAGCTGAGTTCACAGATTTTTCACCCTTAAACTTTTGTTAAACATAAAATCTCAGCTGACTGAACCTTATTTATAGAGCCTGTTGAATTCACTTCAGAAAAACAGAACAAGAAGTAAAGACAGTAAAGTTTGTTCAGTTGTTCGGGGCCTCTTCAATGCAGATTTAATAATTAATCAGAAAGTAAACAGAAGCTTACTGTAGTTTCAGAACCTTTAAATCCAAAGAATAATGTTCATTTTTCTCCCACAGCACATATAGATGTGAAGAAGTTGGCAGCAGGTCCAAATGTCCACACATGCATCTGTAACTTGTGTGAAACTTGCTTTATGTCCTTTTCAGTCTTGTAATCAATAACCTTTTTTTTCAGCTGGCAATATAAACAGCCCATTAATTTTCCATGCAGGCATTTTTCTAGGCTTTTCCCTGAATACTGCAAACTGAAACTGCTTTAAATCACAGCTCAGGGGCCTCTGGTGTGTTTTTATTGAGTAACTGATGTATTACTTTTTAATTATCCATTCTTCTTCTGCTGCTGCTGTTCGCAAAAGTCCATTTCAAGCGCAGTGGAATATAGTGTCTGCCTTCAGGAGGAAACTCAGTAACAACATTGCATCAGAAATTATGATGTGTGTCCACCTCCTGGTAAAATCTGCTGTTTTGTTGCTTTTTAATATGAATTTTCCATCTAAACCCATTAGATGTGCACAGGCACTGACATGTTGTCCCATAATGTCTACTACCTGGTAGGCAGTGTCCCCCAGTGGTTTATAAAACAAGATGTAAACATGAAGGGAACTGGGTCAGATGTAAGACTGCTGGTGGTGCCTCTTTGGCCAATCAGTAGCTTTGGGATTTCTCATTGGTTGAATATGAGCTGTCACTCAAAGATAGATAGATAGATAGATAGATAGATAGATAGATAGATAGATAGATAGATAGATAGATAGATAGATAGATAGATAGATAGATAGATAGATAGAT
>NW_013952454.1:1761095-1773087 GCF_001266775.1 Austrofundulus limnaeus | reverse complement strand
AATTTGCTCCTTTTAAAAGTATTTCAAACAATAATAACCAAATAATAAAAAGAAATTAATATTCTGAATGTTCAATAAATAAAGTGTATAAAAAAGTCACAGGTGAACGTAATTTATTGTAATTTAGTTTACTTGTATTTTGTCGTATATAGTGAATTTTATTTTATTTTTAAAACTAAGAACAGAACAAAAGAACCACTGTTCAGAACCCCCTCAGTGCCCTGCTGTACCCAGCTGACACCCATAGGTGGCAGGGCAGCTCCGCACCTCCGGGACGAGGGGGACGGACGAGCCAGCGGACTGCTCTCTGATTGGTCGGTTCAGGCCTCTTGTGCCCGCCTCCTCCCCCTCCCTCTTTCCCCTCTCTCGCTCTCTTCTTTTTTTCCTGGCATGACCTTTTTCCCTTGGCAACCACTTCCTCTGAGCATCATCGGCCATCTTTAATGTGAAGTCATTCATGAAAAAGTTGTCCAGACCGCTGAAAAACGTCTGCTTGAGCGCACCGAGCAGCTGCGGACTGACGGTGGGGTGCGCGCGGCCAGCTTGCGGGCAAGAGACGCCGAGAGCAGCACCGCAGCAGTCAGACTGTCCGCGGGGATAAAGTAAACACCGAGAGAGACGCACAGCGTACGTTGTTCATTATCTCTGACGGGGTGTTCAGGCGCCATTTCCTTCATGTCTGTCGGCTGCTGTGTGTCAAATACCTGAAGTGTCCTCGTGAACATGTCGCGTGTCGACGTGAGGTGATGTCCTCAGAGCAGAACAGCAGGTGGAGCGCTGAGATAAAAGAGATAATTGTGTGAAAGGCGCCTCTCCTCACTGCCATGTTGGAGCAGAGCTGCTCCTGGAGCTAAATGTTTGATCTTAATCTCAAATCTTTGCGCTAATCGTTAGTGTGAGTCACTTTCACACTGTTTTCATGTTGTTTTTTAGTTCCCTGCATTCTCTGAAGTCTGACTTCTTCTGAAAACTTTGTGCTATTTTAGCCTTTTTATGCATCAAAACATTCAGCTCATTGTGGAGATGGGATGGATGCTGGGACTTTTTTTTCGCAACTTTTTATTTGTTTATTTTTTACTTTTCAAAATATTTACCTTTTATTTACAAATGTTTTTCTATTAAACTTCATTCTTAGTCATAGCTTTTAGCATTTTCATAATTTTAGCAAAGATTTTTCAATTTTTGACTTTTAGTTAGGATTTAGCTTTTTCTTTAGCTAGCCTTCAGCTGCTTTTAACTTTTAGTTATTTGTAGCTTTGAACTAATCTTTTGCTTCTTTTAGTTTCTAGTTAGCATTTAGCATCACACTAGCCTTTAGCTAGTGTTTTTCTAGTCTTTACTGTTTTGCTCATTTTGGCTTTTAGCTAAGATTTTGCTGCTTTTAGTTAGCTTCAGTTACCTTTGACTTTTAGCTCAGCAACTTTTAGTTTTTAGCTTTTCTTTTTCCATCTTTAAGGTGGCTTTTTGCTATGTTTAGCTTATAACTAATCCTTTGCTAATTTTAGTTCTTAGCTACTCTTTAGCTTTTTGCTACTATTTAGTAATTTTTAGCTAGATTTTTTTCTGTTTTGACTTACTTTTTCTCATTTGCAACAAAGCTAGGTTTTTGCTTTAGTTTCTAGATAGCATTTAGCTTATTTTAACCTTTTGCTAGCATTTTGCTAGTATTCATTTTAGCCAGTGTTTTGCGCTTTTGACATTTTGCTTGGATTTTGCTTCTTTTAGCTAGCCTTCAGCTGTTTTAAACTTTTAGTTGTTTTTAGCTTTGAACTAATCTTTTGCCTCTTTTTGTTTCTAGCTAGCATTTAGCATCACACTGGCTTTTAGCTAGCATTTTTCTTTATCTACTATTTTGCTCATTTTGGCTTTTAGCTACGATTTTGCTTTTAGTTAGCCTTCAGCTACCTTTGACTTTTAGCTATTTGCAACTTTTCTTTTAGCTTTTCTTTTTCCAACTTTAAGGTGGCGTTTTGCTTTGTTTAGCTTTTAACTAATCCTTTGCTAGTTTTATTTCTTAGCTACTCTTTAGCTTCTTGCTACTATTTAGAAATTTTTAGCTAGCCTTTTTTCTGTTTTGACCTACTTTTTCTCATTTGCAACAAAGCTAAGTTTTTGCTTTAGTTTTTAGATAGCGTTTAGCTTATTTTAACCTTTTGCTAGCATTTTGCTAGTTTTCAATTTTAGTCAATGTTTTGCCTTTTTGGCATTTTGCTAGGATTTTGCTTTTCTTTAGCTTGCTTTCATCTGCTTTTAACTTAGTTATTTTTAGCTTTGAAATAATCTTTTGCATTTTTTTAACATCTAGCTAGCATTTAGCAACACACTAGCTTTTAGCTAGTGTTTTTCTAGTCTTTATCTACTGTTTTGCCTTTTCGGCATATTGCTAGGATTTTTGTTCTTTTATTTAGCCTTCAGCTGCTTTTAACTTAGCAAAGTATTTGCAGCTTTTAGGTTTTAGTTACTTTTTTCCAATTTTCAGCTGATGTTTTACTGCTTGTACCTTTTATAACTAATCTTTTGCTACTTTTAGTTCCTAGCCAGTCTTTTGCTAATTTAACTTTTAGCTCACTATTTGCAGCATTTAGCTACACCTTTTCAACTTTTAGCTGGCTTTTTGCCTTTGCTGCTTTTTGTTCTTGGCTAGTCTTTACTACTCTTAGCTTGTTGCTACGATTTTAGCTTTTAGATAGTGATCTGCTTCTTTTACCTTTTGCTACTTTAGTTCAAGCTTCTTGTGCAAATTTTAGACAACATTCAGCATTCACTGCATTTTTGCAGAAAGTGCATTTTTTTGCAGTCTTCTAAAGGTTGATTTAACTTTTGTTTTTTTACTCAATCATTGTGACAGAATGAGAAAGAAGCAGACAGCCAAACCGCGGAAGGCTGAGGAGACTGCAGAGGTCCAAGAGTTTGCAGTGGAGAAGATAATTCGGCGCAGAGTGTTAAACGGCAGAGCAGAGTACTTCCTGAAGTGGAAAGGCTTCACAGAGTGAGTGAGCTTTGTTGCCCAATCAGCCGCTCTTATTGTGAAAGAATGAAGGTTTCCTGCTAACACGGCTTACCTGCTCCGTCTGGTTACAGCGCAGAGAACACGTGGGAGCCAGAGGACAACCTGGACTGTCCTGAGCTTATAGAGGAGTTCCTGAGAGACGCACCTCTCTCGGAGGAGAATGAGGAAGTGCTGAACGAGCCACCGTTTGTTCCCAAAGAAGAAATGACCGAGCAGGAGACAGAAAATGTGAGTGTGTGAGAAACGGACAGGTGGAAGTGTCTGAATGTGTTGTTTCCATGTTATTTAGAGCGCTGGTATGTCTAAATGTGCTTAAAAGAAAGAAACTGAGAACCATAAGGAACTTAAGTTCTTTTTTTTGTGTGTATAATGAGTCAGAACCAGAACTTAAGTCTGGTTTATCTGGTTCTTTGTCACTTTGTTCTTGCTGCGTTTTTAACAGTTAAACATGAAACTAAATGGGGCGTGAAGGTGATTGGTTTTGCAACTCTCCTGAAAGTGAAAGTGGTTACAATTTTTTTTCCTCCACAACAGGCACACACATAAAAAAAATAGTACCACTTGCAGGGAAGGACGTCTTTATAAAGGATTTAATAATAAACAACAGTGTTCATATAATGAAGCAGGCTCACTATTTGGCATGATCACGTGCTGTAATTTTATTAAATCTTTTATGATTTGGATTTTAAATATCAAACTTAAGTTTTTATATATATACAAAGTATGTTTTGGCAGATGGAGATATTTAGCTTAAAGCACCATGAAGCTAATTAATGAGTCTTCTTTCAGCTGTTCCCTCTTCTGGGGTTGCCACAGCGAGTCATCCCCCATCTTGTCTGTTTCCTGGCAGCTACATCTTTATCATGCTTCTACCAATATATCCACTGTACTACCAACAGTAATGTACAACAAATAGACTCCCAAGAAAATAAAGCATTAGGAATAATTTATTTATAGGCTCTTATTTGGAATTGGTACCAATAATCCATATATAGACTGATAATAAACCCTTATTTTATTCAACAGACCAGCAGCAGCATGGTCCTCAAGCCAGACGAGGACGAGTCGGACGCCCCGGTGGACCTCAGCACCTACCTCGAGCCTGAATGCATCATCGGCTCCACAGACAGAAAGGGAGAGCTCATGTTCTTAGTCAAATGGTAACTTTGCTGCTTCCTTTTTACGCTGAATAAAACACTATCTCATGACTATTTGTGTGATGTTAAAGTAATGAACATCCACAGTCAAATTAGCATATTATTAGTCTTTAGCAAACAGATGCATTAGATATCAGATGTGTAAAAATGTTTTATATTAATGTTGCAGGAAAAAAAACTAAAGTTAAAGGCCTCATGTTCCAGGGATCCATGATTAGTTGTAACATTAGACTTTATTTGATAAACATTTATTTTAACTGTAAAAGACTGTATAAAAACTGTGGGATGTTTAGTTTTTATATTTTTTTAAACTAAAATTTAAAAAAAATTACACGGACTGAGCCATTTTATTTATATGCAAAGCGTTCTGGGTAAATGATGATGTGGATAGGTCCTCGGTGCGAGGCTGCTAGCGAGCTATATCCACCCTGAAGGTTAATCTTGGACAATATCTGATGATCGACTCTTTTAAATGAAACCAGAGAGCGTTGAYAGAGAGGAGAAGGTAGAAATGACTCAGCCTGGAACTGAAAATATGGATGGAGGACAAAAGAGCTGCTTCATGGAAGAAGTACCTCAGCTTAGCCTGTTGGCTTTAACATTAGCCTCGACGCTATATTGCCTTATGTATATTAGCTCAGCGTTACACATTCTCCTCTCGTCACTGAGGTCCTCCATCCACATGACAGAGAGAGGAACACAAAAATGACTCAGCTGCAACTGAAAATATTGATGGAGGACCTCAGTTTAACTTGTTTGTCGTGCTAGCACCGAGCTAATACATATAAAGCAATATAGCATCAGCGCTAATGCTAAAGCTATACATATGTATATAAATAAATAAAAATAATCTGTTGGCGTTTGGCAAACAGACCAAAACATTAGCTGTACTGCTTGCCAATCTGCTAACTAAAAAAAATAGCTACACAAAACCACTAAACAGGCGAGAAATGAGTGGAAGCTAATGCTAACTGATAGCCGCTCAATCCTTCGGGATAAGACCATATAAACTGAATAACTACATCTCCCAAAGTGCTTTGGTGCATTTTCCCTGAAGTTACCCCTTCGGACCATATTACAAGGATTTGAGTGGACGAAGGCGACTTTCACCCAGTTGAAGGCTAACGCAGGTGGACACACAAAATGCTGAAGATGCTACACACAYGCAAGGTGCTTGAAGCAGGCATACAGCACCACGTGTGAGGGGATAGTTGTTTTCGTTATTGGACTTCGTTAGCAGAACAAAATTTAGCAGAAGCTAGTCAGTTGATTTCTAAAGGTGGCAAAAATGCTAATTCGCTAAATTCAAAGTTATCTTTGCTAGTTTCCACTAGCCCACCACTAGTAGCTCTTAGTGTGTTTTGTGAATTAGGTGTGGTGGTCATCTTGAATTGGATACAGTAAAAATAATAATCAGCTTTAGTTGTTCTTTTTGATCTGTCTGTCATCTATCTTCTTGTACGGTCAGAGTTAGGTTAAAACGTAAGTTAAAAGTCAGAGTTGTTACTCAGATGAAATACAGTCGTATGAATTTTATAGTTATTTGGCTTTTTTGAGTTTGAACAAAGAGGAAGTGAAACAAAAAGCACATTTGTGGAAATAAGCAACTGAGTTGTCAAACCTCAACTTCCTAATGTGAACTAGTTTGCAGGGTTCTGTATGATTCCTTAAAGTTTCCTGTTTAATGTCATGACTGGATTACAACACATTTCATTCATCACAGATTAGCAGCAGTTCTTTATTTTCACATTTAAACGTCTCCCTTCTAAATTTTGAAAAAAAACAAAAAAAAAAACCTATGCTGTCTAGATGAGGTGCACTTCCTCCAGCCCAGCCACGGAGAGCTGCCTGTCTCACATTTCTGTGCTGCAGCCATTTTTTTTCAGCTTAAACATGCCCACAAAGTTCTGGCCAATCACAGGATACTTGACGCATGCAGGGTGTCGTGCACAGAACCGGTTATCAGAGGTGGTCCGAACACAAAAAGATGCWATTTTTTTGTTACGTAATCACAGCGTGGCACTTCTCACAAAATACGTCAAAAAAGATACATATCAATACACAGAATGACAAAAAAAATCAGCACATTAAAAAAACAATTCCAGTAAAAACTGTGACGCCTCAACACTTCAAAGTGATTTTTATTGCCCAACAGAAACACTTTGTAAGTTATTGGTCTGGTTCAAACCTTTTAGTGCTTGGACAGGTCACTAACAAAGGTCACCTTTAACAAAGTCCAGCTCTTTGTTGATGAACGTATYTTTAGACGCGTAAATGTGTGGGTTTTAGAAGATGACATCATTCAACACATTTTTTCACAGCAGAAAAGTGTAAAAAAAAACACGACTTTTTGTCATAACTGAACAGTGGCGAAACTTACAAAGCAATGCATCTTTTATAAATCAAGATTTCTTTTTCTTTTTTTTCTCCTTTGAAAATTATGCTTTTCCTGTTCTATATGATCTTATGTGTTTAAAAACGAAACTAATAGTTACTTTGGGGAGTTTAAAAGTATTTTGTAGGGATGCACCGATATGAAAATTTCAGCCGATATCGATATCCGATATATAATTATTGCTGTTATGGCCAATAATTGATATTTACTGATATTACACAAACACACAAATTATATTACACATATACGCACAAACACACTTGGGTCTTTTTTTTGATACTATAAATAAACAACCAGACCTCTGTCATGGCTCCCTACTTCAGTTATTCCTGGCTGTGCAGCGTCAATATCACTATCCTGATCAAACAGATACCACTCAACCAAACATCTCCCCTCCCAAAACAGAAACACGAAGATAAAACGTGGGAAATCAATATCGGATGTTAATATCGGTCCAGTTTTACATATCGGACCGATCTTCTAAAAAATAACCAATATGGACMGATACCGATATTAATGCCGATATATCGAACATCCCTAATATTTTGATTTAGATTTCAATTCTTTTTACTTATTTTTTTATATCGTTTTGGTCATCCAGCATTTTTATAGATATTCCTTTTAATTATGTAAATAATAAATTTATTTTTCTGTATGTTTTTCTAACTACTTGTTCTTCTACATCTAGCCTTTGCTACTTTAGCTTTTAGTGCAACTTTTAGTTAACCTTTAGCTATTTTCAACTTTAAACTAACCTTGCTGGTTTATGCTAGTGTTCTGCTACATTTACTGTGTAGCTGGCCTTTTGCAACTTTTAGCTATTTAGATAACATTTTGCTCATTTTGGCTCTTAGGCTAGTGTTCTGCTTCTTTTAGCTAGCAGCTCAGTTTCTGGTTCTTCAGCAATGTAAACAGTCACTCAGCATTCTTTATGTATAGTCAGTGATTGTCTGCTGAGTTTCTGCAATCCAAGCTGTCAGATATCAATCAATCAAAATTTATTTACAAATTTCACAGGATTTACAGAAATACTTCAGAATAAGTTGTGTATAATTTCATTTGTGAGATTTTGTAAAAAGGGATTTACATAATTTACAAAATCTCACAAAAATGAAATAAAACACATGCAACTTATTCTGAAGTGTTTCTGTAAATCCTGTGAAATTTGTGAATAAAATKTGATTGATTGATATGTGAGCTGCTGTGCTGTTTAGAAGGCGAGGCCTCCTCACTGGTTCTCTCTCCTCCTCCCGCAGGAAGAACTCTGACGATGTTGCGCTGCTGCCGGCCCGTGAAGCGAGCGCCAGGTGTCCCCAGGTGGTCATTGACTTCTACGAGCAGAAGCTGAGTTGGCACGATGGAGACGAGGAGCAGTAAAAACAACAAAATAAGAAAACAAAGGCGGGTTGTGATGCGAAGGACCACTAAGCAGCTGTGCTACCACCTAAAGCTTAGTTTAACCTGGGTCAGCTGACATGAAAAGCACGCTGCGTGAAGTCACGTCCCGCTGCAGGGAGAGTTTCAGACCCTGACAGGTGCCAGATCCTCGGGGAGGAATTAAAATGCTTTTCGCCCCGTGGCGCTCAGGAAGGTCACGTTGTCTTTGAGGACAGCAATGAAGACAAACCCCCTCAAAACAACCAACTTTAGTTCTGAGCAGCTGACTTGACTAACCTGTTGCAGCTTTTATCTTGTCATTATGTAGCAGACTCGATCACTGTGGAAGTGTGTTTTATGTTTTTTACAACACTGAATAATTTAGTTTTTTAATCCTTTCTTTGAGCAACACATATCCTGCAAGGGATTCTTTTATTTCCTGTTAGCAGGGTGAGCTAACGTCTGCTCAGTTTGTACCTTTTTAGTGCTGAAAGTTGTTGACCCTGTTTGAAATATTGCTGTAGGTGGTCTTTAACCTTTATTGTTTTTGTATGAACCTTGTGATTAATTTAAAAATGGCAAGAATCCATATAATCATTCAACTGCCTGTTTCTCTTTGTTATTTTATTTAATCAAATGTTTGGTGCTTTAACCCAAAGTGAGTCCTGGTAGAATTGTTCAAAACATTTAATTTCTAAAGTCGAATAGAGACCTTTGCACCCATTCAACATGAGACTCTGTGCCCCTGTGATGAGCAGGATAATTATTAAATGTAGCACTTAAGTTATATAAAGCAGGGCCATTGTTGTGTACTTGATAATTGTATTTTTTTTTAAGTTTTTGTTTTTACACGTCTGTTATGCGACACCCAGCTGAATCGCCTTTAAACATCTTGTACCAACTACTGTAAWTGTTGACCACAGATCTGTGAAGTCTGTGAATAAAAAAACTAATATTTCAACTCTTTTTATTCCTCTTTATTTGCTTTGATAGAAGAAAATAATTTCTGAACTTAAAGGTTTATTTTAATATTAAAGGCCTGTCACCTCCTTTCAGGCTATTGTTTCAAATTAACACCCTATGTTAAGAAAAAACAAGAGTTCTAGGCGTTTTGGTCAAATCTTGAAAAACTTGTTTAGTTTCAAGTAAAATTGCAAGAACTGAGAATGGCTAAGCGACTACCACTGGAGCGGTCTAGCCACTTTTTGGTATYGRCTAACATTGCTAAGCTGTGGYGGCCATCTTGAATCAGGTTCACTCCAAAGATTTACCAGTAGTAGACGTGTAACCATAACTAACCAACAAATAAGTAACCAAAAACTTTAAAAGTTTAAATTTGTCTAAAGAAGTGTCAAACTCCTTTTCACTGAGAGCCACWTGAGCATCATGGTGACCCTCAAAGGGCTTAACTTCAATGTTTCATGTTTAACAGAGGTTTGCTAACAATAACTGAGCTGTACATGGTATTTTCTGCATTAAAACATGTCCTCAAACACTGAAAATTACTATTTGTAACTAAATTTAAAACAAATATTACAGAAATACTAGTAAAAGTAAGACTCTTGCTGGTGAGTTATGATGAGAAGCTGCCATCTTGAATTCTGAATTTTCCTACTTTGCGACGGCAGGGAATTTCCACTTTAAATTTACAACCCGTAAGTGGGAGATTCCCACTTCCCAGTTCAACTGGGCCGCAGCAAAAGTAGCTGGCGAATGTGCGGTGGAATGGAGATTTTATACGGCAAATTTTCACCGGCCACTAGAGATGTGACAATCCACATTTCTTTAGTCCTCGTATTTTTGATTTCCTCCCTGAACGCAGAGACCATCGCTCCTTTGCTTTTTCACAGAAAACAGGCAGAGGGGGTGAAGTACAACAGCTCAGGGGGAAATGAGATGTGGGTTCTGCTTGACRAAACACAAGGTACCACTCACGTGACAGAACTAGATTTATCCATCTACCTATACCTACCATCTACCCAAACATCCAAATGAGGTCTCTTGTTCAAAATTGACAGAGGTCTATAAAGTACTTTAAAAAATAAAACTAAGTAAAAGTAAAATTACATGAACAGAAAATGACTTTGGTAAAAATAAATTTCACTGATGAGAAAACTACTCAAGTAAAAGTTATAAAACCTCACAAAAATAAGGAAAGTAAAAGTAATAGTTTTTTTTCCCTCATCTTCCCTTGTGTGGTTTTTAGTTTTTCTGTTGTTAAAGGTAGCGCAACTGCGTTTGCTGCATGACCAGTTTCACCTGTTCCCCCATGTTTGCCTTGTATGTCTTCTTGAATGGGTGTTTCTTAACTGCCCCCTCCCCACTTCCCTGAATGTACAGCACCTTGTGAATTTATTTCTGTGAAAGGCGCTATATTTTTACACACTTTCTAAGAAATAAACTGTTGAATTTACTGAACCAAACTGGTTCCACTAAACCAGGTTGAGTAAATTGAGCAATATATGTATATTATTTGCTCAATTTACTCAACTAGGCTTAGTGGAGCCAGCTGACATGACTTTTTGAGTAAATTCAACTCTTCATTTTTTTGGAGCAAACATCTTTCATGATGAGTTCAAACATATTTAATTTCGTAACAAGTAAAGTAGGTGTTACATTTTAAACTGATGAAGTAAAAGTATCATTTTTAGCTTTTAAAATGTAACAAAATAAAAGCAAAAGTAGCCATTTGAAATAATAATCCTCAAAAATACTACTTAAGTGTTGTAACAAAGTAAATGTCCTTAGTTACTAGAAAACCTCTGAAAATTGAACGACTCTATGAAACAAACAGATCCCTTCAAAGAGCAATTTGTCCAATTTCAGCCGGCTACTTTTGAACCAGCTAGTGATAGGACGTCATCTTTTTGCAGTTAAAATAATCAACATGCTGGCTTTAAGCTCATTTTAAGACATTACTACATCTTTGAAGTTCTCACGGGCAATATAAAATGCAGTGGCGGTATCTTAGTATTTGCAAACATCTAATGATTTTCTAAAAGTTGTACTAGCATCTGTGCAGTGATTCATGACAAGACGTTTTATTAACTTAACAAACAAAGCTTATCTCCTGCCTGTCACATTCAGCTGCAGGTGATAAATGTTTCAGTCTCAGATGTTTGGATTGATCCCGGACAGAACCAGGTCAACAAAGCGGTGTTTCGTAGAATTTGTTTGACTTTTACTGACGTGGGAAGGGCCTGGTCTTGTGACTTTGTTTGGAAACCTTTGGTCTTTGACAGTAAAAAGTGAAAAATCTGCACAAAAGCTGAACACATAGCTTCCTGTCTAGTTGGAGGTTTTCTTAGTTTCAGTCTTTGGACATTTTGGACGACGAAGGAAGAAACTGGCAGAAGAATGATTCAGGTATTTTAAGAAAGACCTTTTAAAGCTGTCTGATTTAGTCCTGAAAAACATGTTTACTCCTTTTTTTTTCTTTGTGCTTGTTGGATTTTCCGATCCTGGTTTTTTTTAAGCGTGCAGTTGTCATTGCACTTCCTCAGTGCACCAATAAAAGCCTTCCTGTTTTTGTTGCAACACAGTGCCCTCAGTTCAGCGTCTCTCCTGCCTTCTCCATGCAGCAGGTGGTCAGTGTTTGGGTGCGAGACCCACGGATACAGAAGAATGACTTCTGGCATGCCTACATAGATTATGAGATCTGCTTACATGTGAGTATAATGATCAGTGTTGTATAAAGTAGCACAAAGTGATACTTGAGTAAAAGTACAAGTATCTTACCAAAAAATTACTTTAGTAAAAGTTAAAGTCTCCTTTAGGAATATTACTCAGTGTTGTATAAAGTACCACAAAGTGATACTTGAGTAAAAGTACAAGTATCTTACCAAAAAATTACTTTAGTAAAAGTTAAAGTCTCCTTTAGGAATATTACTTGAGTGAAAGTCTTAAAGTATCTGATATTTTTTGTACTTAAGTATTAAAAGTAAATGTATTGATTTAAAATGAGCAGTTAGATTTTACGTAATTAAAATAATAATTTGTTAAATTTAGGATGCACTAGTCCAGCTGTTTCAGTTTATATACATATATCAAGGC
>NW_013952454.1:1758154-1761002 GCF_001266775.1 Austrofundulus limnaeus | reverse complement strand
GTGTTGTATAAAGTACCACAAAGTGATACTTGAGTAAAAGTATAAGTATCTTACCAAAAAATACTCTGGTAAGTTAAAGTCTCCTTTAGGAATATTACTCAGTGTTGTATAAAGTACCACAAAGTGATACTTGAGTAAAAGTATAAGTATCTTACCAAAAAATACTCTGGTAAAAAAGTCTCCTTTAGGAATATTACTCAGTGTTGTATAAAGTACCACAAAGTGTTACTTGAGTAAAAGTACAAGTATCTTACCAAAAAATTACTTTAATAAAAGTAAAAGTCTTCTCTAAAAATATTACTTGAGTAAAAGTCTTAAAGTATCTGATATTTTTTGTACTTAAGTATTAAAAGTAGATTTCTGACAGAAAATCTACTTAAGTGTTAAAAGTAAAAGTACTGAGTAAAAGTGAGTGGTTCGATTTTCCAAAATGACATTTATTGGGAGGTGACTTCTCAAAAAAAAGTTTTTTTTCTAACAGCGTGCAGCTGTGATGGGTTGTGTACAAACTAATATAGTGTCAGAATGGTATATATTTATACTTCTCATCCAACCACAATTAAAAATCACTCTATCCAGGAGACACAATTTATTAGGATAGTATTTTTTAAGTAATAACTCAGAATAAAATGGGAGAAACRACTTTCTACTTGTTTAGAAATGTGATGAGTAAAAGTAAAAAGTAGGCTGAAAAATAATTACTCAAGTAAAATACAGATACCCAAAAATTCTACTTAAGTACAATAACAAAGTATTTGTACTTAGTTACTTTACAGCTCTGATAATGATAAAGACATTCAGTTAAGTGTGTATTTGTGTGATACCCGTGTAGTTCTACAACACGACTCGTAATTAATTTTTTTCTCTCTCAGACCAGCAGCGTCTGCTTCACCAAGAAGACTTCGGCTGTGAGGAGGAGGTACAGCGAGTTTGTGTGGCTCAGGCAGAAACTGATGGCAAATTCCCTGCTAATGTAGGTGACTCTTAACAGATTCATTTCTGTTTGAAACTCTCAGGTTAAATGGTTCCCATCTTTTTTTTTCCTTGCAGGACAAACCTGCCAGATCTGCCTCCTAAAAACCCTTTCTTCAGCCTGAACAACGCCCATCAGATCACAGAGCGGATCAAAGGACTCCAGAAGTTTTTAGAACAGTAAAAAAAACATAATAAATAAAATAAGAACTTTGACTTTATCACAAACTTGACACAACTGGTTCACACCGGTTAAGAACTGCACACCGCAGGACTTTTCACTTCCACTGGCAGTAAAAAAAACATGTTTATCTTCCCAGAGTCGTGCAGAACCCTCTGCTGCTGTCCGACAGCTGCCTGCACCTCTTCCTGCAGTCTCGGCTCAGCGTGGCCAAGATCGAGGCCTGTGCTGTGGGAAGGACCCACTACTCTGTGGCCCAGGCGGTCCAACGCAGCGGTTTGAGGAGATTCCACTCTGAGGAGGACGTGCAGAAGGACCTCAACACATCCTGTGACTCTGACTCAGATAGGTAATGCAATTCTGGTCTTTACTCTATGTTGTTAGGGAAGTCCTGACCAGAGGGGGAAAGTCCACTATTTCAAACCCTCTGATAAAACAGTTTAACACTGGAAATAATCCCTGTTGTGTTTTCCAAATCAGCAGTGGTGGGCACAGCTGTTCATAAAGTTAGCTTTGCTGAATGTCAGTTTACTAACTAAAAGATTTGCTACACGAATGCTAAACCATTAAACATGTAGGAACATTAACAAATAAGAGCTAACTCTTATAAAACCATATAAAAAGAGTAACTACATCTCCCCAAGTGCTTTATGGCATTTTTCTTGCCAAAATCCCAGTTTCTGACCAGATTGCAAGGATTTGAATGGACAGAAGCGACTGTCACCCAATCTGCACACATATTTCCAGCTGAAGGCTGAGTACTAAAGATGCCGCACGCACGCACACACACATCATGTTTCTCTATCTTTGTGGGGACTTTCCATTGACTTCCACTCATTTTTTTTGGTAATTTTATATCCTAACCCTGACCTTTACCCTAAAATTAACCTCACAGGTACCTTACCTGACCCTAAAACTAACCTAAACCCAATTCACACCCTGGTCTTAAACCCAAACCCACCCAAAATCAGCCTTCCAAGTTGTGGGGACAAAACTTTGGTCCCCAGGAACAAAGAACAGAACATTTTTAGAAAAATAAAATGATGGGGCGGCAATTAAAATTTTAATTCTGGTGTTCAAGATTTTTAGATGTTGTTTTAAACAATATTTCCATATTATTCATTATGATTTTTCAAATTAATGCATTTTTCTCTAAATGCTTAATACATTCATTAAGCCTTACATTTTGTAAATACTTTATCATGTTCAGATTTGAATGTATTCAGTGTTTTATTCATGTACTTGGCTTGTCAGTTATAATTTAGAGAATAAATTTTTCAACATACTATAATCTGTTTTTTATTCTGTTGAATTGGCA
Organism: Austrofundulus limnaeus; assembly: GCF_001266775.1. NCBI lineage: Eukaryota > Metazoa > Chordata > Actinopteri > Cyprinodontiformes > Rivulidae > Austrofundulus > Austrofundulus limnaeus. The sequence goes on along the minus strand of NW_013952454.1, from coordinate 1,758,531 downwards.
TCATATATAGTTGTTTAAATTTTAAATTTGGAATCCTGTAGTAGACAAAGCAAAGTTAATTCTCGTATTAAAAGTTTCAACCCTGAGCATCTTTCAAATCRTTCAGTAAACTATGGTACACTGTGTACTTAGAGGTCAAAGTTTCTGCACCGGGTTTAAAATTACATACAGCATTTAGTTTTGCGTATCTTTTACAGTCTACTTGTGGTGAAGTAGGGCCCCCAAAGCAGATCTTGCTTAGGGCCCCCAAATGTCTAGGGCCGGCCCTGGTCCCCACAAGGACCATCTGGTGCCCACAAGGCTGCATTTTCCTGAGAAATCATCCCCACCAAGTAGCAAAAACAAGGACACACACACACACACACACACACACACAC
>NW_013952454.1:1755445-1757714 GCF_001266775.1 Austrofundulus limnaeus | reverse complement strand
GACATAGCAAATCGTGCCAAAAAACAGGTTATATATATAATAAATTGTAACTCATAAATAAGTAAATATTTGTCAAATAGCTTCAGTAAAAAAATGAATGTAAACAAACATATGCACAAATGTGTGCTTTATATCCTTGAAAGTCTCTTCATAGTTTCTGTTCATGTAAAATGTGTCCCTGAAGGAAGAGTGTAACCTGAAATAAAAGCGTGAACTATTCTAGTGAAGACTTTATCTTTGACCATGTCTCATGTCAGTGATGATCACTTTCAGTCCAGACAGCTGCTTATTACAATAATTCAATAAACGCCTTGTTTTATTTGCAGCATTAGGTTAAGGCAAGTGTCTTCACTCAGACTTAAATCTTAATAAAATTAATACCATCACAAATCGCTTGACACACAAATCAATGATGAAATTTGTCGCCAAAAATTTTAATAATGAATTTTATCAAATTGTTTTTGCAGACCTAAAATTTTGTTTTAATTTGATTGTTTGTTTTTTAGCTCGGACTGTAGAGATCCAGAGCAGAAGACCGAGGACTTGGCTATAATAAAATCCAGGAGTGCCRTTGTACTTGATCACAGATCCACCTGCCAGGAGAAGACGTTCAGCTGCTCATCTGAGTCAACATAAAAACTTCATGAGCGAACGGCAGGAAGAAAACTGGAGCGTAATAAATTATTTTCTTTATTTTGGGACCTGAGATGGAAACACTAACTGATTCCTCAGTGTATAATTTAGTGTAATAAAGACCTATAATTTCCTGGAATACACATCACCTGATGCCTTTAATAAATTTGTTTTTCACTAAATGTATCTGATGGTGAGAAGGAACAGTTGTAGCTGTTTTGGTCAAACCTTGTAAATAAATTTGTATAATCTCAGGCATTGTGCGATTTCACATAATGTCACGTGTTGAGGATGATTCTCAGCTACTACCACATCAAACCTTAGCTCTGTATCTGCTAAACTCACTGGTTTAGCCATTTTTGCGTTGGCTAATTGATTAGGTGTGGTGGCCATTTTAAATTGGACTAACTCCAAAAGTTAATTTAAAAAAACTGCTAAAACTGTTGTGTGTTAATGTGCCTGAAGGTGGCAGTGTTGTCACAGTGTCACTATCATTCTGTAACTGTAAATGCTYCATAAAATAAACTGTACAGAAGCAACACGAGCTGTGGTCATTCATACAGTATGTGCATACAACACTATCATATTTCATAAAGTGACACCCTAATAAAGTGTGAGGTGTGGGAGAAGCCTGTCACTGCAGTGCTTAGCAGRATGACAGGTATAATGGGGTCTCTGCAGAGTTTTAACACAGCCCCCCTGCCAGGTGTGTGACTGCTAGGAGCTCCTCTGGGGATCCCCGTGGACCCACTCGTGTCTGAGCAGGCTGCCAGCATCACTCCCTGCTGAGCTGACAAGTCACCCTTTTTTTTTATCTGTCTGTTGGTTTTAGCTGGATTTGTGCTCGTCTGTGTGCACRTGCTGATTGCATGCACCTGATTTTACACAGCCATGCTTATTCAGAGGTAGGCTACTGCGGTGGCCACTAAACAGACTGAATGCCAGCTGACACATCKGCACGGATAATTAAATAAGCTGTTTGACTCTGCAGCTGCTGAGCAGTTCATTATGAATCCACTGAAGCAGGATGCGCCATCTTTCTGTTACTCATGTTAAAGTGAACCAGGAGCAGCCAGGTGGATAGCAGGAGCTAATAGCAAAGATAGTTTTTTTGTTTAGTGAATTAGCCTTTGTTTGTTTTTGGTTTTGTTTGTTTTTGTTTTTTTGTTTGATTTTGGGCTAACTTTGGAAACCATTAGCAGACCAATTAGCTTCCGCTACTAGTTTAATTCAGCTAACTATAAGTCCGCTAGCTACGACGGAGTACTATTAGGGCCACACGAGATTTAAAAAAATTTTTTTTACGAGAATATTATAACATTAAAGTTGTATAAAAATAAAGTCATAATATTATGCGAATAAAGTCGTAATATTACCAGTTTAAAGTCGTAATATTACGAGTTTAAAGTCATAATATTACGAGTTTAAAGTCGTAATATTACGAGAATAAAGTCATAATATTACGAGTTTAAAGTCGTAATATTACGAATTTAAAGTCAATATTAGGGGAAAAGGTCATAATATTGTCTTTACACGAAAAAGCATGCCGTTACCAATGCATTAAAATGAGGAATATTGAGCAACTTGTCAAGTTGTTCTTTAATATTGCTTAAAATAAATAGTTAATCTTTTAGCA
>NW_013952454.1:1737901-1753620 GCF_001266775.1 Austrofundulus limnaeus | reverse complement strand
ATTCAAGATTTTATGTTAGTTTTTTCTAACAAGGTACATGAATAGAACAAAGTGTAATTTAACATTTAATATTTTTTATAATACAAAACATAAAAATATTTATGAAATGTATCTCAAAAAAATTAAGAATAAGTAAAATACGATTAAACAGCAGATTTATTACAAACCTGCAGAAAGCTCAGCACTGGTCATCAGAACAGTGTGTTTGCTGTGGATTGAAATGTAAACATCTAATCTACTCTGGATTAGCCAGTCCTTTTTAAGGGACTGACTCAGGCTGGTAACTTTCTGAACCTGTCACAACTGCTCTGTTGCCAATAACACAACACAAAGCTGTGTGGGCTCCAGAAAAGTCAAAACAAAAAGAAGAAGAAGAAAAAACTGTCATTCAGTGAAATTGTTTGGTTTCAAGTTTGGAGTTTTAACTGAACCAGAAAAGTGTAATTTAGGCCAACATGATGGTATCCACAAAAGCTCTGTCTTTGTTTAATTAGATTAAAGCAGAGGAGTCCACCCAATTTCTCTAATTAGCTCCATGGCATCATATTTTAATGTCCTTAAGTCAGTTTTTGTTTGTGTTGGATGGAGTTTGTCAAACAATAAAACATCTCAAGTTCTCCAGTTAGCTAAAGTAAAAAACCCAAAACAAATGAAGGTATTGAGGGAGATATGCTCCAGCAGAGGCAAATTACAGATAAATCAGATGCTGCTCATGCATTTTAAGTGCCACATTATACAGAATCCATTAGCAGCAGTAGCCGCTCAGCACAATTTCAAATGTTAAATCTCTTTGATTGCAACTTTGCAGGAACCAAGAGGAGCCCACATCAGACAGTCCTAGCTGGACAGATACTGTAGGTGACGAGATGATGAGAAAATATCGGAGTTCGTAGAGTTAACTAACCCTAGAGTGAGCCACACCTATCCCCTCCACTGTTAGCATTTGTGACATCATTGAGGAGCAAAACGGCGACCACACAGGGCTGACAGCTGACATCTACAGTATTTGATTAATCCAACTGGATCTGTGCCACACATCAGCTGGAATCTTTGTGCAGCAAATTCATATAATTGCTAATTATAGTGATTTAATTGAATGATTTAAAAAAGGAAAATATTTATGTAACAGTGATCTAAACCAGACCTGATGTCAGTCAGTGACCTGGACTTTTAAGCTGTTTGAAAAACGATGACTTCAACTATTATTTACCTAATATCTTAAATATGTTCATGCATACCCAGTGATAATGCAGCTAACAATGTTCTCACTAGGTCAGGTTTGTCAAACAGAAACCCTACAGTCAAATTTACATTATTTTACACTGTAATAAATCTGAGGCAAACATGGTAATATTTAATAATATGTGCTAAATTGCATGATTCAGCAGAGTGTTACACTCTATAGCAAATTTAGGCTACAGACACTAATATCTGCTTGCCAAATCAATAATTACTGTCGGCTTTATTTTAAACTGGTGCATTRGTTTCAGTTCTGGTCAGATCACAGCCACATAGAGGTAAATAAGATGAAATCTGCACAGCTTTCTGACATTTTTTTATATACATTAGATATACWCTCTAAAATATTAATAATATTTAAATCAGTGGTGGGGCACAGCTGACTAAAAAGTTAGGTTCGCTACCAAATAATCTGCTACATAGCTAAAAAAAAATCTACTAAATAAAAACTAATGCTAACCTCTAAGACAATGGTTGGTGGAACTGACGCACACCTGTTCTTAGTTTATTAGTTTAATTTGAAGGTGCGGGATCATTTGTGACAAATCGACCAATCGAAACCAGAGTTATAGGCCAGTCTAACTTGTGATACTTCCAGTTTAACCCTTCCAAGATAAAAATTCTTCTTTGACTGAGTTTGTATTTTTATAAATACCGTTTGAAGTTAGACAAACAAATAGCAAATATTTTCTCTATTTTTTTACGTCGTCAATTATTGTATTTGCTACTTAAATATTGTTAAACATTACTTTTTTATTATATTATTATATATTATTCATGTTCAGCACTGCTTGTAAGAGGTGTTATTGTGTTTTAGTTTGGGATAAATGGCATAATAAAATTAGTGAAACCTTTTTTAATAGAAGCTAATTGGTCCAATAACAATTTCCAAAGTTTGCAAAAAAGGCTCATCTGCATAATGAGAAACTAGTTCCGCTATCGTCCTGATGCATCTCAGTAATCCAGGTAGAAAAAAAAAAAAAGTAGGTTCTCTGGATGGGTTCTTCTTTAGTGAAACGTTTCATCTCTCCTCCAAGAGATTTCATCAGTCTGATGAGTTTCAGGTGAACTCAGTCTTATAAGCACAACCTCCACATGGACAAACTGGTTAGTCACATGCAAAAGAGGGCCATCGCCTAACAATAGGCTTTATTAGCTCTATTTAATCACATGCAAAAGAGGGCCATCGCCTAACAATAAGCTTGATTAGCTCTGTTGTTCATAGAAGGTCATGTGCCCCATCACCAGGTCAGGACTCTGCAGTTTACACTCATCTACAGGCCAACAGTCACTCTTTCAGGGATGAAGATGTTCTCATCATTGATAGAGAGGAACGTTGGTTTGAGAGAGGATTAAAGGAAGCCATCTTCGTGAAGAAAAACCATCCACCATTTAACAGAGGTGGAGGCCTTCGTGTCCAGTTGTCCTCCTCCTACAATGTTGTTATTGCAAGTATGACTCAGCCCCCTGTGAGCAAAAGGTGTGAATCAGGGCCCCGATGATACCAACACAAAGAGGGAAAAAAACAAAAACAAGGGGACGTCGAGCCCCGCTTGCATTCACTACATACACATGACACGACATGGGTCAGGTGATGGGGCACATGACCCTCTGTGAACAACAGAGCCAATCAAGCCTATTGTTAGTCGATGGCCCTCTTTTGCATGTGACTAACCTGTTTGTCCATGTGGAGGCAGTGCTTTTATGGCTGAGTTCACCTGAAACTCATCAGACTGAAGAAGTCTCTTGGAGGAAAGACGAAACATTTCACTAAAGAAGAACCCATCCAGAGGACCTTCTCATTTTTTCTTTTTGATAGTTCCACTATTAGTGGATTAACAGAACAGTGCCCACCACTGATTTTCTTTAATATTATCATTAACAGTTTTTACATAATCAGCCCTTACTGTTAGCTATTTTGTCAACATGTACAGTAATGCTAAATCCAGACACATGACGAGTCTGGATAGCGCTGCTGCTAAAGTAGATCACATTCACGTGACCAATCTCACTCCAGCTTTTATATAAATATACCTCCATGAGAAAATGAGATTGCTGTTGGATATTTCCCAAAAAATGATATTGTTTAGAAAAGTGAAAAGGAATAAATGAGAAGAAAGGGCCATATGCTCATACAAAGGGTTACTATTTTACACTAAATATGCAAACAAGCTCAGGCTTATGTTTTACATTTCTAACTGTTGTAACAAATGTTTTATAATAAAATCTAAGGGACTACAGACACCTTACAGCCTGTGTCTTCGGCTGCTTTATTACTCAGTGTAAATACAGTATAAAGGTCGACACAAATACAGATRTGATCTATATATTTGCTCATCTTTACATGAATTTGTGTGTCACAGGATCAAGTACCTCCAGACTCATGTCTTGTTGTGGAGGAGGAGGGATGAGCTGAAGGACAGCTCTTTGGTCAGACCCAGAACGGAGACTCTATACAAGTGATGGCACAGAGATGACAACAGCGTGGGGAAATGGAGGTGTTGGGGGGCATCATCTCCTGGGGGGCCTTCTGWGCCTCACTGCCAGTGTGTGTAAATCAGCAGGCAGCTCACGGCTGCAATGAGGTAGAAAATAAAAAAAACATAAAAACGTCAGGATGAAATAAGAGCTGAGGGGAAATTTTTATGATGAGTCTAAATTCTTCCTGCTCCGCTGTAGATCTGGTGATCGGCTCAGCTTGTTTTTCAAAAGCCGTCCATCATCTCAGTGTCTACATGTAGCCATAAATGAGTCAAATTACTCCAGTTGCTATTCATGTAGCATGCATCTAATGAGCATCCTGGATTTGCACAATATGTGCTCGCCAAACACTGATAGAGCCATGCCAAATTCATTGATATGCACATAAAATGATGTAGAACCTGTCAAACGTCTGCGGCTCTGACTGAAACTTTGCTGGAAACACATTATCAGTTGGAGCCAGAGGCAAAATTATCATTATGTATATACATGTAACACTGATGTTCTTAAAGGGATCCCTGATTAATTGTAACATTAAACTTTATTTGAAAAACGTATATTTTAACTGTAAAATAAAGACTGTAAAAATACTGTAGGCTGTTTAGATTTTATAATTTTTAAACTAAAAGTTTAAAAATATTACATGGACAGAGCCACTTTGACATGCAAAGCATTCTGGGTAAATGATGACGTGGATAGATCACCGGTGCGAGGCTGCTAGCGAGCTATATCCACCCTGAAGGTTAATGTTGGACAATATCTGATGATCGACTCTTTTAAATGAAACCAGAGAGCGTTGACAGAGAGGAGAAGGTAGAAATGACCCAGCCTGTAAATGAAAATATGGATGGAGGACCTCAGTTTAGCTTGTTTGTCGCGCTAGCGCCGAGCTAATACATATAAGACAATATAGCATCGAGGCTAACGCTAAAGCTAACAGGCTAAGCTGAGGTTCTTCCATGAAGCAGCTCTGTTGTCCTCCACCCATATTTTCAGTTAGAAAATTAGAATTTTCAGAAGCGGCCGGGATGARGCTCAGTGCCTCCAAATCCGAGGCCATGGTCTTGAGCCGGAAAAGGGCAGAGTGCCTTCTCCGGGTCAGGGGGGTCACCCTGTCTCAAGTGGAGGAGTTTAAGTATCTGGGGATCTTGTTCACGAATGGGGGAAGAACGGAGCGGGAGATCGACAGGCGGATTGGCGCAGCGTCTGCTGTAAAGCGGGCGCTGTACCGGTCCGTCGTGGTGAAGAGAGAGCTGAGTCAGAAAACGAAGCTCTCGATTTACCGGTCGATCTACGTTCCTACCCTCATCTATGGTCATGAGCTTTGGGTCATGACCGAAAGAACGAGGTCCCGGATACAAGCGGCCGAAATGGGTTTCCTCCACAGGGTGGCTGGGCTCTCCCTTAGAGATAGGGTGAGAAGCTCGGTCATCCGGGAGGGACTCAGAGTAGAGCCGCTGCTCCTCCACGTCGAGAGGAGCCAGTTGAGGTGGCTCGGGCATCTGGTAAGGATGCCTCCTGGACGCCTCCCTGGTGAGGTGTTCCGGGCACGTCCCACCGGGAGGAGGCCCCGAGGAAGACCCAGGACACGCTGGAGGGACTATGTCTCTCGGCTGGCCTGGGAACRCCTTGGAGTTCCCCCGGAGGAGCTGGAAGAAGTGGCTGGGGAGAGGGAGGTCTGGGCCTCCCTTCTGAAGCTGCTGCCCCCGCGACCCGACCCCGGATTGGCGGAAGAAAATGGATGGATGGATGGATGGATGGACACTGAGGACCTATCCATGTCATCATTTACCCAGAATGCTTTGCGTGTAAATAAAATAGCTTCGTCCGTGTTAAAATAAATTTTTAAAAATTTACAAAACCAAACAGCCTACAGTACTTTTACAGTCTTTATTTTACCGTTAAAATAAATGTTTATCAAATAAAGTAATGTTACATTATCATGGATCCCTTTAAACAGATTGTGTAATAAAACACATCTACACAAAGAATTTAAACACCTAAAGTCCCTCAACCAGGCTACTTCTCCATATCCATCTTCTACCACTTATCTGTAGTCAGGTCTCAGAAGCAGCAGGTCTAGGAAAGAAACCGCGACACTTTCCTTCTCATCCTGGGGAACCCGAGGAGTTCCCTGGCTAGAGACGATACATAATCTTTGCAGCAAATCCTGGGTCTTCGCCAGGGCCTCCTACCAGTGGGCCTTGACCAGAACACCTCTAAATGGAGGCCAACTCAGATGCTGGAAACACCTCAACTGACTCTTTTCGATGGGGAGGAGCAGCAGCTCTACTTCAAGCTCCCCCTGATCGATTGATCAATCAATCAATCAGGTTTGTCACATCACATAAGCGCAGGCGTACAGGGGAGTGAAAAACTTTGGTGCAAATTCCCACTTGTATGCAGATTACAATAAATACAAAGAGACAAAAGAAGTTCTGATAAGACTCAAAAAAATAATAAAAAATTAAAAATTGAAAAGACTTCCACTRCACAAACTTATACTGTAAACATACAATATTGCACAGTTGAAGATATATTCTGACACTGTAGTTATATTATGATTGTATTTTGTGCATCAAAAACAAATAGATCATGGTGATCCTCACCCTATCTGTAAGGCTGAGCCCAGCCACCCTAAGGAAGCTAATATCGGCTTCTTGGATCTTGGATCTCCTTTTGGTCATGATCCACACCTCATGACCGTAAAGGGTTGGAATGTAGACAGACCTGTAAATCAAGAGCTTTGCCTTTTGACTCAGCTCTTTCTTCCCCTCGACTGGCCAAATCAACGCCCTCATCACGAAGGCCGAGGCCCCAATCCATTGATCTATTTCCTGCTCCATATTACCCAGTTAAACTCCTCCACTGGAAGCAGAGACACAAGTATGGATCTGACTCTCAACACCTCACACATGATCAAGAAAGCYCAGCAGAGAGTACACTTTCTCAGGAAGCTGAGGCACTCCCCCGCCATCCTCATAACCCAGGGCTATTCAACTAAAGTGCTCCGGGGGCCACAGGTCAACAGCTGAGGGGGTCGAACATTCAGCAGTTAAAGTTATTATGTAAATAAACCAAGTTTTACAAAGATCTGTTACTTTTGAAATWGTTTATTTTGCTGCATTTAATCATGAATACAACATACAGAACCCTATAAATGTAGTGATAAACCATCAAAAAAAGAACACATTATGCTTCCTATTTGACACAAATATTATTGACATCTGACTTGCCAAAATTTTAAACCAATTATATTTTCACTTTTGTAGTTTTATCTTCAACTACTTGTAATTTTACCTGACTTGAGTGTGCATTGAAATGGTTTTTACTAGCTTGTAGCCAAGATCCAGATGTTTCTAGATACCAAAAAATGTCTATTTTTAACTAGTAGAAAACCGGGGATTTGGGCTTAAGAGATGAATGAACCAGTTGGCGGGCCGAACTTTGGTCACTCGTGGGCCGCCAGTTGAATAGCCCTGCTCATAACCTTTTACCATGGCACTATTTAAAGCATCCTTCTGACAGGACGATCCTGCACCATGTGGTGAGAATAACTGGGAGAGTCTCGCTCTCCTACTTAATGCTCATTAACAAAAAACTCCATGTTGTAGAAGATTCTGTTCATCCTGTCCAAAAGCTATTTAACCTCCTGCCTGACTAACAATTCCTCAGGTGATAAGGCTGCTAAATTTGTCTCTTTATWCTGACCAGAAGCTCCTTGTGTAGCATTGAAGCTAATTGAGCTCCAGTTAGCTTGGCAGGTAACTTGTCTTTTGGATACATCCCAAAGAGTCTCCCCTTCGTGAGCGCAGCRAGCTCCTGTAACTCTCAACCTTCACACCTTTGCTTCCTCTGCCTTGTTGGGTTGTCTTACAGAACTATATAAAGAGCTGACATTGAGACTTTGACCTGACTTTGGACCCACTGGAAGCATTGATTCAGAGGAGCATGGGGGTGGGATACAAACGGGGGAGACATGGGTGATCAGTTTGCAGGGGATTGGCAGGCAGGCAGTTGCAGCATATCTTGGCGGCGAGGGCTGTAATTACAGTTACAGCCTCAAACGCATCTCTGACCTGCACTGATTACGAGCTATGCTCCCAAACCGTCCAGGGTCATTACTCACCTTGCTAACTAGCATTGTAAATCAGCTGCGGCGGGATCACTGACCTGATATTAGAGCCACAACAAGAGAGTAAACAGGGGCAGATTACAGAGCCTGCGGACTTATAAATAATCGGCGGGGAGGTGGAGGGGTGAGGTGTGGGAGATGTTTATAGCAGGCGGACAAACACCTGTCACTCTGATAAGCCTGATTTATCTTGACTGACATGTCAGCACATAGCTCTGCGCTCACTGACAGCCTCGACTGCCAGCATCCTGCCCTGGACCAGAGTGGTGATTTCTACAGTGGGTTGAAGGAGAGAGACGACGAGCCTCTTCACAGCTTCATTAGTGAGAAAAGTCAGGTGGGAGACGATGAAGTTTGAGGTTGTGTTCTGGTTTAATGGGCTAGAAACAGACTTTTTTATATTTAAAATCTTAGGACCACTTAATTCTTTTCATTGCCTTCATCTCAGAAAGAGGAAAAAATGGTAGAAGGTGAAGAGATTATAAAAATTGACCCATGTGGATACTGATTCAATTGTTTCCTTGTTTATAAYTTCTTCTGTGTTTTGCAATACATATGCATACTTTGTATTATTAYAACCCTCAAATGTCCATCAAATGTCCAGTTAACTTCGATGTTTCCTGTTTAACTATGACTAAACAGGAAATGTCATGTCTCGTTTCTATGACTGAGCGCTGCTAACAAAAAATAACTGAGCTCTWCGTGGTATTTCCTGCATAGAAACAGYRTTTTAACAYGTCMTCTTAAACACCRAAAAGTACTGACTAAATGTGRAATAAATACAGAAATACTATTAAAAGTAAAGSCAAGAGGTTTTACTTGTTGAGTTGTGGTGAGCTGCCACCTTGAATTCTCCCACTTTCCAACAGGGAATTCCCACTGGAGGAGTGTTCTAKTTTAAATTTATGACTTWAAAGTGGAGAAACTCCCACTTCCCAGTACAACTGGGCTGCAGCAAGAGYAGCTGACAAAAATGCATTGAAATGAAGATTTTGCACAGCAAATTTCCCCCTTTACTTTTGAACCCTGTGCACCTATCTARAGGTGGGATGCTGTCATTTTGCAGCTGAACTAATCAATGCATTATGGGAGATGTAGTTTATGGTCAATGCTGACTGTAAAGCAGCATTATTTTAAAGACATTAATACATCGTCGAAGCTCTCGCAGATAAAAATTCCGCCCCATAAAATGCCAAGACGGGCCACATTTGGCCTGCGGACCTTGAGTTTGACACGGGAGATAATAGATGCAGGGATGGTTTTTAGCTGAAGATGCTGAAGGCCCGATAGAAATGGCTGAACAGCTGCTTCTGGCCCTCAGTGATAAGAGTCAAACTCTGCTCACCAGCTTATACATAAAGATATACATACAAAAACACGCAAAGAAAAAAAACGTGTAAATTAAATACACATCTTTTAATRATGTCAAACACTGTCTGTGGAAACTTTACTACGTCTGCAGTTGAGTTATGTTGGTGGTAAATGACCTCAATTATGACATTTTTTTTTCTTCTAAAAAGTGCCTGATTTCAGATTTTAAGGTTTAGGTTGGAGGGCTTTAATGGAATGCTGACATAGGGCCTGTCTGAAGAGAAGGGGCGGAGAGAGAGAGAAMGAGAGAGAGAGAGAGTGATACATTTCCTACAAAATGCCCAGGGGGAAACCRTAAATAAGGCTGAGGTATGTCTGACAGAAACTCTCCACAAAGCAGCGCTCTGACCTACAGCTTATAATCCGGTTAAAGAGCAGAAGAAACAGCTGATGGCTTGATCAGGATTACAGCCCCAAAGTGGAAAAGATCAAACCTTTGAGCCCTCTATTCCAAGCCCAAAAAGTGATGAGAGAAAACATTGATGGAAAAGTCAGCACAGAGAAAGATGTATAAAGAAGCAAAAATGAACGTGAAGTTCAGCAGAAATAAAYGCACATTTGATTTTGGTTTCATCTTCAATAAATTCAAGCTTATTTATKAACAGCTCGACCATTTGACAGCTAAAAGGGCGCCTTTATGGTGAAACGTATTAATTGGTGATATTCTGGCATCATTAGTGTAATTTAGTGCTTGGGAGAACAAACGACACGGTGGCATTTTATCTTTGAAGCGTTCTATCTYGGTGTTAAATTGCAATAAAAAGCACCTGTATATTCTGAGGAACTCTTCCAGGAGATGGTGGCGAAGCAGACATCCATTAGGGATATCCTTTATTGGCACTTAAAAATGAGAGGCAGCGTTTAGCCTCACTCGCCATCGACAACCTGACCCACTGCCAGCGGATAGTAAAAAAAAAAAAAAAGGAGGGCTTTTAGGGGCCAAACATCACATTATTTTTAAAGAAATGTTTGCTTTATGGTCTTAAAATTCAAAAGTTATTGCTTTAAGGTGAAAACGAAGAGAAATTTGTCTTTGATTTTGTCTTTATAGCTGATTATTTTATGCTTATTTCCTTCCCTCACTTTAAAACAAAGCAGCTCTTCCATATAGTGTATTCAATAAGTAATTATAGTAATTCATTACATCTCCAATTAGTAGAGGAGCTTTATTGCAGCACTATAGTAGAAAAAAAACTGGATTTATGTTGGGTTTGAATGTCACCCAGAGGACAGAGGACTACGGCTCATCACTCAACAAGAACAAAGAAGCAAGACAAAGAAAAAAAACATAGATAGTGAGCTGCTATTTGATGAAAGCCTTTTCSCTTCCATTTTCTTTCCCAGSCTTRAAAAAAAWAAWTCTTGATAAGACTACGTCGTCACCCAGAGGAATGAAAGTTGTGGTATTTCAGTTGTTCCAGCATGTCGACTCAGAGGGACGTGCTCGGCCAGCACCGCCTCGCCTGCTGTCAAACGGCCCCTCGGAGGGCGATAAGCAGCCCTGCCATGGGCACGGGGCGGCTGTCTGATTAGTGCAACCTCGGCCGTTCCACTCAGGCACGCAGCCCGGCCCTCCCATCTGCTGCGCCGAAGCTCCTCTGCCCAGAAGCAAAACCCTCTCAGGTGACATTTAGAAAAGAAAAAAATATATATTATTAACGTCACTTTGAAGCTCGGAGACAAAAATGCTGACCAGATGAGTAAACTCAGATTTTAAGACATTTCATTTAAAAGTTGTGCAAAAACATATCATCAAAAAGAGAATTGGTTTTTAATGTTTTGTATTTTATTTTGTAATAATAATAAAAGACAGTTTAACTTTTACCCCCCTTTTGTTTAGGTTTTCTGCTGATATTAAACATCTGAGTGCAGAGATGTTMCAGATTATTAACATTTTCAGGATTAAATTCAAAGCTCCAGATGCAAAAGGTTTATAGGAATTTTGTTGCTCACAACAAATATTAAACGGGACTTTATCCAATACTGCCTATACTGCCACCTTGTGGTAAAAAAAAGATTTGACCCTTTTCCGACACTTAAATTAGCTCCTTTTTATTTATTTTGCRGTATTTAAAACATCAGTTTTGCAGAAAGCAGCACAAAGAGGGAAAAAAATACAGCTTTAGTAGAAAATAAATATTAATAATTGCAACAAAGTGAGAAAAAGTCTACTTAAATGTATCAGATGAACAGACTGTTTTGACCTCAAAGAGGATTAGGTCTAATCCAGAGGACATATAATGTATTTACAGAACATACATCTCCAGCAGGTAGTCTTTAGGAACGATACCTACAGCTCCGTTCTTCTCTCCAACCCACCAACCAAAGCTGTTGTACTCCTAAAATTAAAAAAACACAAATAATAATTAACCACTGCAGCAGGAAGATCACAAAAATCTGTTAACATGTTCTTTATTCTCATGTTAACAGTAACAAAAACAGGAAAACGTGACGACACAACATCCATCTTGAGAGTTTTGTGTCATTTTGTGGTCATATTCATTTGGCTGTTTAGACCAATGGTTCTCAATCAACATTTTTTTTGTATAACCCTTTCAAACAATCATTCACAATACAAAAGTTACAAACAATACAGAAATGCCAGAAATCCACTATTGGTACTAAAAGCCAGCCTGAATCAAAACAGGTTTTAAGCTGTTTCAGCTTCCAGAGTCTGTGAGCAGCGACTGAAAAGACCTGGTCACCCCAACGCTTGTGTTTAGATTGTAGGACAAACAGGTATTATTTGATCATAAAATTCTCTTATGTCAAAAAAAAGCTACTAGATCAGTTGTTGGGTGAGACYATTAAGAGCTTTAAAAGTGAATAATACAAGTTTAAAATTAATTTTTTAACCCACAAAATACCAGCAGCTATTTTTGGGTGGTAAACATTGGTATCAGGTCAAATAAACCACAACATTCATGATGCTAATTTCATCCATTTTTAAATTCTGTAACTTCACACTTTGATAACTAAGGCAAAAAAATTATTGGTCATTTTTAAATGGATTTAATTCTGAAAATCTGTTCAAGACCCCACCTTGATGTTTCAGGACCCACAGTGGGACCCAACTTTCAGAACCAGTGCTTTAGAACCACTTTGGTTTCTTTAGTGTTTATTCTCATAATATCCATCACTGAGTTCTGTTTGTTTCTGAAGACATTTTCTTTGTCAGTTTGTTTCTTTGTGGTAATTTTCCATCTAATCTTTTCAACTCTTCGGTTTGGTAACACGTTTTTTTTTTTAATCATTACACACTTTTATTACAATTCCATCTTTATGGTAAAATAACCCTTTTATGATTGTTTAATGATCTATTTCAAAGTTTGTTTTATTACTCATTTGAGCATTTTTTGGTTTAATCTCCACTTTTTTTTTGTCTCATTCGGGTCATTTATAGCCAGTTGTGTTCTCATTATGGTCGCAGATTTCCTCCTTTTTGGTCATTTTAGGCTGTTTTGTGTCACATTTTGGTCGTTTTGCATCTGTTTCTCATCATTCTGCATCTCTTTGTTGCCATTTGGCTGTTATGTGTCCTTTTTTTTTGTCTTTGTAAAGTCCTCTCTTCTGGAATTTCCATTTCTATTGTAATATTTTTTACATCCCTTTTCTTTGCCTGCTTTGTTCAGTTTGATCATATCATGTCCCACTGACAGCTTCACACTTCCTGTCCTCCTCCTGCTCTCTACCTGCTGTCAGACTTGGACCTGTTCGCTTCCCTCCGCTCCACAGAGAACCCCAGCGTGCRCACACTGCACGTAAATCTGTCACAGCTCGACAAGGTACAGCTCCAAAACGGCCCGGTCGTCATGCTGAGATGAGAGGGGGATCGCTGCGAGGACAGATCCGAGACAAGGAGGGAACAAACCCCTCTGGTTCTGGTTCTGTCTCTGGAACCGGAGCAGAACCTGACATCAAAGTCTTCCCGGAGCATGAATCAAAAGCCCCGGAGCTCAGATTCTGACGTGACTGAAGGAAGGGCTGAGCTGTGCAACGACTCAAGCCAGAACTCCGAGACAAGCAGCAGCCAACATCTGTGCCCCAGTTCTGCTTAAATCAAAGTAATATATGTTAGAAGTCATGCGGCAGAGCTGCGGAGAGGAAGATTACAACTGTAGTACAGGCCAACGCTGACAGGCATGTGGTGATGGATCAGCTCGCTCACATCACAACTCAATTCAGACCATTACCAAGAGTTTAAAAAGCTAGGATTGTCAAAAACTAAAATATGTACGAAGTCAATTTAGCAAATACTGAAATAACACTTTTATTGTTTTATTACACGACAAAAACTGTATTTAATTTCAAACCATTGAATAATTATACGACATGAAAAGTGAGCTTTTGTGTGTGTTTGTGTGGACATGTTTCTGCTATAGAGTGAGGACCGACCCATGTTTCTAACCAGCAAAGTGAGGACATTTTCCCGGTCCTCACTTTGTTTTGCAGTTCTGCTCTACTTGATTTATTGTACCGAGATTTGGGGAAAAGCGTGTAAAAAATCTATAAAACCCATTTTTGTTATGCAAAAACGCGCTGTGAGAATTGTAGCAAGGAAATACTTCTACCACTATTCAAATATCTCGTTTAGTCAATTGGGTCTTTTAAAGTTTGATGAATTGGTAAATTACAGAATTCTGTTGTAAAGGGCTCATAAGAATACATTGCCCTGTAACACGCAATTGCTGTCTTTATAAGAGATAATTTATGTCATTTGAAAGGATTTGAAACRTTCCTCAAACCAAAAATCAGAACTAATTTTTAAAGAGAAATGCAAGTCCTTCCAGGGAATCTAACTGTGGAACAATTTTGAGAGTGTCTTCAAAACGGCCAATTCAATTCMTATATTTGCTAGATTGTCAAAATATGAACAAAATGTAGATTGAGTATAAATTTGAGTATTTGTTTTGATTTTGTTTTTTTTCAGCTCTGTTGTTAAAAGTGAATTATGTTAATTAATGAATATTCACAGGCTGGTTGTGCTTTGAGATATTTATTTCTTTTAAGTGAGGGCAGATGYTCTAAGATTTTTCTTCTTTCTGCTCCTTTTCATTTGATGTAGTTCTTGTCTTTTTGTTTGTTTTTTGCATTTTTGTATTTTTTGTGTATTCTAAATAAAAAAAACATTTCCAGCCATTTTTGTGTTGGGGGTTAGGACTAAGACATGAACTGAATTTAGGTTAGGTTTATGTTCTGGGAGGGTTAGGTTTAGGCTAGAAATGACTGAAAATGAATAGAAGTCAATGAATGGTCCTAGTAAGGATAGAAATACAAACTTGTATGTGTGTGTGTGTGTGTGCACAGATTGAGACTTCCTGCCAGCAGCCTTTGAAAACAGCAACACCTCATTGTGTGGTCAGCTGGCTGACAAATAAGTTATGTTCAAGTGAGCGTCAGACACAACAGAAGAACTGAAGAACAAATATGTGGAGCTGTGGATGAGTGATGACGCCACACACACAGACCGCACACACGTCTATCACCACGAATTGACTGAAAACATGTTTTTAATTKAATTTAATTGTGTGTACCATGAAAAGCTTCAAAGCATTAGGTTAATTTAGTCTTAAAAAGTGATAGTTTGGATTAGGCGTGTCCTGTTACCAGTTTCTCGGTTCTCAAACTGAATAAAAGTACATTAGTTTGAGTATTCGCTAATACGGAGTACTTACTAAGTTACAACTTAAACATTATTAAAAATGCATTTTTTTTGTTTAGATGGTGTCTCCTTTCTTACAGGCCTACAGCCCCTCAGACTGGATCAAATCAAATATACAGCATGATATACGCTGTTGAAACATTTTAAAATAAGTTTTTTAAAAAAAGATTTTCTTTCGATTTGTGTACATTTCTTAAACATGGAACTGACAAACCTTTCACTTGAAATGTACACTGTAACACATTCATTAGAGTATCAATACCAGCACTGGTATCAGTTCAGAGTATAAGGCAATTTGTACAAGTAAAAATGATAGTATCTATTGGGACACCAGTAGTTTGGATCATTTGAAATGTAGTTTTGTTGGAAAAAATTGTGACCAATTATCTTACCTGTAAGTTAAAGTTTGAAAAAGAATTTAAAAAAATAAAAATAAAACGAGTTTAACTTTGACGAGACTGACGAGCTAACGGCTAGTCTGAAATGAGCCGGGAGCAAAGTGGATTACTGCCGTTGCAGAAAAAAACTCAGACCTCAAAATATTCTGAGGTGAAGAGTTAACTTGTCAATCTGATTTGAACAAAAACAAACTGAGGTTGTTCAAACAGCTACCTAYAGCAGGTAAGATATTAACTGCTCATAACCTCTCCACAGGACCCCACTTCAACAGATTCATCCCTTTAAGATTTCTCAAATATATTTTCTTTTAGGAAAGTGATTTTTGCAGGGTTGGGGAGGTGTGTACCCACTCAGACTAGTTTTATAAGTAGAACCCTGACTGTGGAGGGGAAGGGGGGCTTCTCGCAGCTGAAACACTACACTTACGTCTGC